>NC_092715.1:15683607-16008190 GCF_047496885.1 Scyliorhinus torazame
CACCCAGCTTATTATATCCCTTGCATGAACGCATCCGAGGCAATGCGATCTAACCAAAACAAGTTTTGCTGATATTGGATACTACACATTCAGCACTTCCTGCTTCAGTTTCAGTGTGACTGATCGAATACCTTCTGTTCAGTGATGTTCCCATCTAAAATATGCGATGTACATATGCTGTTCACATGAAGCATGCTAAATTAGACCAGGTAGTGGAGGATCCTCGGTGGCTGTGAAACCGTTGTCCACGAGTCACACCCGAGTATTGAAGAAATTTGGGGTGGAAGGTGGGGAATCTTCATTTATAAGACTAGATTTTGAGGGAGCTGGATTAACCTCAGTATGGATATAGGGCGTGAAACAAAGTCCGATATCGGCGTGGTTAGTGGTGGGGTGTTTTTCAGCGGCTGTAGCGGCAAGAAACATTCTGCAATCCAACCCACTTTTTTTTGGCTTCAGAGAGTTTCTATCCTGCCCTGTCCATGGCTACTAATGGCCTGAGACCACCACCCCAGGTGCTGACACTCCTGGTCCACGTTTGTATGGACCAGTACTAACCGGCACCCTAGCGAGGTCTCCCAGGCATGGTGTTGAATCCCGGACGCTGGGTGAATCCGGTGCCGGACATTTAAATAAGCAGTTGGGCTCCAGTGAGGGCGAGATCCACATCATGCTGAGCGGAGCAAGTCAGATGACTCACGATTGGCCTGGCGAGGAGCCCGATTTGGGGCTCTCACACAATTCACCCATTGCGCCTGGACCTAAGTTAGGCTGCTGAATTGAGCTCAGTCTCTATAAAGGCATTGAGGGGAGGGCTGCTAAATGACAGTGCGAAGGAGCTAGATTAAAATCAGCGATACATGGCACAATTTAACCACTGCATTGCACCCGCCACAGATCTGCGTATACCGGTTAAATAGCGGGAAGACCAAAATCGATCCCAAATATGGCCAGCATATCATTAAAACAAACTTGCATTCATTTCTATCTCATAGCGAGATTGAAGTTGAATGTAACGGGAATTAACTGATTCCCCAGCGAGAAATCACACGGGTCTTGTTTAGTACTCCTTTTAAAAACGTGAAGCTGGCACGAGAGGAGCTGAGGAGGTGAGTAACCATTTCCATGTTCCGGCATGCAGCTCAAGGGCACCAGAGCTGCTGCGTCAATGCATTCTACCAAAATCTTCCAGGACGGATCTGTGTTCTTGGCTATGTACTGACGGTCACTTTAACTCCTGGATGGCTTCATCTGCAGAAAGTGCACCCAACTGGAGCTCCTCACAGACCGCATGGTTCGGTTGGAGCAGCAATTGGATGCACTTAGGAGCATGCAGGTGGCGGAAAGCGTCATAGATAGCAGTTATATAAATGTGGTCACACCCAAGGTTCAGGCAGAGAAATGGGTGACCACCAGAAAGGGCAGGCAGTCAGTGCAGGAATCCCCTGTGGTTGTCCCCCTCTCGAACAGGCATACCCCTTTGGAAACTGTCGGGGGGGATAGCCTATCAGGGGAAAACAGCAGCAGCCAGAGCAGTGGCACCACGGCTGGCTCTGATGTTCAGAAGGGAGGGTCAAAGCGCAGAAGAGCAATAGTAATAGGGGACTCTATAGTCAGGGGCACAGATAGGCGTTTCTGTGGACGTGAAAGAGACTCCAGGATGGTATGTTGCCTCCCTGGTGCCAGGGTCCAGGATGTCTCCGAACGGGTAGAGGGCATCCTGAAGGGGGAGAGCAAACAGGCAGAGGTCGTTGTACATATTGGTACTAACGACATAGGCAGGAAGGGGCATGAGGTCCTGCAGCAGGAGTTCAGGGAGCTGGGCAGAAAGTTAAAAGACAGGACCTCTAGGGTTATAATCTCGGGATTACTCCCTGTGCCACGTGCCAGTGAGGCTAGAAATAGGAAGATAGAGCAGCTAAACACGTGGCTAAACAGCTGGTGTAGGAGGGAGGGTTTCCGTTATCTGGACCACTGGGAGCTCTTCCGGGGCAGGTGTGACCTATATAAGAAGGACGGGTTGCATCTAAACTGGAGAGGCATAAATATCCTGGCCGCGAGGTTTGCTAGTGTCACGGTTTAAACTAGTATGGCAGGGGGGTGGGCACGGGAGCAATAGGTCAGAAGGTGAGAGCATTGAGGGAGAATTGGGAAATAGGGACAGTGAGGCTCTGAGGCAGAGCAGACAGGGAGAAGTTGCTGAACACAGCGGGTCTGGTGGCCTGAAGTGCATATGTTTTAATGCAAGAAGTATTACGGGTAAGGCAGATGAACTTAGAGCTTGGATTAGTACTTGGAACTATGATGTTGTTTCCATTACAGAGACCTGGTTGAGGGAAGGGCAGGATTGGCAGCTAAACGTTCCAGTATTTAGATGTTTCAGGCGGGATAGAGGGGGATGTAAAAGGGGTGGCGGAGTTGCGCTACTGGTTAGGGAGGATATCACAGCTGTACTACGGGAGGACATCTCCGAGGGCAGTGAGGCTATATGGGTAGAGATCAGGAATAAGAAGGGTGCAGTCACAATGTTGGGGGTTTACTACAGGCCTCCCAACAGCCAGCGGGAGATAGAGGAGCAGACAGGTAGACAGATTTTGGAAAAGAGTAAAAACAACAGGGTTGTGGTGATGGGAGACTTCAACTTCCCCAATATTGACTGGGACTCACTTAGTGCCAGGAGCTTAGACGGGGCGGAGTTTGTAAGGAGCATCCAGGAGGGCTTCTTAAAACAATATGTAGACAGTCCAACTAGGGAAGGGGCGGTACTGGACCTGGTATTGGGGAATGAGCCCGGCCAGGTGGTAGAAGTTTCAGTAGGAGAGCATTTCGGGAACAGTGACCACAATTCAGTAAGTTTTAAAGTGCTGGTGGACAAGGATAAGAGTGGTCCTAGGGTGAATGTGCTAAATTAGGGGAAGGCTAATTATAACAATATTAGGCGGGAACTGAAGAACCTAGATTGGGGGCGGATGTTTGAGGGCAAATCCACATCTGACATGTGGGAGGCTTTTAAGTGTCAGTTGAAAGGAATTCAGGACCGGCATGTTCCTGCGAGGAAGAAGGATAAATACTGCAATTTTCGGGAACCTTGGATAACGAGAGATATTGTAGTCCTCGTCAAAAAGAAAAAGGAGGCATTTGTCAGGGCTAAAAGGCTGGGAACAGACGAAGCCTGTGTGGAATATAAGGAAAGTAGGAAGGAACTTAAGCAAGGAGTCAGGAGGGCTCGAAGGCGTCACGAAAAGGCATTGGCAAATAGGGTGAAGGAAAATCCCAAGGCTTTTTACACGTACATAAAAAGCAAGAGGGTAGCCAGGGAAAGGGTTGGCCCACTGAAGGATAGGCAAGGGAATCTATGCGTGGAGCCAGAGGAAATGGGCGAGGTACGAAATGAATACTTTGCATTAGTATTCACCAAAGATAAATTGGTAGATATTGAGTCTGGAGAAGGGTGTGTAGATAGCCTGGGTCACATTGAGATCCAAAAAGACGAGGTGTTGGGCGTCTTAAAAAATATTAAGGTAGATAAGTTCCCCCAGGGCCTGATGGGATCTACCCCAGAATACTGAAGGAGGCTGGACAGGAAATTGCTGAGGCCTTGACAGAAATCTTTGGATCCTCACTGTCTTCAGGTGATGTCCCGGAGGACTGGAGAATAGCTGTTATAACCTGCCTACTGACGATTGGCTGGGGACTAATGACTATCCCACAATCCTATGGGAGTATGAACTTCCCCAATGAGGGGGGCGGAGAAACTCCTACTATAAATAAGCTGGCCAGTCCAGGAACCAGGAGGAAGGAGAAGGTAGCAAGGGAAGTTACTGCTACTGCTATGTATATATTGTTACAGTAAATAAACTTTATTATTTTGTATCCTTAAAACCCGTGCTGGATTCTTCGGGGCCCTTACAAAACTGGCGACGAAGGTAAAAGTGAATAGCTGTCTACACTGCTGAAGCCACCTCCCTGGATTTTTGTTGGATACAGGTTGGAAGTTGTTTTCTATTATACCATGCCTCTGTACGGACGTTTGGATGTTTTTGATGCTGCGCTGGAAAGCTGGAACCAGTACACGCAACGGATGCGTTACTATTTCCGGGCAAACAATATCACTGAAAACGAGCGCCAGGTGGTCATATTGCTCACCGCCTGCGGGCCGCATACGTTTGGGGTGATTAGGAGCCTTACGTACCCAGCTGCGCCGGACACCAAAACGTTTGACGAACTTGTGAATATAGTGGGGCAACACTTTAACCCAACCCCGTCCACGATAGTCCAGCGTTACTGGTTTAATACCGCTGAGAGGACCCCTGGAGAATCCCTTGCCGATTTTTTATCCAGGCTACGCGGGATTGCGGAATACTGTGACTATGGTGAGACCTTGTCAGAAATGTTACGCGACCGTTTGGTTTGCGGTATTAACAATGCGGCCACCCAGAGAAAGTTGTTAGCGGAGCCAACATTGACTTTTCAACAGGCAATACAAATAGTTTTGTCCCGAGAGAGCGCAGAGCGAGGAGTACAGGAGCTACAGGGAATGGAAGTGCATGCCTTGGGGCGAAACCCTTTCCGCCCGAAAACGTCCCCCCGCACTCCTGCGGTACCTTGGGTGAGGCAACGACCAGACCGACGCCAGTGGCCATCGGACATTCCTCCCCGAAGGGAGCCTTCTCCAGAGCCAATGGATGAGGAGCCATGTCCGTGTCAGACTTGTAGGCGCCGACCCCGTCGCGGACGGCGGTCCTGGGGACGCCAGAGGCGCCGTCGTTCCGACCGAAACTGGGACCAGCCCAGGGGCCGTAACTGGGACCAGCCCAGAGGCCGTACCTTCCATGTGGATGAACCTGCGGCGACCACTCCTGAGGACGTGGAGACGGAGGATGACTGCCTGCAGCTGCATTGTGTGGCAGCTCCCCGTGTGGCCCCCATTAAGGTGACAGTACGGGTCAATGGCCACCCGCTGGAGATGGAGTTGGATACTGGCGCAGCGGTCTCCGTGATCGCCCAGAGGAATTCGACCGCATCAAGCAGGGTATACAGACCCTTACACTAACTGACTCACAGGCCAGGTTGGCCACCTACACGGGGGAACCACTGGACATTGCAGGATCTACAATGACCCCTGTTGTCTATGGACGCCAGGAGGGGCGTTTCCCACTTATCGTAGTGCGTGGCCATGGGCCCAGCCTGTTGGGTCGGGACTGGTTGCGCCATTAGCGGTTGCAATGGCAGCACATCCTCCAAACAGTTTCTGGAGGGTTGACTGAGGTGCTCGGACGATACCCAGAGGTATTCCAGCCTGGTCTGGGGAAAATAAAAGGGGCCGTAGCCCGTATCCAAGTTGAACCAGGAGCCACACCGCGCTATTTCCGGGCGCGCCCAGTGCCTTACGCTTTGCTCGAGAAGGTAGAAGGGGAGCTCACTCGTTTGGAGAGTTTGGATATTATCAGGCCCGTCCGTTTTGCTGACTGGGCAGCACCAATTGTGCCAGTAATGAAGCCAGATGCCACAGTTCGCTTGTGTGGCGACTATAAACTTACAGTGAATACAGTTTCCCGACTCGACCGATACCCAATGCCTCGCATAGAGAATCTCTACGCGAAACATGCAGGCGGACTCTCATTCACAAAATTAGATATGAGTCACACCTACCTGCAGTTGGAGCTGGACCCTGCCTCCCGACCATATGTAACAATTAACACACACCGGGGCCTGTATGAATATACACGGTTGCCCTTTGGAGTATCCTCTGCCTGCGCAATTTTTCAACGTGTTATGGAGGGCATTTTGAGAGGTTTACCTCGTGTGGCTGTCGACCTAGATGACGTGTTGATTACAGGGACGTCGGAGCAAGAGCATTTGGAAAATCTGGAGGCTGTCCTTAAACGCCTTTCGGAGGCTGGAGTCCGTTTACGTCACACAAAGTGCGTATTTCAGGCAAAAGAAGTAGTCTACCTAGGTTATCGGGTGGACCGCGAGGGTCTGCACCCCGTCGCAGAGAAGGTGCGTGCAATTCAACATGCCCCAACCCCGACTGACACTTCGCATCTTCGTTCTTTTCTCGGTCTCGTAAACTATTACGGGAAGTTCCTCCCCAATCTGGCAACTACGCTGGCCCCCTTACACCTGCTGCTAAAGAAAAATCACACCTGGGTTTGGGGTCAGCCGCAAGAAACCGCTTTCCGGCGGGTAAAGCAACAATTGTCGTCATCTGGGTTACTAACCCACTTTGATCCGGGAAAGCCTTTGCTCGTCACATGTGATGCATCCCCGTATGGTTATGGGGCTGTCCTGTCCCACAAGATGGAGAACGGGGCCGAGCGACCGATAGCTTTCGCCTCCCGCACATTGACTGCAGCGGAGAAGAAGTACGCGCAGATCGAGAAGGAGGGCCTGGCAGTGGTTTTCGCGGTGAAACGCTTCCACCAGTATGTGTACGGCCGCCATTTCACTATCGTGACTGATCATAAGCCCCTGCTGGGACTCTTCAGAGAGGATAAGCCGATACCGCCCATTGCTTCTGCACGGATCCAGCGCTGGGCTTTGTTGCTTGCTGCATATGAGTATTCTCTGGAGCACAAACCAGGTACGCAGATAGCAAATGCCGACGCACTGAGCC
The DNA here is from genome assembly GCF_047496885.1 of Scyliorhinus torazame. Taxonomy (NCBI): domain Eukaryota; kingdom Metazoa; phylum Chordata; class Chondrichthyes; order Carcharhiniformes; family Scyliorhinidae; genus Scyliorhinus; species Scyliorhinus torazame. The sequence goes on from NC_092715.1 coordinate 15,690,227, forward strand.
GATTGCCTTTATCGACCGGCCCCATGTCGACCCCCACGACCGGTGAGGTGGTCGCAACCCTAAATTTTATGGACACCTTGCCTGTCACGGCATCACAGATCCGTGAGTGGACCCAGACGGAGCCAGTCCTGTCAAAGGTTCGGCACATAGTCCTGTATGGTGGGCAGCATAGACAGCTCCCAGGCGAGTTACGGGCATTTTCCTCCAAGCTGTCAGAATTCAGCGTGGAAGACGGCATCCTCTTGTGGGGGACGCGTGTGGTTGTCGCGGAAAAAGGCCAGGAGCTGATATTATCAGACTTGCACAATGGGCATCCGGGCGTGACCAAGATGAAAATGTTGGCCCGGAGTTATGTCTGGTGGCCAGGCCTCGACACCGACATTGAGAAGGTGGCCCAAAACTGCTCCATTTGCCAGGAGCATCAGAAGCTTCCGCCGGCCGCGCCCCTACATCACTGGGAATGGCCAGGGCGGCCTTGGGCACGCTTACATGCAGATTTCGCAGGCCCTTTTCAGGGATCCATGTTCCTTCTACTAATTGACGCCCAGTCCAAATGGCTGGAGGTGCATAAGATGCAGGGGACAACGTCCTGCGCAACAATTGGAAAAAATGCGTTGATCATTTAGCACGCATGGCCTCCCCGAGGTGCTGGTCACGGATAATGGCACTCCATTCACGAGTGAGGAGTTTGCTAGGTTTACAAAGATGAACGGCATCCGCCATATCCGCACTGCCCCTTACCACCCGGCTTCAAATGGGTTGGCAGAGCGTGCAGTGCAAACATTCAAAAGAGGCCTAAAGAAGCAGTCTTCCGGATCAATGGACACGAGACTGGCTCGGTTTTTGTTTACGTACAGGACCAACCCCATACAGTGACTGGGGTAGCTCCCGCAGAACTCCTAATGGGCCGGAGACTTCGCACCCGCCTTAGTATGGTCTTCCCGGACATTGGCGCAAAAGTACGCCGCACACAAGAACGGCAGGGACCGGGATTGTCTCAGCATCGTCCGATTCGGCAGTTTGCGCCCGGTGACCCAGTATTCGTGCGGAATTTTGCTGGTGGTGCACAATGGGTTCCTGGGGTAATCTTTCGCCAAACGGGCCCTATATCGTACCAAGTGCAAGCCCAGGGTCGTCTCCAGCGAAAACATTTAGACCACGTCCGGTCCAGAAGATCATCCCCGCAAAAGATTCCCCGCCCCCGGAGCTCAGTTCAACAGCGGCAAAGACCAGAAACAAGGGAAGGTAGTCCTCCAAATCTTCCACTGGTGCCTCACTCAAAGCCTGCGCAGGTCATGACGGGACCGAATGGGGACAGAGACGCTGACATGACGGAGGCAGCAGACTCTGACTCCGAGATGGAGACACAGGATGAATCAGAGGGGGAATCCTCGGGTCCACAGGCCGTGGATGTACAACCGCGCCGTTCATCACGGAAGCGCCGGTCTCCGTCTCGTTATACGCCGCCTGATCCAGCGCCGCGTGCAAATGGCGTCTGGCCTGCGGCCAAACGAGTTCGACGCCTTCCTTCGCCAGGGCCTACGGTGGATTCCTTGGACTTTGGGGGGGAGGGATGTTATAACCTGCCTACTGACGATTGGCTGGGGACTAATGACTATCCCACAATCCTATGGGAGTATGAACTTCCCCAATGAGGGGGGCGGAGAAACTCCTACTATAAATAAGCTGGCCAGTCCAGGAACCAGGAGGAAGGAGAAGGTAGCAAGGGAAGTTACTGCTACTGCTATGTATATATTGTTATAGTAAATAAACTTTATTATTTTGTATCCTTAAAACTCGTGCTGGATTCTTCGGGGCCCTTACAAAAATAGCCAATGTTGTTCCTCTGTTTAAGAAGGGTAGCAAGGATAATCCAGGGAACTACAGGCCGGTGAGCCTTACTTCAGTGGTAGGGAAATTACTGGAGAGAATTCTTCGAGACAGGATCTACTCCCATTTGGAAGCAAATGGACGTATTAGTGAGAGGCAGCATGGTTTTGTGAAGGGGAGGTCGTGTCTCACTAACTTGATAGAGTTTTTCAAGGAGGTCACAAAGATGATTGATGCAGGTAGGGCAGTGGATGTTGTCTATATGGACTTCAGTAAGGCCTTTGACAAGGTCCCTCATGGTAGACTAGTACAAAAGGTGAAGTCACACGGGATCAGGGTGAGCTGGCAAGGTGGATACAGAACTGGCTAGGTCATAGAAGGTAGAGAGTAGCAATGGAAGGATGCTTTTCTAATTGGAGGGCGGTGACCAGTGGTGTTCCGCAGGGATCAGTGCTGGGACCTTTGCTGTTTGTAGTATATATAAATAACTTGGAGGAAAATGTAACTGGTCTGATTAGTAAGTTTGCAGACGACACAAAGGTTAGTGGAATTGCGGATAGCGATGAGGACTGTCAGAGGATACAGCAGGATTTAGATTGTTTGGAGACTTGGGCGGAGAGATGGCAGATGGAGTTTAATCCGGACAAATGTGAGGTAATGCATTTTGGAAGGTCTAATGCAGGTAGGGAATATACAGTGAATGGTCGAACCCTCAAGAGTATTGAAAGTCAGAGAGATCTAGGAGTACAGGTCCACAGGTCACTGAAAGGGGCAACACAGGTGGAGAAGGTAGTCAAGAAGGCATACGGCATGCTTGCCTTCATTGGCCGGGGCATTGAGTATAAGAATTGGCAAGTCATGTTGCAGCTGTATAGAACCTTAGTTATGGAGTATCGTGTTCAATTCTGGTCGCCACACTACCAGAAGGATGTGGAGGCTTTAGAGAGGGTGCAGAAGAGATTTACCAGAATGTTGCCTGGTATGGAGGGCGTAAGCTATGAGGAGCAGTTGAATAAACTCGGTTTGTTCTCACTGGAACGACGGAGGTTGAGGGGCGACCTGATAGAGGTCTACAAAATTATGAGGGGCATAGGACAGAGTGGATAGTCAGAGGCTTTTCCCCAGGGTACAGGGGTCAATTACTAGGGGGCATAGGTTTAAGGTGAGAGGGGCAAGGTTTAGAGTAGATGTACGAGGCAAGTTTTTTTACACAGAGGGTAGTGGGTGCCTGGAACCCGCTACCGGAGGAGTTGGTGGAAGCAGGGACGATAGTGACATTTAAGGGGAATCTTGACAAATACATGAATAGGATGGGAATAGAGGGATATGGACCCAGGTAGTGTAGAAGATTATAGTTTAGTCGGGCAGCATGGTCGGCACGGGCTTGGAGGGCCGAAGGGCCTGTTCCTGTGCTGTACATTTCTTTGTTGTTTGACTGTGAGCAGCATTAAGCTTCACAGCTGAAGGCTATTGCTAATAAGGAATTGGCCTTGTTCGCTGTGACAGCACTTCCCAGCTGCAGGCTATGCTTGCTCCTGTTGGTGACTTGCAAATGCCTGGAGGCTGCTGTAGTTGAGAGTTTGCTTGCTGCTGCATTTTCTACTTGCCTGCTGCCTCTTCCTCTTGGGCTTACTTGCTGCTTTCTGGATGAAGGAAAGGAAGAAAGAAGAGAGTTGCCTTTCGGCCTTTCTTACCTGGGGTGCGGCGAGAGGACGGTTTTGTCGGGTCTACTACCAGGCTGAGGCCGCAGGGGGGCATGCCGAGCTGTCTGCGGATGTTTTTAAAGGCCTGTTTTGTGTGTTGACTGTGTATTGTGTTCTTGTGGGTCACCTGTTGATGCCCCCTGTGTTCCTGTTGCCCGGTCTTCGGGCAGGTTGGTGATTGGCAATCGGATGCAGATACTGCAGGAGAGGAGGTACGGCAGCCCAGCTCAACTGCACAGCCCGGAGGTTACGGCGGGACACTTTCATGGACTACCGGTGACTTTTTATGTTCAGTACCCATTTGTTGCTCCTGTTACAGCAGCTATGTGGGTCGCTGGTGTTCCTTGGTTTCCTTTTTCACTGTGATCTATGTTTATTGGGGTGAGGAATTGTACGATAACAGCCATGTAACTGGACTATCATTGTCAGTTGCAGCCTCTCCTGCTTCTGTAGCCAGGGAGTCGCTGGAATACGCTGCCAGTGCTGGGGGCGGGGTGGGGGGGCGGGAGGCGGCTAGGTGTTTTTTTGCTCACTCTCCCTCCTCTGTTATACTCCAGTCAGTGAGACCGTGTGGTGTTTGGGTTAGCACTGATGCAGGTCCATTGGGGGGGGGCCACTCTAACTGGCACCCATGTGCAGTCATTCACGCCCACATTCTTTATGCATGCATACTCTCGCCGATATGCATCAACTGACCTTAACACACATGCTTTCCTGTACACGCATTGGGCACCTTTCCACCGATGTAGGCCTGCTGTTGGGGCCGTGATTTGAGTCACTTCTTAGCACCCTCCCGCCAATGCTGGGGGTGGGCGTGCACTGCCTCGGTGTGGGGGGGAGGAGGTATTGGTGAATGTGTTCTGGGTGCCAAGTGATTGGTGTCCTTATTGTATTGTCTTTTGTATTTTTATACTGACAATAAATTAAAATATTTGAAGGTTGTCTTTGCCTCTGGTGGCTGCAGATGTCTGTAGACTCCTTTGCTGTTTCCTTTCTTTTCTGCAGCCGGAAAGAAGGACAATTTTTTTCAAAGCTACGTGGCTCCTGGAACACAGGGCTCAGGCAGACACATGAGTGCAGAAGTCAATCCGATTTGAAGCAAGAAGACGCTGTGGGACCTGATGCACGATATTGATCCAACTGGGCCACCTGATGATACCGTTGAAGAAATGCTTTTGCAGATTGCTGATGCCTTTGTTTCTGGTGTGGTGAGTGCTGCATGTAACTAGCACATCACCGCAGGTTAAACACGCTGGAAGTCAAGGATGTTCAACTGCACCTTGAGGGCCAGTGGAATATGTTGATGCCAGGATTTGGTTGCGGTGAGATTGGATCGTGCAGAAGGACCTGCACAGCTGTGGCTTCTGGACAGAAAATGGCACTTGTACGTGGAACAAGTCACACATTGATAGACGGATCATTCCTACGACAAAGTTCTGGACATGATGACACATTCTCAGACTTATCCTCCATTTCTGTTGCGGAACCTGCAAGGAATGATACCGTGTGTTTGTTTGTTTTTGTGAAATAAGCTGATATAGCTTTATTGGTACCAATGTGGAACGGTGACGTTTCTTTGTTGTTTAATGGTTAGTGCAATATGTGGAATGTTGCATAGTTGATTTTTAAATCTTTGTTACTTTTGACCATTTAATAATCAAAATATTTTCAAGTGGCTTCCCTTGGGTACACGGGTTATGTCTCAGACGATGATCATTGCATTTCAATCAAACCTTGAAGTGTGAACGCTTTGCCTGAACTCTAGAAGCATCAGCAGCCAACACTCCCGAGAAAGAGCTTGGCTTCAGCACTGGGTATATCCTCGCAATCATAGGATAAGTGTGTGGATCAGGAGCGGTACCTGAGCACGGTCTCCCTAAGATTCCCGGCAGGGGTCTGGTGTCTAGCGACTCCTGATGTGGCAGGGGGTGGGTGTACAGAGCGACGTTCTCCAGCACAACTGGCTCGTTGGATGGCACTCTTTTAAAAATAAATTTAGAGTACCCAATTCATTTTTTTCAATTAAGGGACAATTTAGCGTGGCCAATCCACCTACCCTGCACATCTTTTGGGTTGTGGGGGCGAAACCCACGCAAACACAGGGAGAATGTGCAAACTCCACACAGACAGTGACCCAGAGCCGGGATCGAACCTGGGACCTCGGCACCGTGAGACTGCAGTGCTAACCACTGCGCCACCGTGCTGCCCCCTGGATGGCATTCTTAAACTTGGGGGATTAAAGAGTCCCGGAGTGGAAGCCTTAACTGATTATCGATCTCTATCATTCTCCACTTCCTTGCAGATATAACAATATAGCTGATTATGTCAGTCCTGCAGAGGCTGTCCTCGCGGTGCTGGTGGAAGCCTCGGCGGCCAGGCGCTGGAGAATGCAGTTGTAGTGTTGACGCAAGCTGGAGGTGGCACCCCATGTGCAGGAGGCCGTCGCACACCCAGAGGACCTGGCTGCCCATCCAGCCGAGGAGTAACCCAGAAGGGATGCCAGCGATGACCCAAGGTGGACAGGGGTCGTTGGTCTTTCGAAGAAATGACAGACAGCATGCACTGCAGGAGACTGTCTCAACAAAGAGACAGTGCAGCACATGTCCCACATCCTCGTGGACTTGGCACCCCACGGAGGAGGAGGACACCCATTCCCATTGGCCATGAAGGTCACCGCAGCCCTGAACATTTATGCAGCCGGTTCATTCCAGGGCTCGAGCAGGAACTTGTGTAGCATATTACAAGCTAAATCAACATTGAGCTGGACCAAGCCCATCAAGATGCCCAAGCTGCAGGATTCTCCACCATCACCGGAATGTCCTAGGTCCAAATGGTTATTGATGCCACTCATGTTGCCTTGAGCGAATCGAGGCATCAGGAAGTGCCCTTCATTAACAGGAAGTGGTTCCACTCCTTGAATGTTCAACTTGTGTGCGACCATCACCTTAGGATCATGCACGTGTGAACACTTCCCAGGGAGCATGCATGGCAGCGACATGTTGGGATACTTGTAGATCTCCGTCATTTTTGAGGACCACCCCGGATGACGGGTTGGCTCTTGGGGTATAAGGAGTACCCGCTGAGGTCCTGGCAGATGACGCCAGTGCAGAAGCTGGAGACCGATATAATGAGGCCCATGGTGCCACCCATGCTGTAATTGAGCGGTGCAGCGGAGTGCTCAAAATGTGGTTCTGATGCCTGGACCACTCTGGTGGTGCTCTGCAATACACCCATCAGAGGGTCGCCTGCTTTGTGGTGGTCTGCTTTGACTTTCACAACCTGGTGCAGCAGCGGGATGACATCCTGGAGGAGGGGGGACATGCAGCCTTGTCTGAGGGGGAGGAGCCAGACCAGGAAGGGATGGTGGAGACTGGGGAGGAGCCGCAGGAGGAGCTCGAGGGCGGAGGACAGATGGCATGCCCGGAGAATCGGAGAGGGCCTAATCTTCACCCGCTTCTCATAGGACGAGACATTGTCCATCAATCCTATGTTGTAGACGCCCTCAGCGATGCTCCTCAGTGACTGGGCCAGACTCTGCAGTGCCCCAGCATTGTCCTCCTATGTCTTGGACACTTCCCTCAGCAACTGAGATATGTTCTTTAGTGCCTCAGCAATGTTCATCTGCTTTGGTGACATGTCCCTCAATGACTGGGACATAATGTTGAGGCCCTCAGCCATGGTTGTCACAGACTGAGCCATGCCTTGAACCCCCAATCAAGACGCTGACCTCATGCCCCAGGAATTCCACTGAGGTCGCCACCCTCGCAATGTGGCCTCAATACCACCCATGGTCGTCATCATCTCCTGCACCCGTAGCCTTTTGAACTCCACCAATCAGCGATGCACTAGCTGGAATGTCGCTGATGTCCCCTCCTGAATCTCATGGCCGTGCCCGGAAATCTGCATCAGCTCTGGGATAACCTAGTCCAGAGGCTCGGCATCTGACTGGGATCCAGCAGACCTCCCACTGCTGACCGCCTTGGATATTCCTGCCTCCATCTGATGTAACTGTATGGTGCTCACCAGATTGTTGTTTTGTTTTTTTATTCGTCCATGGGAAATGGACGCCTGACCAGGCCTGCATTTATTACTCATGCCTGAGGGCAATTAAGAGTCAACCACATTGCTTTTTTAAAAATAAATTTAGAGTACCCATTTCTTTTTTTCCAATTAAGGGGCAATTTAGCACGGCCAATCCACCTACCCTACACATCTTTGGGTTGTGGGGGCGAAACTCATGCAAACACGGGGAGAATGTGCAAACTCCACACGGACAGTGACCCAGAACTGGGATCGAAACTGGGACCACCGCCACCGTGCTGCCCGGAGTCAACCACATTGCTGTGGGTCTGGAGTCATATGTAGGCCAGACCAGGTGAGGATGACAGTTTTCCCTACCTAAAGGACATTAGTGACCCAGATGGGTTTTTCCGACAATCGAGAATGGTTTTATGGTCACCTTTAGACTTTTAATTCCAGATTATTGAATTCAAATTTCACCATCTGCCATCGTGGGATTCAAACCCAGGTCCCCAGAGCGTGACTCTAGGTCTCTGGATTACTAGTCAAGCGACAATACCACGACCTCCCAGAACCTCGGCAGCAGAAACCTGCCCACTAACGTCGCCCACTGAGGTGCGTGCCTCTGCTGGTGATGGGTGGGATGATAGCTGTGATGCCTCGATGATGGTCTCCTCTGAGGTGGTCTCTTTTGTGGGAGAAGGACGACTCTGGATGAACTGGCCCCATGATGGACATCCTGCAAGAAAATGGACATCTGGTCAGTGAAGGGAAGGATTATTTTGTCTGACATAAGCAACTCACTTGAGACAGATCATCTGGATAGACCCTCATCTCTGCGGCCAGGCCAACCTCTTTGTCGGTGGCTGCCCTCTTTGGTCAACCCCACGATCTGCAGGGCCCGATTCTCATAGGGGTTGAGGATTCGGACCTCTGCACTCCGTCCCCCGTTTTGACTCTTTCCCACTTGTAATGGGCTATCTTCTCCTGCTTTGTGAGCTGCACGTTTGAAAGATCGGGGGAGGGGGTGTGGCGGGTCTATGGCAGGTGGCACGTGTGGGCGCTTGGACTTGAAGTGGTTGGGCTGGGGGCGCCAGAGGATGCTGAGAAACAAGCACACAGATCAGATGTGGGAGGGTGCGAGGTGTCAGTGAGTGATTTGTGGGGCACAGGGGATTGGAAATTTAAGGGCTGGCAAGCGGAATTGATGCCAGAAGAGAGTTGGTAATCTACCCTTGCAACTTCTTGGTGGAGGCCATTCGACTTCTTCTGACATTGAATGGGGGTCTTCCTGACAGCTGCTGCCACTGACTCCCAAGTGGTATTGGTGGTACTGTTGCCTGTACTCTGACCCCCTCTGGGGATCAGGACGCCCCATCTTGCATCCACAGCATCCTGACGCCTGGTCAGGTTGGTATCGCCGAAGCGAGGAGCTTGTGTGTTGACTGGATGTGTGGTGAGGGAGCATTTAAAAGCAGCTCCCTCTTATTAGCGGTGAGACGCTGAGGTGCGAATCTGACAAATCAAACAGCAAGACAGCTGGTAATGGTGAGAAGCTCGTGGGGGCTTATTTCCGACACAAAAGTGCTGTTAAATACGGGCTGCAGTCTCGCCAACACGGCCGTCGAGAAACACCCTGCCAATCGTGCCCAAAAAAACACTTGCGAATTTTTCAGTTAAATTTCACACACAGTCTCTATAAAAGCACTGAAGGAAAGGAGTGTGACCATGTGAGTGACTGGATTAACAACAGAAGAGATGCAGTCTGTAATACAAGGCCTTGAGGAAGGCTTAGCTCAGTCGTTATTTAAGCAGTCTGGATAAACACCAGGAGATTCGGTACTGAACACAAGGCGCTGAGGGAGAGTTTATTGAGTAATGGTGAGAGGGAATTGGATTGTCATCAAAAAAGAGATTATGTGCACAGGGTGTTGGAGCTTGTCCCTTCCAGCAAGTGGTTTCTGTTCTATCCATTTCCATCTCCGGAGTGCTTTGGATCTGGCTCTTTTCCCCTCCAACCATTTGGTATCATCAGCACTGTCTGTTTAAGAATTCAGAACAAGAAAGAACAAACTTGTATTGAAAAATGTCCTTTTACACCCTCTGAACACCTTAAACTGCTTCATAGCCAATGAATTAATGTTGGAGTCGAGACAGCTGTCGTGTCAGCAAACAGAGCACCCAATTTGTGCATGAGGTCCCACAAACAGCCATGAAATAAATGATCAGTTAATGGGAATAACTTTTGCCTTCCCTGTTTGGTTGGCAAACTAACGGTGAATTGCAATGGAAATGACTTAGGTTTTATAACTGATGGGCAATTGACTGTTAATTTATCATTTAAGAGGTGATGGTGAGGGTTATGCCAATCTGTTTTCTTGGTGTTGAATGATGGGGTGTAATGTTCCTTAAATACCAGGATATCCTCCTGTATTTTGCAAAGTGCTGTTGGATCTTTTACATTTATGTGAACAGGGAAGTTGAGGCTTCAATTTAATATCAGATCTGAAAGATGATGTTTCTTACTGGATTACTGCATTACTGCACTGGAGGGTCAATCGAGATTATGCAGTCAAATCCTCGACTAGGGCTGGAACTCACAAATCAACTGTAGTCAAATGGATGTTTTAGCTTTGATTGCAGTTTCCCCTTTATCGAGATCCCAGGTTTTTCTATTTCCTGTATGTAAATGTGGGAATTTTATTTTTACTTAGCACTTCAGAATGCGGAGGTGGTTGCCCTCCGTGGAGGTCTTAGCACCATCCTGAAGAATGTGATTGATTGCCAACTGAATCGCATAAACGAGGCCCTCATTACAACCATTCTGCACTTGCTAAATCACCCAAAGACGCGGAAATATGTACGAGCTGATGTGGAGTTGGAGGTATGGCTACTTGTTACTTTTCATTACAGTAGTAATGGCTGACTTGAAATACAGTAATCTGGTTTGTACAAATCCTGTCCTGGATGGTTCAACTAGTAAACATGTAGAAGAAATTTAATTAGTTCCCCCCCCAGCCACCCACTAACCACTCCCAAGAGCAGGTATAGGTACCCAACGGTGAAGCACTGAGCCCACAGACCAGAAGGTCCAAGATGCAGTTTGCAGTCTGTGCTGTAAAACTGATAGAAACATAGGAATTAGGGGCAGAAGTCGGCAATTCAGCCCTTCAAGCCTGTTCCGCCATTCAATCAGATCATGACTGATCTCTTCCTGGTCTCAAATCCACCTCCCTATCTGTTCCCATATCCCTTTAACCTGTTTTTTAAAATCCAAAATATATCTATCTCCTTCTTGAAACCATTTAATGATTTAGACTCCACCGGACTGTGGGGCAGCGAGTTTCACAAATTCACCACCCTCTGCAAAAAAAATGGTTCCTCCTCATCTCTGTTTTAAATCTACTGCCTCTCAACCGATATCTGTGATCTCTCGTTCTAGATTGCCCCACAAGGGGAACATTTGTCTACATTTACTTAAGCGATCCCTTTTAGTATTTTATGTACCTCGATGAGATCCCCCCTGATTCTTCTAAACTCCAGCGTGTTTAAGCCCAAACTGTTTAATATCTCTTCATCGTCAACCCTTTCATCCCCGGAATCAATCTGGTGACCCTCCTCTGAACTGCCTCCAATGTCACCATATCCTTCCTCAAATAAGGAGACCAAAACTGAACACAATACTCCAGATGTGGTCTCACCAACACCCTATACAATTGCAACAACACCTCTCTATACTTTTATACTCCAGTCCTTTGCAATAAACGTTAAAATTCCATTTGCCCTTTTAATTACATGCTGTACCTGCATACCGACTTTCTGCGATTCATGAATAAAGGCAGACACATTTTGAATCTGTTTTCCGTTTGGATAATAATTTGCCTTTCTATTTTTTTCGGTAAAAATGGATAACCTCGCACATATCCACATTAATTTTTTAAAAAATAATCTTTATTGTCACAAGTAAGCCTATATTAACACGGCAATGAAGTTACTGTGAAAATCCACTGAGAGATAATTCAGAATGTCCAATTCACCTAGCAAGCATGTCTTTTGGTATTTGTGGGAGGAAACCGGAGCACCTGGAGGGAACCCACGCAGACGCTGGCAGACTCCGCACAGACAATGACCCAAGTCGAGAATCGAACATGGGACCCTGGCGTTGTGAAGCAACAGTGCTAACCACTGTGCTACCGCGCTGCCCCCATTAAACTCCATCTGTCAAATTTGGCCTATTCTCCTAGCCCATCTATATCCATCTGTAAAATCTTTATCTCCTCTTCACTACCTGCCTTCACACCTATTTTAGTATCCGCATTTCTTTCTATGTTACACTCTTGCAGATCATTTATATCGATTGTGAACAGTTGCGGTCAGAGGACTGACCCCTGTGGCACCCCGTTAGTTACAGTTCACCAGCCAGAGAAGGATCCATTTATCCCGACCCTCTGCTTTCTGTCAGTCAGCCAACCCTCAATCCAATCTAGTACTCTACCCCCAAGCCCATGCGATCTCACCTTCTGGATCAATCTTTTATGTGGCACCTTGTCAAACACCTTCTGGAAGTCGAGATATGCCACATCCACAGGTTTCCCATTATCCAGCTTGCTGGTTACATCCTCAAAGAACTCGAGCAATTTTGCCAAGCATGACCTACCCTTCATATAACCGTGCTGACAATGGTGGAATAAGCTTTGTTTTTCGAAATGTTCAGTCATCTCCTTAATGAGTGACTCTAGCAACTTCCCTCAACACAAGAGGTCAAGCTAACCCGTCTATAGTTTCCAACTTTTTGCCTCTCCCTTTTTGAATAGAGGTGTCACATTAGCCTGTTTCCAATACACTGGGACCTTTCCAGAATCAAGGCAATTTTGAAATATCATAACCAATGCATGCGCTACCTCTGCTGCCACCTCCTTTAATACCCTAGAGTGCAGTCCATCAGGTCCCAGAGACTTGGCTGGCTTTAATCCCATTAGTTTATTCAATACCTTCTCCCTAGTGATGATTATTGTTCCTCTGCATTAACTATAGTTTTTGGAATTTTGTATTATCCTCTACTGTGAAGATGGTGGCAAAATATTGGTTCAGTGCCTCCGCCATCTCCAGTATCGTCCTCTAAAGGGCCAACGTTTACTTGAGCTATTCCCTTCCTCTTTATATACTTATAGACGCTTTTGATATCAGTGTTTGTTTTCTGCTTGTTTCCTTTTGTAGTTCACCGTAGCTCTTTTTTTTAGTAGCCTTTTGCTGAACCTTAAAGTTCTCCCAATCCTCCAGCTTACCATTAGCTTTTACTGTATGGTATGCCCTAGATTTTGCCTTTATGTCATCCTTGTTCAGCCATGGAAGGTTTTTCTCCCTTTTACAATTCCTCTTTCTGGCAGGAATATACTTCAATTGAGAGGTATTTAATATTTCCCTGAACATCCACCACTGTTCCTACCCTCAATTATTTGTGCCCATTCTACTTGGGCCAACTCTTTCCTCAGGCCTGTATAATTTCCTCTGCCCAACGCTAAAACTCTAATATGGCACACTGTTCTCTCGCTCGTGCTAACAGGAGCAATATCTAAATGCAAGGAGACAAGATGCTTGGATGCAATCTTGGACAACAAAAGATGAGTAGAGCAAAGATATAAGGGCAAATTATATATTTCCAGTATGGATTCGGGTTTTCTGGAAACGCATGGTGGGAAATTGCTGTGTAGCATGATAATCCAGTATTCATTTCTTTTGAAGTGTGGATCCAATCTTCATGTGGTTAAATGTGCACATGTGAACTGTCAACTTATTGGGACTGCTCTTATTTGGTTCCACTCTTCCCAATAGGCAGAGCATGCATTGTCACCTTGGGAGTTCTGCTGTTAGGCTGACTGTTTTCAGATGAGTGATGGTATGTTTTGTAAGCTTTGCTGCTGTATAGGTGGGAAAGGATAAACTAACTTGTATAGGGTTCTATTATCATCACCCAGGGTTGCAGATACTTTGGCTGGGTAATGCATCGGGAGTATTTGACAATTTGTACCTCTAATGTGAGTGAAGTAATATTCTCAAGTACTTCGATTTATTTTAAAACAAGCTGAAATTGTAGGAACTATGTTGTTTTCTTCTTTGTTGCAGCAAATCTTGGCACCCTACACTGATTTTCACTACAGGCACAATCCAGACACTGCAGAGGGACAGCTCAAGTAAGTCCCCTCTTTCATATTTTTTCAAATGCAATAAAATGCATTATCCTGAAGAGATTTATCGTGAGGCCGCAGGCAGAATGATCAGTCCCATAACCCACCAACCAGAGGGAGGGATTTTTCTGAATGCTTAGTGGATAAATACCGAAGAAGATTAGTCTTGTTCCGAAGAAATTATATTTGACTTGAAACGTTTACTCTGTTTCCTCCTCCACAGTGCTTCTAGACCTGCTGAGTATTTATGGCCTTTTCTGGTTTTATTTCAGATTTTCAGCATCTGTAGAATTTTGCTTTCATATTATTATGGATAAATACTCTAACTGGTATGGTGGGGGCTAGTGAGGTTCCAAGCTTTCATATTCAGTCTCTGCGCTGAACTAACCTACTTCCACAGGGTTGCATCAAGTCGACTGGAGGGGTTACAACTGGCTTTAATGCCCCTGGCCTGGAGAGAGGAGAAATGAGGCAGGATCTCTGCTCCTGCTCTTGGCCACGACCCAATGATTCACACTTGGGTGTGTATGGATATTGGGCAAGAACAGACCGGGTTCAGTTGTTTTCTCTGAAGATGTTGAGCCAACTGACACTTTTGTCGGTGTATTTAAGAAAAGGAACCATAAGGTGCAGTAGCGCACTGTGGATCCATACTCCAGGATATACCTTCAGGGATGAAAAAGGTGAATGTAGTTGTTGCTATAGGTGTGTAACAGTTTTGTATTTCTTGATTTCATGCAGAGAAGACAGAGAAGCACGATTATTAGCCAGCAAAATGGCAATAGTAGCGGCCTTCCGATCTTGGGCAGGTAAGACTCGGCAAGGCACATAAGCCAAATCAACTGTTTTATCAATATTTGTTCTTAGGATGTGGCGAAGACAGGCAAGGCAGCATTTATTACCTGTCCCCAGTTACCCTGAGGGCATTGAACCAACTATACAGTAAAGGATTGGCGTCCAGATAGGAAGATCACATCTTAGTGTCATCCCAGGTTAAATAAAAATAGTGTGATTGGTGATTGAACTGCTCAGCATTTCAGTGGTAGCATAGCACTGGACTTGTAATCCAGAGGCCCAGGCATCAGGGGCTGGTTTAGCACACTGGGCTAAATCGCTGGCTTTTAAAGCAGACCAAGGCAGGCCAGCAGCACAGTTCAATTCCCGTACCAGCCTCCCCGAACAGGCGCTGGAATGTGGCGACTAGGGGCTTTTCACAGTAACTTCATTGAAGCCTACTTGTGACAATAAGCGATTTTCATTTCATTTTCATGTACTGTGACCACAGGTTCAAACCAACCACGGCAGCTGGTGGAGTTTAATTTCAGTTAATAAATCTGGAATTAAAAAGCTAGTCTCAGTAGTAGTAACCGTGAAACCATTGTGAATTGTCATAACACAAAACCATCTAGTACACAAATGTCCTTAGACCATAAGACATAGGAACAGAGAAATAGGCCCTGAGCTCATCAAATCTGCTCTGCCATTCAATGAGATCATGACTGACACGATAATCCTCAACTCCACTTTCCAACTTATCCGGTCCTAGATCTGGAGCGATCTAGTGCTGGGTCCAACACCGTGTTAAAATCCCCACCCATTATCAAGCTTCCTACCTCCAGGTCCGGAATGCGCCCCAACATACGCTTCATGAACCCAGCATCATCCCAGTTCGGGGCGTATACATTTACCAATACCACCCACGTCCCCTGCAACTTACCGCTCACCATCACGTATCGACCTCCATTGTCCACTCCAATATTCTTGGCCTCAAACGACACCCGCTTCCCCACCAATATTGCCACCCCTCTGTTCTTTGCATCCAGCCCCGAATGGAATACCTGTCCTACCCATCTCTTTCTTAACCTGACCTGGTCTGCCACCTTCAAATGTGTCTCCTGGAGCATGACCACGTCTGCCTTCAGTCCCTTTAAGTGCGCGAACACTCGGGCCCTCTTTACCGGCCCATTCTGGCCCCTCGCATTCCCCGTTATCAGCCGGATTGGGGGCCTCCTCTCTCTCTTTCCCCCCCCCCGCCCCGACCACCTCTTCTGTGTCCACTCCCCCCTCGGCCAGTGCAGCAGCAACCCTATTCCACCCCCCCACCCCCCGGCTAGACCCATGTCTAGCTCTTTTGCTCCCCCCATAACACTCCCATAAGTCAGCTGACTCCTGCTGACCCCGCCGTCCCATTGACCCCCCCGTGTGGGAATCTCCCCTCCCCAGCAATCAGTGTGCGCTCCTCCATTCCCCCCCCCCCCCCCTCCGTCCTTCCCTAGCGTGGGAAAAAGCCCGCGCTTTCCTAAGCCTGCCCCGCCCCCTCTGGCGCAGCTCGTGTCGCGGCCTTATCTCATTTCCCCCATCCCCGGGCCGAGCCTCCCTCTAGCACCGGCGCCCACCGTCTCGCACAGTCTTCTCACCCGGTCCCTTTCCCCATCTCCATCCATCACCCAACCCGTGGAACATTTCCTGCGCGTGATTAACACCCTGTGTACAACAAACATCGAACATCTGCCCCACCCTCACAAACCCTCAGTTTGAGTCCAACTTTTCAGTTTGGATAAAGGTCCACGCCTCCTCAGGCGTTTCAAAATAGTGATGTTGATCCTTGAATGTGACCCACAAACGCGCTGGCTGCAGCATTCCGAATCTCACTCCCTTCCGATGCAGCACCGCCTTGGCCCGGTTGAAACCCGCTCTCTTCTTTGCTACCTCCGTGCTCCAGTCTGGGTAGATTCGGATCTCCGCATTCTCACAGCTGCTGCTCCGCTCTTTCTTGGCCCATTTTGAGACCCTCTCTCTGTCCGTGAAACGGTGAAACCTCACCACAATCGCCCTTGGCGGCTCTTTAGCCTTGGGCCTCCTCGCCAGCACCCGATGTGCCCCATCCAGCTCCAGAGGCCTCGGAGGGGCCTCCACACCCATCAGCGACTCGAGCATCGTGCTCGCGTATGCCCCGGCATCGGCCCCCTCCACTCCTTCAGGGAGACCCAGGATCCGAAGATTCTTTCTCCTCGACCTGTTCTCCAGGTCTTCGAATCTTTCCGCCCACTTTTTGTGCAGCGCCTCATGCGCCTCCAACTTCACTGCCAGGCCCAAGATCTCATCCTCGTTCTCATTAACTTTTTTCTGCACCACCTGGATCTTTACCTCGTGGGCCTTCTGGGTCATCCCTAATCCTTCAATCGCCGACAGGATAGGCGCCAGCATCTCTTTCCGCAGCTTCTCAAAACAGCGCTTAATGAACTCTTGCAGTTCCGACTCGCCTTCCACTTTATCTCCGGCCGCCGCCATCTTGTTTTTCTTCCCTTGCTTCTCTCGCTGCTCCAACGACGCTTTTTTGGCCGTTTCACTTCTTGTCCGTTCCATATACAGTGAAGGGGGACCTTGCTCTCACCTTCCCACACGGGACGTCTTCGAAACATTCCCGTTGGGGCTCCTCTGGAGAGCCCGAAACTCCGTAATCGCGGGAGCTGCCGAATCATGCGGCTTAGCTCTGCATCGCCGCAACCGGAAGTCGGAAAAATTAATTGGTTACACTAAAAAAAAAAATTTTTTTTTTTTTTAAAAACTGTCTATCTTGGCCTTCATCCAGAATTTCACAAGGTCACCACCCTCTGAGAGAAGAAATTCCTCTTCATCTCTGTCTTAAATGGGCAACCCCTTACTCTGGTCCTAGACTCCAGTATCTACCATGTCATGCTTCCTGAGAATCCTACTGTTTTAATAAGGTCACCTCTTGTTCTTCTAAACACCAATGAGTACGGACTCAATCTAGTCAACCTGTCCTCGTAAGAAAATCCCTCCCTCCATACCCGGGATCAACCCAGTAAACCTTCTCTGGACAGCCTCCAATCTGGATCTTTCCTTCGATAAAGAACCAATACTGTTACACCGTTCTCGGTGTGGTCTAACTGGTGCCCTGTTTAGTTTTAGCAAAACTTCCCTATTTTTATGCTCTTTTGCCTTCCCTATTATCTACTGAGCTTGGAAGCTAGCTTTTTGCGATTCATGCACAAATACCTCCGCCCCCCCCCCCCCCCCCCCTCAAATCCCTTTGTGCTGCAGCTTTTTGCAGTCTTTCTCCATTTAAATAATATTCAGCTCCCTTATTCTTCCGACCGAAGTGCATAACTTAGATTTACCTCCAGTATATTCCATCTGCCAAGTTTCTGCCACTCCCTAACCTGCCTGTATCCCTCTGTAGATTGTGCCATCTCACCATTTGCCTTCTCACCTATTTTTGTGTCATCTGCAAACTTAGCAATAGTACATTCACTTCCTTCATCAAGTCATTACTATATATAGTAAATAAAGACTGACACAAAGTATTTATTTAACTCCTGTGCCATTTCCTGGTTCCCCATTATTATTTCCTCATTCTTTCAGGGGCCTGTATTCACTTTGGCTTCTCTCTTCCTTTTTATTTATTTAAAGAAGCTCTTGCTGTCAGTTTTTATATTACTTCCTAGTTCCTTCATCGTTACTCTTCTCTCAATTTATTACTTTTGGATCATCTTTTCATTTTTAAAACTTTCCCAATTCTCTCGCTTACCACTAACCTTTTCCACATTGTATGTATTTTTTTCATATTCTCATTATCTTCCTTGGTTAACGATGGTTGATGTATCCATTTTCCTCACTGGGAACATCTTTGTTGTAAGTCATAAACTATTTTCATAAACGTCTGCCATTGCTGGTCAACCATCATTCCAGCTAATCGCCTTTCCCAGTCCACTCCAGCCAACTCTACCCTTGTTCCATTGTAACCAGGGGCTGGTTTAGCACAGTGGACTAAATAGTTGGCTTGCAATGCAAAACAATGCCAGCAGCGCGGGTTCAATTCCCGTACCAGCCTCCCCGAACAGGCACCGGAATGTGGCAACTAGGGGCTTTTCACAGTAGCTTCATTGAAGTCTACTTGTGACAATAAGCGATTGTTGTTGTTATTATTATTAATAATTACCTTTATTTAAGTTTAGCACAGTTGTTTCTGACCAAAGTTTCTCACTCTCAAACTGATTGTTAAATTCTACCATGATATGGTCATTGTTTCCCAGGGATTTTTTATTCTCAGTTTGTTAATTAAATCTGCCTCATTACATGTTACCAGATCCAAAATAGCCTGATCCCTGGATGGAACCACAGCATATTGATCAAGGAAACTGTCCCGAATACACTTAGAGTCATAGAGGCCTACAGCACAGAAAAGCCATCGTGTCCCCGCTGGTCAAAAACAACCATTCTCCAGCACTTTGTCCATAGCCTTGTCTGCCCTGGGATCGCAAGTGCACATCTAAATACTTCTTAAATGTTATGAAGGCCTCTGCCTCCACCATCCTTTCAGGTGGCGAGTTCAAAACTTCATCCACCTTCTGAGTGAAAATATTTTTCCTCATATCCCCTCTAAGCCCCCTACCCCTTACCTTAAATCTGTGCCCCTGTCATTAATCCCTCCACCAAGGAAAAGTGTCTTCTGAATTCTTTACGGAAGGAAATTATCATCTTTACCTGGTCTGGCCTGCAAGTGACTCCAGACCCACAGCAATGTGGTTGATTCATGAAGGCCCTCTAAAATGCTCTACCAAGCCTCAGTTGTATAAAACTGTTACAAAGTTTAAAGAAAGGAGAGAAAATAATGTTGCCAAGTGTACAGAGTTGCTGCTGTTGAGCGGGTGCATAATAACCTACCAGTTACTTTATTTGATTTTGTATTTCGCTCATGTTACTTTTTTTCTTTTTTTTTTTCCCATTGTTTTCCCTTTGTGATTTGTGTGTGTGTGCCCTTCTCTTCTATATATATATATATATATATATATATATATATATATATCCTGTGTACATAATGGCAAATATACTTTGTTCAAAAACCCAATAAAAAACATTTATTAAAAAAAAGAAAGGAGAGAAAGCAGAGAGCCCACCCAATCATGAACCAAGGCACTAGAAATGACATCTGCACATCCAGCCCTGCAAGTCCTCCTGAGTAACATCTGATGAGGCCTTGTGTCAAAATTGGGAAAGCTAACTCACAGACTAGTCAACCAACAGCCTCACATCGTCATCCTCATAGAATCATACCATACCAGACAACACCACTACCATCCCTGGGTATGTCCTGGCACACCTGAGGTGGTGGCATAGTAGTATACAGTCAGGGCGGGTCAGCACATTTGCTTCACAGCTCCGGGGTCCCAGGTTCGATTCCCGGCTTGGGTCACTTTCTGTGCGGAGTCTGCACGTCCTCCCCGTGTCTGCGTGGGTTTCCTCCGGGTGCTCCGGTTTCCTCCAACAGTCCAAAGATGTGCAGGTTAGGTGGATTGACCATGATGAATTGCCCTTAGTGTCCAAAAACGGTTGGCTGGGTTACAGGGATAGGGTGGAGGTGTGGGCTTTCCAAGAGCCGGTGCAGACTAGATGGGCCAAATGGCCTCCTTCTGCACTGTAAATTCTATGATTCCTCAGCATTGACTCCGGACTCCATGAAGTCTCATGGCATTAGGTCAAACATGGGCAAGCAAACCTATGACTGGTTACCACCCACCACCACTACATCGTCACCATCACCCTTCAACCCACGTGTCCTTCAGCTGATGAATTAGTACTCCTCCATGTTGAAGCAGCACTAAGGGCACAGAATGTACTCCGATGATCTACCTCTGCCTCCTGCTGAGGTCCCCAGCATCGGCAGTCTTCAGCCAGTTCGATTTAGTCCACGTGATGTCAAACAACTGTTGAAGGCTATGGACCCTGACAGTACTCTGGCAGTACTGAAGGAAGGTGCTCCAGAACTAGCCACGCCCCTAGCCATGCTGTTCCAGTCCAGTTACAACACTGACATGTACCTGACAATGTGGAAAATTGCCCAGTACACAAAGCAGGTCAAATCTAACCTGGTCAAATCTACTTGGAATCATCTCAAAAGTGATGTAGTTGACAGTGCTATCAAGCAACACTTATTGAGAAATAACCTGCTCACTGACGTTCTGTATGAGTTCTGCCAGGGTCACTCAGTTCCTGATCTCATTACAACCTTGGTCCAAACTTGGACAAAAGAGCTGAATGCAAGAGGTGAGACGAGTGTGATTGTCCTTCACATCAAAGCAGCATTTTATAGAGTGTAGCAAAACGAGTCAATGGGCATCAGGGAGGGGGGTTGGGATTCTCCGCTGGTTGGAGTCACACACAGCACAAAGGAAGATGGTCGTGGTTATTGGAGGTCAGTCTCCTCAGTCCCAGGACATCACTGCAGGAGTTCCTCAGGGTAATGTCCAAAACACAGACATCTTCAGCTGCTTCATCAGTGACCTTCCTTCCACCATAAAGTCAGAAGTAAGAAGTCGTACAACACCAGGTTAAAGTCCAACAGGTTTGTTTCAAACACTAGCTTTCGGAGCACTGCTTACAAACAAAACACTGCTTACAATCAACACACTGCTTACAAACAAAACGCTGCTTACAATCAACACACTGCTTACAAACAAAACACTGCTTACAATCAACACACTGCTTACAATCAACACACTGCTTACAACTAAAACACTGCTTACAATCAACACACTGCTTACAACTAAAACACTGCTTACAACTAAAACACTGCTTACAACTAAAACACTGCTTACAATCAACACACTGCTTACAATCAACACACTGCTTACAATCAACACACTGCTTACAATCAACACACTGCTTACAATCAACACACTGCTTACAATCAACACACTGCTTACAATCAACACACTGCTTACAATCAACACACTGCTTACAATCAACACACTGCTTACAATCAACACACTGCTTACAATCAACACACTGCTTACAATCAACACACTGCTTACAATCAACACACTGCTTACAATCAACACACTGCTTACAATCAACACACTGCTTACAATCAACACTGCTTACAATCAACACACTGCTTACAATCAACACACTGCTTACAATCAACACACTGCTTACAACTAAAACACTGCTTACAATCAACACTGCTTTCAAACAAAACACTGCTTACAATCAACACACTGCTTACAACTAAAACACTGCTTACAATCAACACACTGCTTACAAACAAAACGCTGCTTACAATCAACACACTGCTTACAAACAAAACACTGCTTACAATCAACACACTGCTTACAACTAAAACACTGCTTACAATCAACACACTGCTTACAATCAACACACTGCTTACAATCAACACACTGCTTACAATCAACACACTGCTTACAACTAAAACACTGCTTACAATCAACACACTGCTTACAATCAACACACTGCTTACAATCAACACACTGCTTACAATCAACACACTGCTTACAATCAACACACTGCTTACAACTAAAACACTGCTTACAACTAAAACACTGCTTACAACTAAAACACTGCTTACAACTAAAACACTGCTTACAACTAAAACACTGCTTACAACTAAAACACTGCTTACAACTAAAACACTGCTTACAACTAAAACACTGCTTACAACTAAAACACTGCTTACAACTAAAACACTGCTTACAACTAAAACACTGCTAACAACTAAAACACTGCTTACAATCAACACTACTTACAATCAACACACTGCTTACAATCAACACACTGTTTACAATCAACACACTGCTTACAATCAACACACTGCTTACAATCAACACACTGCTTACAATCAACACACTGCTTACAATCAACACACTGCTTACAATCAACACACTGCTTACAATCAACACACTGCTTACAATCAACACACTGCTTACAATCAACACACTGCTTACAATCAACACACTGCTTACAATCAACACACTGCTTACAATCAACACACTGCTTACAATCAACACACTGCTTACAATCAACACACTGCTTACAATCAACACACTGCTTACAATCAACACACTGCTTACAATCAACACACTGCTTACAATCAACACACTGCTTACAATCAACACACTGCTTACAAACAACACACTGCTTACAACTAAAACACTGCTTACAAACAAAACACTGCTTACAATCAACACACTGCTTACAATCAACACACTGCTTACAATCAACACACTGCTTACAATCAACACACTGCTTACAATCAACACTGCTTACAATCAACACACTGCTTACAATCAACACACTGCTTACAATCAACACACTGCTTACAATCAACACACTGCTTACAACTAAAACACTGCTTACAATCAACACTGCTTTCAAACAAAACACTGCTTACAACTAAAACACTGCTTACAATCAACACACTGCTTACAAACAAAACACTGCTTACAAACAACACACTGCTTACAAACAACACACTGCTTACAAACAAAACACTGCTTACAATCAACACACTGCTTACAATCAACACTACTTACAATCAACACTACTTACAATCAACACTACTTACAATCAACACTACTTACAGTCAACACACTGCTTACAGTCAACACACTGCTTACAGTCAACACACTGCTTACAGTCAACACACTGCTTACAATCAACACTGCTTACAATCCTAACACTGCTTACAATCCTAACACTGCTTACAATCAACACACTGCTTACAATCAACACACTGCTTTCAACTAAAACACTGCTTACAACTAAAACACTGCTTACAATCAACACACTGCTTACAAACAACACACTGCTTACAACTAAAACACCGCTTACAATCAACACACTGTTTACAACTAAAACACTGCTTACAATCAACACACTGCTTACAATCAACACACTGCTTACAATCAACACACTGCTTACAATCAACACACTGCTTACAATCAACACACTGCTTACAATCAACACACTGCTTACAATCAACACACTGCTTACAATCAACACACTGCTTACAATCAACACACTGCTTACAAACAAAACACAGCTTACAAACAAAACACTGCTCACAATCAACACACTGCTTACAACTAAAACGCTTACAATCCTAACACTGCTTACAATCCTAACACTGCTTACAACTAAAACGCTTACAATCCTAACACTGCTTACAACTAAAACACTGCTTAAAATCCTCCCAAGAGGCTACCCGGAACACCAAACCCTATATTCTAAAACTCTGACATAACCAGTGATATTAATGGAAGTAATGATGTTTGTCACTTGTTATGATTGTGTTCAAGATTTAAGAAGAGCTGTCAACTGATCATCTGATATTCCTGACTCCATATGAATGCTAGTGATTTGAAAATTGGTGTGGTATAATTTAAAGCTCTTTCATACTAATAGGTGGGAGGAATGGTGTAACATAGTTACTGCTCAGTACGACACTGTCTGAAAATATATTTTTCTTTGATACAATCCTGATCTGTTGATAGTGAACGGTAGACTAAAAAGGGAGCATTTTGTCTAATCATTTTTGGCTTCTTGTAAGACCTCATTTCTGAGCGGGTCCAATTGAATCCAAGGGGACTGATGCAGCATTGGTTTCATGCGTTGTTCAGACATATATAGGAGAGCCTTTATTCCAATTTTTCTTAATCCATTTACCTTGGTGGGTAGAAGAGAAACATGGAGGTGAGTCAGTACTTCATGATCCCACCAGCCCCCTGATTAAGCCGGAGGCCCCATAAGCAATCCCACTGCCCAAAAAGATCTAAAGATGGAGTTTTCTCTGGAAGCTATTTACGCTCTTTATAATATGTTGCAGAACATGACTGCTCTCCCGGCTAAGTTAATCAAGATTGTTCCGATCCTGTGTTCCCAGCATTTCAGCTGATTTCCTTTCCTACTATACTGAGGTAGCAGTATTGTGGAAATTGGTGCTGTACAAATCTGCCAGATCTTAACTTGCCCGCCATTACAGTCCAGACCTGGCCAACTGCTAACCTACTGTTTTTCCAGTCAGTCGCAGAGCATTAAGCATGGTTAAAATTCGAGGTATTCAGTGCTGTTCGCGCTAATTTATTTAACTAGCCCAGTGATACAGGGAACAAGTCTCAACGCTTTTTCCTCCAAGCTAATCAAATTCAATTTCAACCTGAAATTCATTGTGGGTATGTTCTATATGAATCATCAAGCCTATTAGATTCCAGCCTGTAACTCCGTCTTAGGTATCTATTATTTCATATATAAACCACATGCATACCTCAATTAGAGTCTAGTTTATACCTCGCTGTTATCTGTTCTATATTTATTATTTCACTGATATATATGTATATATTAAGACATAGAAATTGGATGAACAGTGTGTAAGCATTCCATATATTTGTATGAAATAACTATCTGGTATCTCTACTGAGGTTACCCATGTATAGTAGTAAGCAGGGGAAGTTAATTGTGCTACGTGAAGCATTCTCACCAATAGCACCCAGTTTAATTTTTGACTTTATATGACTTGATGGTGACTATAATTTATGCCCCATTAAAGTTAACTTAATACTGATTAAAACTGCAACAAATTACAAGAGAACAGTAGTAAATTTGTAGAATAGACAAATAATTGGCAAATGAAGATCAACACAGATAAATGTAAGGTTTGGTAGGAAGAATTGTTACTGGAGGATGCAATTCTAGGAGCAAAGAGATCTTGGAGTACAAATGCACCAGTCACTAAAGGTTGTGCTGTTCGTTAGCAAGGCCATTAAAAAAGCAAACCAAGCACTCGGCTTTATTTCTGGAGGAATTTAATTGAAAAGTGGGGAAGTTAAGCTCAATCTGTATCAAATTTTGCTTGATTAGACTATGCTTTTAGAGTATTACATTATTATCAAAAAGATATAGAGACACCGGAGACGCTGCAGAGAAGATTCACAACGATGACTGCAGAAATGTGTGAGTATATGTACACCTGGACAGGATAGACAACTGGATCTCTTGGGCGAAAGAAGAGGCTGAGGGGTGACATAATAGAATTTTAAAAAATTTGATGGAGTGGACATAAGGGAGGATATTTCCTCTTATGGGAAGAGGCTATCACTACTACATAGTCACCAGGAAATCCAATAGGGAGTCCAGAGGAACTTCACCAAGAGAGTGGTGAGAATGTGGAACTCTACCAGAGGGAGCAGTTGAAGTGAATATTATAGATTAATTGAAGGGACAAGCTGGACAAGCAAATGTGGGAGAAGGAAATAGGGGGTTATGATGGTAAATTTAGATGAGAAAAGATGGAAGGAGACTCGAGTGGAACCTAAACACCAGCATGTACTGGTTGGGCCAAATGGCCTGTTTCCAAGCTGTATATCCTTGAGTGTTTTAAAAACCCTATCTGAATCTGAAGGTATGGTATTTGAAGCTGAAATTTGAGTCCGTAATCTCATTTGACACTGCCTGCCTTGATTGTGTTTGGTTTGCAGGAATTATAAATCTGTGCCGGCCCGGAAACTCGGGTATCCAGTCTTTAATAGGAATACTTTGTATACCAAATGTGGAAGTACGGGTAGGTAGCACTTGCAAATGTTCTGGCTGTCCAATGTACTGCTTGCTGCAGATGGCATTTTTGCTTAAATAGTTAATTATTTTTGACATTTTTAGGATATTGTGTATTTTGTTACCCCATAATTATAATTTAATACCCCCACCCCAGCCTATCTTGCTTTACTTTACTTTATTGTTGGAATAAATTCAATTTACTCCAGATCATATTTTTTTTGACAATATTTTTATTTGTTTTTTTAACATTTTATACATAATACAAAACAAAGCAAAAAGAATAACAGAAGAAACCCCCCCTACTCGACCAACCAAAACACATATGACTCAAAAAATAACCCCCCCCCCCCCCCCCATCCCTGCCCCCCTCCCAAACTCCCCTTCTCCTCAGCAGCTGACAGTGATCAACTCTTTAAAGTGAAGAACAAACAAACGCCACCCCTTATGGAATCCCTTAATGCCCCCCCCCCCCTTAAAGTGAACTTAACCTTCTTAAGATACAGAAACTCCATTAGGTCCCCCAGCCACACTGAGGCACAGGGCGGAGATGCTGACCTCCACCCCAACAGGACCCGCCTGCGAGCAATCAGTCCAGGAAAGGCTAAAAATCCACCCCCGTCTGAGGCTCCGGCAAGTCCGACACCCCCAAATAAGACCCCCAGAGGACTGGTCTCCAATTCTCAAGTGCAAGATCGCTGACATGGTACTGAAGACCGAACCTCAAAGCCTCTCCAACTTAGAACAGGACTAGAACATATGTACATGGTTGTCTGGGCCCCTCCCACACCGCTCAAAAATGTCCTCCACCCCATCAAACAACTGCCTCATCCTTGACCTCGTCCAGTGTGCCCTGTGCACCACCTTTAATTGTATTAACCCTAGTCTTGCACACAAGATTGAGGCATTACAACCTCACAGTACAACCCCTCCTCCAGCTCCACCCCCAACTCCCCCTCCAATGAGGCCATATCCTCTGGAATTCTCACACAAATCGCTGAGGTGAAACCTCCCCACCCTAACCCCATCATTGACAACACCCCCTCCAACACCGAGGAGTGCGTTGTCACAGGAAGCGCCAGGAAAACCACCCTTGCTGAATCCTATTCCTGATCATATTGTCTATGGCTGTGCTTTCAGGGGAGATAGTTATATTGTGACAATATCACTAGACTAATAATCCTGAAGACCAGGTTAATACTCTGTCTGCACTTGGTGGGTATATTTGCCTAGCTTGATTAGTCCTGCTGCTATGATCCCAGTTGGTGTTAGAACTGGATGGGAAGATCCCAGAATGGAACCCTAACTCAAAAGACCGTAATTAATTGATCAAACGTGGAGAACCGAATCACAGGACCTCTAATTAGTTTTAACAACAACAAAATGTATTAAACATGGAAAAAATGGATTATAATGCAACACTCCTTTACTCCCCTTTAACTTAACAATTATACACATTTTAAGATTAATGTGAATAATAAAGTATATTTGAGGCTGCAATGCTCCCATTGACACACACGCTCCTTTTTTTAATAGCACACCGGGTTGGCTGTGGTTAAATACACACTTCGCTCTGAAACCAAATTAGTGTCTGTGGATTTCTTCCTCCGGATCTCCCCAGATCATTGTCAAATGAGTTTCTAAATTCCATTCCCAAAACATACTTTAAAACCTTCTCTCGTAATCGCACTTTCCGTTAGCAGTTTACATTCTGAAATCCAGTCCACATTTCCAAAAATACTCCTGTGAGCAGGGTTTCTGCTCCACATCTACCAGTGAATCCACTCCAGTTTTAGAGCCATCAAATTTCTACAGTGCATAAGGAGGCCATTTGGCCCATCAAGTTTGCATCGACCCGCTGAAAGCGCACCCTACCTCAGCTCACTCCCCGCCCTACCCCCGTAACTCCACCGAAGCTGCACATCTTTGGACTGAGGGAGGAAACCAGAGGAAACCGATGCAGACAACCCTTTTTAGGATTTCTTTGTCTTGATTGCTTTTGCACGCACATATTCCGATTCCAGGCCACGGATTGCTCCACAATTATTTCAATTAATGTCTCTCAAACTGTAGTAAGAGATCACCAACCTTAGTCCAAACTCTTTCTGACTTCTCAATCATAAAGCTCTATTTACAGCTTTGACCTTGTCTTGGCAGCTAATCTGAAAGGGTGACATAGCAAATTGGGCCGCATCTCAAACATTGATGGGGCAGACATTTTTATAACTTTCAGGAATATTTGTCAATCTTTTCTAAGTCATGGAGGCTGAGGGAAGTAGGAGCAGGAGGTGAAAGGAATACTTCTTTTTGTGCCTCTACATTGCATGTTGTGACTAATGGTGCAGAACTTTGGCTAGCAAAATTAACTTGCTGCCAAAAGGAGAGTCACTCTCTTCCTCCCTCAATGATGACTCTAGAATTTCTTGGCCATCAGGAGATGATGGATAAGCAGATTGGCATGCACGCTCTGTGTGTACTCTGAGAACCTTTCCACCAAGAATCTGTAATCTGGAGCAAGCGCAGGAGAGTGGGACTAATTGGGTAGCTCTTTCAAAGAGCCGACACAGACACACTGGGTGAAATGGCCTCAGTATCTGCTCAATCATGTTATGATTCTAAGCTGGTGCAATCCTTTTCACAGAAAAGGAAATTTTCTATTGCAAAAAAATTATTTGGAATTTACTTGGTGCACCTATTGATAGCTACTGACTCATATGGCATGGGTTGCCAGTATTGCCATAAAATAAATTGATGTCAAAGTTTAATTCAGTGACTCTTGTGGGAAGGCTTTGGCTCATTGTTATTGCTCTCATTTCTAAGCCAGAAGGTTTTGGGCTCGAGTTCCACTTGATCATATTATCTAGGTTTACCATATAGTACCATCAATGCAAGTGTTTTACTGAGGGAGTGGTAGTCTGTTGGAAGTTCCATCCTTTAGGTTACAGGTTCTGCCCTGTTGGGTGGAATGTATAAGGATTCCAGAGCACACCAACTACTACTTTTATTAATAGGGCACCGTTGGTGTACTAATGGTGGAGCAATTGAAATTGAGGATACTCAACCAGAATTGGAGGAATGCAGATGTCCCGGAGGGTTGTGGGATTGGAGGTGATTAGAGGTGTGAAGTGATGAGGCCATCGAAGGATTTGAAAACAAGGATGAGAAATTTAAATTCAAGATATTGCATACAGGTGCTAATGTAGGTCGGTGAATACAGGGGTGATAGGCAGATGAGACTTTGTGTGAGTTAAGTCACAGGCAGTAGGGGATTTAACCACCGCATTGTGCCCGACATGGGAGCTGCCTTGGATTGGTGGGGGGAGGGGGCCGGGGGTGGGGAGATTTTTGGCCATGAGTCTTTCAGGCCATCTTTAAGTATTGTGGATACCCATAACAGAGCAGCTACGGCTGCTGCTTGTCTGTCCTACCAGAAACATTCAGGACAGAGCCCTGTTCTTGGTTGGATGTTCACAGTCACTTTTACTCCTTTTGACTGTGAGCAGGCTCAAGCTTCACAGCTGAGAGCTATTGTTAATAAGGAATTGGCCTTGTTGGTTGTGAGAGCACTTCACAGTTGCGGGTTGTGTATGCTGCTTCCTCCTGCTGCTTGGTGCAATGTGTGGAGGCTGCTGATGCTGTTTCCTTCCTTTTCTGTAGCCGGAAATGTTTCTACGATATCTGAGTTCTGGAGCAGCACGGTAGCGCAGTGATTAGCACTGCTGCCTCATGGCGCCAAGGACCCAGGTTCAATCCTGGACCCGGTCACTGCTTGTGGGGAGTTTGCACATTCTCCCCGTGTCTGAGTGGGTCTTACCCCCCACAACCCAGAAAGATGTGCAGGGTAGTCGAATTGGCCACGCTAAATTTCCCCTTAATTGGGAAAAAAAAATTGGGTGCTGTAAATTTATTTTTAAAAGATACCGGGCTCAGGTGGACATGTGAGTCCAGAAAGCAATCCGGTTTAAAGCAAGATGATGCTGCGGGAGCTGGTGCATGACATTGATCCAAATGGGCTACCTATGACGCCGTTGAAGAAATGCTGATGCTTTTGTTGCTGGTGTGGTGAGTGCTGCATGAAACTGGTAGGTCACTGCGTGTTAAACCCGCTGGAAGCCCAGGATGTTCAATGCACCTTGAATGCCAGTGGAATATGTGGATACCAGGATTTGGTTCCGGTGAGATTGGGCCGTGTGGGAGGGGCCTGCACAGCTGCGGCTCCAGGACGGAGAATGGCACTGATACATGGAACAAGTAACACATTGCTGGACAGATCATTTCTATGACAAAGTTCTGGTCATGATGACACATTCTCAGGCTTCTCCTCCATTTCTGTGAAGGAAGTTGCGAAGGGTGATAGTGTGTGTTTGTTTTTTGTGTGAAAATGAGCTGATATAGCTTTGTATTGGTACCAATATGGAACGGTGAGTGTGATATGTGGAATGTTACCTATTTAACTTTCAAATTTTTGTTACTGTTGACCATTTAATAAACAAAATATTCCCAAGTGGTTTCCAGTGGGCACATGGGCTGTGTCTCAGGTGATGATTATTGGATTGCATTTCAATCAAACTTTGAAGCCCGAACACTAGGAGCATCAGCACGATAGAGGCAGCAGCTAACAATCAGTCAAGAGCTGGACTTCAGTACTGGGGATATCCTCGTGACCAACGGGTGAGTGTGTAGATCAGTGGAGGGCACCTGTACACAGTCTCCCTAATATTCCCGGTAGGGGTTTGGGGTCTAGGGACTTCTGATGTGGCCGAGGAGTGAGTGTGCAGAGTGATGTTTTCCAGTACAACTGGTTCAACGGATGACATTCAAAGGTAGGACACGTAAGGGTGCGGGGGAGGATTTGAAGGGACATGGTGGAAGCCCAAACTTATTGTCAGTCTATCTTCTCCAATTCCTTAGACATACCAAAATGGAAGATGGAGTCTGTCCCGCAGAGGATATCCTCGTGGTGCTGGTGGCACCCCAGGCAGTCAGACGTCGTAGAAGGCAGCAACGTTGACACAGGCTGGACACAGCACCCATGTGCAGGGGGCCGCTGAAGACCTGGCCACTCATCAGGCCGAGGAGGAACTCAGAAGGGATGCCAGTGATTATCATAGATTATCATAGAATTTACAGTGCAGAAGGAGGCCATTTGGCCCATCGAGTCTGCACCGGCTCTTGGAAAGAGCACCCTACCCAAGGTCAACACCTCCACCCTATCCCCATAACCCAGTAACCCCACCCAACACTAAGGACAATTTTGGACACTAAGGGCAATTTATCATGGCCAATCCACCTAACCTGCACATCTTTGGACTTTGGGAGGAAACCGGAGCACCCGGAGGAAACCCACGCACACACGGGGAGGATATGCAGACACCGCACAGAAAGTGACCCAAGCCGGAATCGAACCTGGGACCCTGGAGCTGTGAAGCAATTGTACTATCCACAATGCTACCGTGATGGCCCAAGGTGTATAGGCGTCATTGGTCTTTCAAGGAGATGACGGATAGCATGTGCTGCAGGAGATTCTGCCTCTACAAGGAGACAGTGCGGCACATTTGCCACGTCCTCGCGGACTTAGCATCCCGCGGAGGAGGAGAACACCTGTTCCTGGTGGCCGTGATAGTCACCACAGCCCTGAACCTTTATGCAACCGGTTGATTCCAGAACTCGAGCGAGGAGTTGTGTGTGGCATATCATAAGCTGCATCCCACAAGTGCATCCGTGAGATCACAGATGCTCTGCATGTCAGGCGGCTGACTATATCAACTTTTGAGCTGGACCACACCCATCAAAGTGCCGGGCTGCAGGATTCTCCACCCATTGCCCAAGGTCCAGGGGGCAATTGATGGCATGCATGTTGCCTTGCAGGCACCGGAGCATCAGGGGAGTGCCCTTCATTAGCAGGAGGGGGTTCCACTCCCTGAATGTTCAATTTGTGTGCGACCACCACCTCTGATCATGCACATGTGTGCACGCTTCCCAGGGCGCATGCATGACAGCTATATCCTGGGACACTCGCAGATACCTGGTGCCTTCGAGGACCACCCCAAGATGACAGGTTGGCTCTTGGGGGATAAGGGACTGCTGAGGCCCTAGCTGGCTACGCCCGTGCGGAGGCCGGAGACCGAGGCGGAGACCTGATATCACCGTGTTGCTACCGATGCTGCCATTGAGCGGTGCATTGGACTGTTCAAAATGCTATGTTCCGATACCTGGACCACTTCGGTGGTGCACTGCAGTAC
This sequence comes from Scyliorhinus torazame, assembly GCF_047496885.1. Taxonomy (NCBI): domain Eukaryota; kingdom Metazoa; phylum Chordata; class Chondrichthyes; order Carcharhiniformes; family Scyliorhinidae; genus Scyliorhinus; species Scyliorhinus torazame. The sequence goes on from NC_092715.1 coordinate 15,722,573, forward strand.
GCCTCTCGGAGCGTCTCTGCTTTGTGGTGGTTTGCTGTGCCCTCGGCACCCTGGCACATCAGGGCGACATGCTGGAGGGGGAGGAGGAGGGATATGTGACCTCGTCTGAGGAAGAGCCGGACCAGGAGGGGATGGTGACGAGCTGGGGGAGGAGCTTGGAGGGTTGCGGACCGGCGATGGAGGCAATGGTCCGGCATGCCAGGAGGACCAAGGAGACCCTCATCCTTCTCTCATAGGACGAGGCCTTGTCAGTCAGCATCTCTTCCCCCAAAAGGCTGACAAATCTCCTGGACCTGATAGTCTAAAAGAAGTGACTGCAGGGCTAGAGGATTTATTGGTTGCAATGTTTCAAAATTCCCAAGGTTCCAGCGGATTAGAAAAATGCAAATGTACATGTCCCTATTCAAGAAAGGAGGGAGGCAGAGACTGTAGGCAAGTTAACCTAAGATCTGTCGTTGTGAAAACTTTGGAACCCATTGTTAAGGAAGGTGTAGCAGGATAATTAGAAAATCATAATATAATCAGGGAGAGTTTGAAAGGGAAACCATGTGTGACAAATTTATTAGCGTTCTTTGAGGATGTAACAAGCAGGGTGAATAAAGGGGAACCATTGGATGTGATGTATTTGGATTTCCAGAAGGCTCGCGATAAAGTGCCACCTAAAACTACAGACGTTCAAAGCCTGTGGTGAAGGGCGACATATTAAGAGGATGAGCAAACTGACTGGGGGAACAGAGCTGGGTCATTTTCAACTTGGCAATCTGTAACTACTGGGGTCTATAGGCATCAGTGCTATGACCTCAACAATTAGTTATCTATATTAATGAGTTACATGTGGGACTGACTATTGTAGCCAAATTTTCTGAAGGTCTAAAGACAGGTAGGAAAATAAGTTGAAGATACGAAGAGTATGCAGCAGTAAAAAGTGTTATCTGACACGCTACCGATTGGAATACTCCAGTAACCTGAATTTTTGGCAGCTCAATTTTTTTAAAGAGCCGATTGCTTTCAGTCTTCAGGCCATGCATTCTTTTATTTTTTTTAATTCCGATCTATCTATATTAGATATGGGTTCCACCCATCTCCCACGCGTCTGCCCTCACCCCTTCCTCTCCCTCCCAGAACATTGATATGGTTCCCCTTGTCCTCACTTTTCACCCCACTAGCCTCTGCATTCAAAGGATCATTCTCTGCCATTGCCACCAACTCCAGTTCCATGCTACCACAAAACACATCTTCCCCTCACCTGCCCCTGTCGGCATTCAGCAAGGACTGCTCCCTCCGTGCCACCCTGGTCCACTCCTCCATCATGCCCAACTTTCAAGCCCAAATCTCCGATTTCCACAGATTCTTCCCCTGCAATCACAGAATGTGCAACACCTGCCCCGTTACCTCCTCACTGTCCAAGGCCCTAAATATTCCTTTCAGGTTGAGCAATGTTTCACTTGTACCTCTTTCAATTTGGGCTGTTGCATTCGCTGCTCCCAATGCAGTCTCCTCTACATTGAGGAGACTAAACGCAGACTGGGCGACTGCTTTGGGGAACACTTTCACTCAGCCTGCGAGCATGACCCCAATGTTCCTGTTGCTTGCCATTTTAACTCAGCACCTTGCTCTCATGCCCACATGTCCATCCTTGGCCTGCTGTGAAGGATGCTCCAGTGAAGCCCGGAGCAATCTGGAGGAGCAACATCTCATCTTATTGGCACATTGCAGCTGTCAGCGCCCGATGTTGAGTTCGGCAACTTTAGATTGTGACCTTTTTCCTCCACCTTAAACCTCTTTTTAATAAATATTCCATACTTGTATTGCCTCAATGCAAAACATCCCCCTCCTCTTCTCACACCAGACTTTCTGTGTTTTGTTCTTGAAGTTGCTACTTTTTGTTGCAGTTTCTACATTCTCCCTCCTTTCAGTTCTGATAAAGAGTCAAAGGACTCAAAACGTTAAGTCTGTTTCTCTCCTGATAGATTCTGCCAGACTGGTGAGGCCGCAACCGGAATATTGTGTGCAGTTCTGGTCACCACATTACAGGAAGGACGTAATTGCTCTGGAGAGAATATAGAGGAGGCTTACAAAAATGTTTCCAGGGCTAGAAAGGTTTATCCACAAGGAGAGATTGGATAGGTTGGGGTTATTTTCCTTGGAACAAAAAAGGCTGCGGGGTGACTTAATTGAGGTGTACAAAATATGAGGGGAATTGATAAGAGTGGTCAGGATAAAATTATTTCCCTTGGATCCAGCATTCTAGAACCGGGGATGTAGATTCAAGATAAGTGGCAGAAGGTGTAGAGGGGACATGAGGAAGAACGTTTTTACGTAGAGGGTAGTGGGAGTCTGGAATTTGCTGCTTAAGTTGGTAGAAGCAGAGACCCTAAACTCTCTTTTTAAAAATAATGTGGAGATGCCGGAGTTGGACTGGGGTGGGCACAGTAAGAAGCCTTACAACACCAGGTTAAAGTCCAACAGGTTTGTTTTGAATCACTAGCTTTCGGAGCTCAGCTCCTCGCTCAGCTCCTCACTCACCTGATGAAGGAGCTGAGCTCTGAAAGCTAGTGATTCGAAACAAACCTCTTGGACTTTAACCTGGTGTTGTAAGACATCTTACTGTCTCTTTAAAAAAGTACCTGGATGTGCACCATAAGTGCTGTAAGCTACAGGGTGATGGACCGGATGCAGGAAGGTGGGATTAGAATGGGCACCTGGGTGTCCTTGGACTGGCACGGACAAGATGGACCAAATGGCCTCCTTCTGTGCTGTAACTTTTCTATGGTTCTACTTGCTGAATGTTTCCAGAATCCTCTTCTTGTTTCAGATTCCAGCATCCACAGTATTTTGTCTTGTGTCCAGAGTAATGTAACTCCTCGTTAATTGGCACTTTGAAAATCGGCATCAATCAATCTGAACATGCCAGAGAACAAATATTTTACTGTTGATAGGTTGTGAGTGAGAAAACACATGGCAGATAGAGTATAATGTAGGAAAATATAAGGTTATCCATTATGGTTGGAAGAATAGAAAAGTAAAATATTATTTAAATAGAGAGAGAGATCTTGAATGCTGTAGTACAGAGGGATCACAATATGAATCACAAAAATGTAGGATGCAGGTACAGCAAATAATTAAGGCAAATGAAATTTAGGCCTTTATTACAAGGAGGGTGGAGTATACAAGTAGGGAAGTCTTGCTAGAACTGTTTAATCATCAATACAAATGCTATATACCATACCTTTGAAGATAGGTACTCAATAAAAGATTCAACAAAAGTGATCTTGAAGTTTTCAATGAATTGACAAACTGATCCAGGCAGCTTATTGGCTGTTGACAGGTTAATTTACATGGGTCAAATCATTTAAAAAGAGTCCAGGGTTAGAGGACCCTGGGTGTGGAACATTTTTTTGTCAAAAGATAATCATTGTGGAATTAATTAAGCGGGTAAGGATATTGAAATAGGCACTGTAAGTGGGTTCATGAGGTGATTGTGTTTATGGAATAAGAACATGGGTAGGTTTACCAGGTTGATTGCTGGGATGTGGAACTGTCATATGAGGAGAGACTAAGTCAGTTCGGATTATATTCATTGGAATTTAGAAGGGTGAGAGGGAATCTCAAAGAAACATACAAAATTCTAACAGGATTAGACAGGGTAGATTCAGAAAGAATGTTCCCGATGGTGGGGGAACTCCAGAACTAGGGGTCACAGTTTGAGGATAAGGGGTAAACCTTTTAGGACTGAGGTGAGGAGAAATGTCTTCACCCAGAGAGTGGTGAATCTGGAATTCGCTACCACAAAAAATAGTTGAGGCGAAATTATTGTGTCATTTCAACAAGGAATTAGTTATAGCTCTTGGGGCTAAAGGGATCAAGGGATATTGGGGGGGTGGGGGGGGGTGGAAGGCGGGATCAGGGTATTGAACTTGATGGATGATCATAAGGGGCTGGTTTAGCACAGTGGGCTAACAGAACCAGGACAGCAGCGCGGGTTCAATTCCCATACCGGCCTCCCCGAACAGGTGCCGGAATGTGGCGACTAGGGGCTTTTCACAGTAACTTCATTGAAGCCTACTTGTGACAAAAGCGAGTATTATTATTATTATTATTATTATCATCAGCCATGATCATAATGAATGGCGGAGCAGGGCCGAATGGCCCCCTCCAGTTTATATTTCCTATGTATGTTTCTATGTGATGTTAACAAGGTTTGTCAAGAAAGGGATCAATCTGTTAGGCCTTTTCATTCTTGTTGAACTTTTCTTATGATAGTGTTATTCGAGTTTTGCCTGACTACATTAAATGGATTTTTCAGTGCCTCTACTGGTATGTGTTGCCAGATGTTCCTCTTGACAATGAACCTTTTGAATACTGACAAATTTCTTTCTCCTTCTCACTTTGACAGCGTGGTCTGCTGGAGGTGTTATACGATATCTTCCGACTCCCTATCCCTGTGACAACGCAGGATTTTTCTGAAGCTCTGCTCAGTGTAGGTGGGTGAACATTCTCTTTGTCACGACGTCATACTTGAAAGGAACATGAGCTGCTCAGGCCAGCTGTGAGCCCACTACTTTGATAATGAACATTTGTTTGCTGCCTGTATGATGTTTGCAAAGAATGAAAGCTTTTCCCAGTTAGAGTTGGGTAAATTGCCCAAGTCTCTGTAATTGACCATGACCCATCTGAGGATATGTTGGGTTGATGTAGCTTTTTGAAAACTGTTTAAAACCCTGTCCGTTCTCACACTGCTGAAGATGAATGCCTCTACATGGGATTCTTTGCCTATTAGTACATGTTGTAATGTATCACTAACTTGTTCATCTTTGGGAATCCTTTCTATTGAAGTTCTGCATTTGGCAGAAATGTTATAAACTTCAGTGAGAATACAGAGATTAGAATGTTGTTTTTATTTCTTGGGATGTTTTGTTATGTTGAAGGTGCTGTATAAATGCAAGTTGTTCAGAGTTTGTCAACACTCTTCGGGACGGTACTGGACAGTTAGAAAGTACGTAGAGCTGGTGTTTATTCAGAAGCATAGACCCATGCAAGAGTAGATTAGGAGTCACCATTTCACAAGGTTAGAATAGGGAGTCTTTTGGGAGGCGAGGTTCTGGTTGAAAAACAAAAGGCCAATCCTTACTTATTGGCAGCTAGGAGACGCTCTTAAGGCAGCGGTTATTACCCATGCTTTCCCTGAGGCATTTAGAGTCAACCACATGTCGGACTGGTTTGTTTAGATGGGCAGCATGGTCGGCGCAGGCTTGGAGGGCCGAAGGGTCTGTTCCCGTGCTGTACTTTTCTTTGTTCTTTGTACATGCAAGCTAAACCAGGTAGGGTTAGCAGATTTCTAATCCTGAAGCACAGCAGCAAGCCAGTCATTTTTAAAATATCAATGCTAAAACTTGAATTGCTATTTGCTGGTGAAGCACTGAATTCATAAACTACCTCAGATGGAGTTGATCTCTAGGTTAGCTGTCCAGTGCCATACCACACGTCTACGCTGTCCCTTTCATTTGAACTTGCATATTCCACATGACTGCCACCAAGGATAACTTCTGTTTTCTCCTCCTCTGCCGAGGGACTTTATCAGCTAGGATCATGTTTCTGGGTGCTATTCATTGACTCATGCTGGAAGGTTGGAGTAAAGTAGCCAAAGAAGAGGATAATTTAAAAAGAAAAATGAAACATTGGCTCCTACATCTGAAAAATGTGTTAAATATCCCTCTCTGTTTCCCATCCACAATTGCACAGATTACCTTTTTGTTTCTCCCATATATTGTCTATAATTCTGATAAATAACAAATGCATCAAATCCCCAAAATATTTTTATGCAAGAGAAAATATTTGAGAGAGAACGTATAAGAATTGGGGACATATCTGTTCCATTTCTGAAATCCTGATAAGAAACTAAAAGTTAGGACATTGTGTACTTTCGACCCTTTGTAGTTCAATCCTTTATCGCTGCTACCCTCTGCTGGATATGTGCATCAGCCACACTCACTCTTGAAGTTCTGCATTTGGCAGAAATGTTATAAACTACAGTGAGAATACAGAGATTAGAATGTTGTTTTTATTTCTTGGGATGTTTTTGTTGCCAAGGATGGATGAAAGGTCAAAACCTATAGTGCACAGCAGCAGTACAAATGGCAGCAGTACAAAACCTATAGTGCACAGCAGCAGTACAAATGGCAGCAGTACAAAACCTATAGTGCACAGCAGCAGTACAAATGGCAGCAGTACAAAACCTATAGTGCACAGCAGCAGTACAAATGGCAGCAGTACAAAACCTATAGTGCACAGCAGCAGTACAAATGGCAGCAGTACAAAACCTATAGTGCACAGCAGCAGTACAAATGGCAGCAGTACAAAACCTATAGTGCACAGCAGCAGTACAAATGACACGAATAGCAGCCAAGGTAAAAAATTTTATTTAAAAAAAATAAATTTTGAGTACCCAATTCATTTTTTCCAAATTAAGGGGCAATTTAGTGTAACCAATCCACCTAGCCTGCACATCTTTGTGTTGTGGGGGGGAAACCCACCCAAACACGGGGAGAATGTGCAAATTCCACACGCACAGTGACCCAGAACCGGGATCGAACCTGGGACCTCGGCGCCGTGAGACAGCAGTGCTAACCATTGCCCCACAGTGCTGCCCGGCAGCCAAGATAAATTGAGAAGTAACAGCTAGCCATTGCCAACTGTGGACTTTAAAGCTTACAGATTAAAGGTGGAAGAGAAGTATGAGGGATCATAAAATGATACAGCACAGAAGGAGACCAAGTCTGTGTTGACTCTTTTGGAGAGCTATCCAATTAGTGCCACTCCCTTTCACTTGAATAGTTTATCATAATTTTCTTGCCTTGGTACTCTGCCTCTATTAATAAAGTACGAAGTCTTACAACACCAGGTTAAAGTCCAACAGGTTTGTTTCGATGTCACTAGCTTTCGGAGCGCTGCTCCTTCCTCAGGTGAATCTATTAATAAAGCCAAGAATCCTATATGCTTTATTAACAACCTCCTCAACTTTTGTTCTGTCACCTTCACGCAGTTGTGTAGTACATGATACCACTTAGTTTATATTGCCTTTCTTCATGCTTCCCACCAGAATGTGCCACTCCATACTTCTGTTAAATTTCATCCGTCATGTGTCTGTCCATTTCATCAGTCTGTCTGTCCTCTTGAAATTTGTTACTATCCTCATTGGTTACTGCATTTCTGAGTTTCTTGTCACATGCTAACTTTATATTCTGCCCTGTATACCCAAGTACAGTGCGCATAGATGATAGAAGAAGCATGCTTGATGAGCTGAAATGGGCCCTTTCTAATTCCATGATTTCTTATATTGCATTTTGCTCTTTTCCCCCCCCTCCTCAACCTGACAGATCCCAGCCGTTTCCAAGACTCCTGGCGTCTTTCAGATGGATTTGTAGCAGCTGAAGCTAAAACTATTCTCCCACATCGAGCCCGATCCAGGTATGTGACCCCCCGATCAATGGAGTTATTTGGATATACAAGTCAAGCGACTGCAACCTATACAAGTACAAAATGGCAGTCTTGTTTACCCACGGAATGTCAACACACTTAAAATACAAGCATTTTCTTTATAACTAATTTTTGCTACACTGCTTTAACAACTCTAACTGTAAGCAGATCAGCACTTCTGTCAGAGACAGCTCAACCTTTTCTTTCCCCTTTCATCAATTTGTGTGATACTCTTGTCATTTCAACTCTTCTGATTTTGTAATTTAAGCTATAACAGTGTTTGAATCCAGTGACCAAGTCCATGGTACCGTGCAAGTGATAGGTCACAAACAAAATATAAAACATGTTTGGGTGTTCAAAATAATATTTTTTTAAACCTCTGCCAAAAAGAGAAGAAAAAAAACTAGCTGCTTATTTTAATCCCATTTTCCAGCACCTGGTACAAAGCTTTGCAGGTTACAACACTTCTGATGCAAATCCAGGTACCTTTTAAATGAGTTCAGCATTTCAGCATCAACTTGGGCAGTGGATTCCAGAGGCTCACTACCCTCTGGGTGGAAAACGCTTTCCTCATGTCCCCTGCTAATTGACCCTCAGCTAAGGGAAACAAGGCCAGGATTCTCCCCTACCCGGCGGGGCGGGGGGTCCCGGTGGGATGGAGTGGCAGGAACCACTCCGGCGTCGGGCCGCCCCAAAGGTGCGGATTTCTCTGCACCTTTAGGGGCCAAGCCCTCACTTTGAGGGGCTAGCCCTGCGGCGGAGTGGTTGGCACGCCGCCAGCCGGCGGGAAAGGCATTTGGCGCCACGCCAGCCGGTGCCAAAAGGACTTTGCCGGCCGGCGGAAGTCCGCGCATGCGCGGGAGCGTCAGCGCCTGCTGACGTCATCCCCGCGCATGCGCAGGGGGGGTGTCTCTTACGCGTCGCCCATGGTGAAGGCTGTGGCCGAGGTGGAGGCAAAAGAGTGCCCCCACATCACAGGCCCGCCCCTGGATCGGTGGGCCCCGATCGCGGGCCAGGCCACCGTGGGGGGACACCCCCGAGCCAGATCCTCCCCCCCCCCCCCCCCCCAAAGGACCCCGGAGCCCACCCGCGCCACCTAGTCCCGCCGTTAAGGGAGGTGGTTTGATTCTCGCCGGCGGGACTGGCATGACAGCAGCGGGACTTCAGCCCTTCGCGGGCCGGAGAATCGCCAGGGTGTTGCCGGCACGATTCCCGCCCCTGCCGAATATCCAGTGCTGGAGAATTTGGCAACCGGCGGGGGCGGGATTCACGCCAGCCCCCGGCGATTCTCCGACCCGGCAGGGGGTCGGAGAATCCCGCCCCAAGTCTTTCCTGTCTTATGCCTCTGATAATCTTGTACACCTCAATTAGTCACCCCTTAACCCCTTCTGTTCTAAGGAAAACAACCTAACCTGTCCTCAAAACTGCAATTTTCAAGCCCTGGCAACATTCTTGTAAATCTCCTGTACGCAATGTGTCCTTCCTGTGAAGAGAAACCAAAATTCCAATACCCGCAGTAATTTGTTTTTATTTTATATTCGGTGGTGACCAGAACTGGACACAATTCCAGGTCTAACCAGCGTTTTATACAGTTCCCTCTCTCCTCTCCTCTCTCTCGCTCTCTCTCTCTCTCTCCCCCCCCCCCCCCGCCCCGGGTTGCTGCTGCTGCTGTCCACCTCCTAACGCTCCGCTAGAAAGTCCAGGAACGGTTGCCACCGCCTGAAGAACCCTTGCACAGATCCTCTTAAGGCAAATCTTACCCTCTCCAATTTAATGAACCCTGCCATGTCGCTGATCCAGGCTTCCACGCTTGGGGCCTCGCATCCTTCCACTGTAGCAGAATCCTCCGCCGGGCTACCAGGGATGCAAAGGCCAGAATACCGGCCTCCTTCGCTTCCTGCACTCCCGGCTCGTCCGATACCCCAAATTGTGCGAGCCCCCAACTGGCTTAACCCAGGTGTGTACCACCTTCGACACCATCCTCGCAACGCCCCTCCAGAACCCATCCAGCGGTGGGCACGCCCAGAACATGTGGGCGTGATTTACTGGTCTCCCCGAACACGGTAGCATTGTGGATAGCACAATTGCTTCACAGCTCCAGGGTCCCAGGTTCGATTCTGGCTTGGGTCACTGTCTGTGCGGAGTCTGCACATCCTGTGTGTGCGTGGGTTTCCTCCGGGTGCTCCGGTTTCCTCCCACAGTCCAAAGATGTGCAGGTTAGGTGGATTGGCCATGATAAATTGCCCTTCGTGTCCAAAATTGCCCTTAGTGTTGGGTGGGGTTACTGGGTTATGGGGATAGGGTGGAGGTGTTGACCTTGGGTAGGGTGCTCTTTCTAAGAGCTGGTGCAGACTCGAGGGGCCGAATGGCCTCCTTCTGCACTGTAAATTCTATGATAATTCTATGAAAAACCTGTCCTCTACTCCAAAAAACCGACTCAGCCTTGCCCCAGTCATGTGCGCCCTGTGCAGAACCTTAAATTGTATCAGGCTAAGCCTGGCGCAAGAGGAGGACGAATTTACCATAACCAGGGCGTCCGCCCACGTATCCTCGTCTATCTCCTCCCATTTACCTTTCAGCTCCTCCACCGAGGCCGCCTCCTCCTGCGTCTCCTGGTAGATCGCCGATACCTTGCCTTCTCCAACCCACACCCCCGAGAGCACCCTATCCTGGATCCCACATGCTGGCAGTAGCGGAAATTCCCTCACCTGCCGTCTTACAAACACCCTTACCTGCATGTACCTGAAGGCATTTCCAGGGGGGAGCCTGAATTGTTCCTCCAACGCCCCAAGGCTCGCAAACCTCCCATCTATAAACAGGTCCCCTTCTAATACCTGCCCTGTGCAAGCTCAGGAACCCCCCATCCAGTCTCCCCGGGACAAACCAATGGTTCTCTCGGATCGGGGACCACACCGAAGCCTCTGCCCCCCCCCCCCCCCCCCCCCCCCCCCGTGGCGTCTCCACTGCCACCAAATTTTGAGGGTCGCCGTCACCACTGGACTCATGGTGTACCTTGGCGGCGGGAGCGGCAGCGGTGCCGTCACCAGCGCTCTCAGGCTCGTGCCCACACAGGACGCCATCTCCAGCCTCTCGCACGCCGTCCCCTCCCCCTCCATTACCCACTTGCGTATCATCGCCACATTGGCAGCCCAGTAGTACCCACACAGATTAGGCAACGCTAGCCCTCTGTCCCTGCTCCGTACCAGAAACACCCTTGGGGTCTTTTTCGCCCATACAAACCCCATGATGCTCCTGCTGACCCGCTTAAAAAAGGCCTTGGGGATCAAGATAGGGAGGCACCGGAATATAAAAAGGAACCTCGGGAGCACCGTCATCTTCACCAATTGTACCCTACCCGCCAGGGAGAGTGGCAGCATATCCCACCTTTAAACTCCTCCTCCATCTGCTCCACCAGCCTCGTCAAGTTGAGCTTGTGTAGGGCCTCCCAGCTCCTGGCCACCTGGATCCCTAGGTACCGAAAACTCCTTTCCGCCCTCTTCAGTGGAAGCTCGTCTATCCCTCTTCCCTGGTCCCCTGGGTGTATATCGAATAGCTCACTCTTCCCCATGTTGAACTTGTATCCGGAAAAGTCTCCAAACTCCCTGAGGATCCGCAACACCTCCGGCATCCCCCCCCCCCACTGGGTCTGCCACATACAGTAACAGGTCGTCGGCATACAGCGATACTCGATGTTCTCCTCCCCCACCCCCCCCCACCCCCACCCCAAAAGCACCAGCCCCCTCCAGTTCCTGGACTCCCTCAAAGCCATCGCCAAAGGCTCAATTGCCAACGCAAATAGCAGGGGGGATATGGGGCACCCCTGCCTCGTCCCCTGGTACAGCCAAAGGTATTCTGACCTCCTCCGATTTGTGGCCAAACCACCACCGGGGCTTCGTACAGTAACCTAACCCAACTAACGAGCCCTTCCCCGAAGCTCCTCAACACTTCCCAGAGGTACCCCCACTCCACCCTATCGAAGGCCTTCTCCGCATCCATAGCCGCCACTATCTCCGCTTCCCCCTCCACTGCAGGCATCATGATTACATTTAGGAGCCTCTGCACATTGGTGTTTAGCTGCCTTCCCTTCACGAAACCCTACTGGTCCTCGTGGATCACCCCCGGGACACAGTCCTCAATTCTGGTAGCCAACACCTTCGCTAACAGCTTCGCATCCACGTTAAGGAGCGAGATTGGCCTATACGACCCACACTGTAAAGGGTCCTTGTCCTGCTTCGAGATCAGCACTCTGGACATCGTCGGGGGTGCGACCCCCCCCCCCCCCCCCCCCCCCCTCGCCTCATTGAAAGTCCTCACTAGTAGTGGGCTCAACAGGTCCATATACTTCCTGTAAAATTCCACCGGGAACCCATCTGGCCCCGGTGCCTTCCCCGCCTGCATACTCCCAGCCCCTTAGTCAGCTCCTCCAGCCCTACCGATGCCCCAAGCCTCGCCACCTGCTCCTCCTCTACCCTCGGGAACCTCAGCCGGTCAGGAAAACAACGCATCCCCCACTCATCCATCGGGGGCTCAGACCTATACAGCCCCTCATAGAAGTCTCTAAATACCCCATTTATTCCCATCGCACTCCGCACCGTGTTGCCCCCTTTATCCCTAACTGCCCCAGTCTCCCTCGCTGCCTCCCGCTTCCGAAGCTGCTGTTCCAGCATCCGGCTAGCCTCCCGTATTCATACATCGCCCCTTGCGCCTTCCTCCACTGCACCTCCGCCTTCTTGGTGGTCAACAGGTCAAACTCGGCCAGGAGGCTTCGTCGCTCCTTGAGTAGTCCCTCCTCAGGGACCTCTGCATACCTTCTATCTACCCTTAAAATCTCCCCCACCAACCTCTCCCTCTCTCTCCTCTCCTTCCTCTCCTTGTGGGCCCTAGTGGAGATTAGCTCTCCCCTAATCACCGCCTTCAGTGCCTCCCAGACCACCCCTACCTGCACCTCCCCATTATCGTTAACCTCTAGTTTTCTTTCAATGCACCTCCAGATCCGCCCGCTCACCACCTCATCTGCCAGCAAACCCACCTCCAGGCGCCACAGCGGGAGCTGGTCCCTCTCCTCCCCTAGCTCGAGCTCCACCCAGTGCGGGGCATGGTCTGAGATGGCTATGGCCGAATACTCCGTGTCCTCCACCCTCGGGATCAGCGCCCTGCTCAAAACGAAGAAGTCAATCCGGGAGTAGGCTTTATGGACGTGGGAAAAGAAAGAGAATTCCCTGGCCCCCGGCCTAACAAACCTCCATGTGTCCACTCCTCCAATCTGGTCCATAAACCCCCTCAACACCTTGGCCGCCGCCGGCCTCTTACCCGTCCCGGACCTAGAGCAGTCTAATGCTGGATCCAATACCGTATTAAAGTCCTCCTCCATTATCAAGCTCCCTGCCTCCAGGTCCGGAATCCGGCCCAACATGCGCTGCATAAATCTGGCATTGTCCCAATTCGGGGCATACACATTCACCAAGACCACCCGCACCCCCTGCAGCTTACCACTCACCATCACGTACCTACCTCCATTGTCTGCCGCAATGCTCAGCGCCTCAAACGACACCCGCTTCCCCACCAAAATCGCCACCCCTCGATTCTTTGCGTCCAACCCCGAATGAAAAACCTGCCCTACCCACCCCTTTCTCAGCCTAACCTGGTCTGCCACCCTCAAATGCGTCTCCTGGAGCATGACCACATCTGCCTTCAGTCCCTTCAGGTGCGCGAACACACGGGCCCTCTGGACCGCCCCGTTCAGGCCTCTCACATTCCAAGTTATCAGCCAGATCAGGGGGCTTCCCCCCCCCCCCCGCCGCCGATTAGCCATCTCCCTTTCTAGGCCAGCCACGTGCCCCCGCCTCCCGCACTCTCCGTTCCTCCCAGTGGCAGACCCCCACCCCGACTCTCTCTTTAGGCTCCAGCGCCCCTTTGGCCAATGCAGCAGCAACCCAGTCTCGCCACCCCCCCCAAAAGCTAGGTTCCCCCCCCCCCCCAAAAGCTAGGTTCCCCCCCCCCCCCCTAGCTGCGTTGCTCCCCTCATAGCACTCCCGTAAGTCTGTTGACCCCGGCCGCTCCTGCCACTCCATCGACCCCCCCCAGTGTGAGAATCTCTTCTCCCCCCTTCCTTCCATCAGCGGACGCTCCTCTCCAGCACCACACCTCCCCCCCGACCCCACCCCCTTCCTTCCCTAGCGTGGGAAAAAGCCCGCGCTTTCCACCAAACTGGCCCCTGGCGCAGCTCCCTTTCGCAGCCAGATCCCAGCTCCCCCACCTCGGGCCTCCCCTCCCCCCAATGGGTCTTCCAGCCACTGACGCCCACACTCTCACCAAACCCCCACTACGAACCATTTCGCCCTACCTCACCCAGCGCGCAAAAAGAAAACAGTACCAAACAGAACAGAACATCCCCCAAAACACAACAATCACATCAATCCCCTCCCGACAGCCCCTCGCAACCGACCCTCAATCCGAGTCCAACTTTTCGGCCTGGATAAAGGTCCACACCTCCCCCGGCGTCTCGAAGTAGTGGTTGCGGTCCTTGAAAGTGACCCACAGTTGCACCGGCTGCAAAATTCCAAAATCCATCCCCTTCCGATGCAGAGCCGCCTTAGCCCGATTGTACCCGGCCCTCTTCATGGCCACCTCCGCGCTCCAGTCCTGGTATATACGGACCTCTGCATTCTCCCACCTGCTGCTCCGCTCCTTCTTTGCCCACCTTAGGACACACTCCCTGTCCACGAAGCGGTGGAACCGCACCAGCACCGCCCGCGGCGACTCGTTGGGCTTGGGCCTCCTCGCCAGGACTCAGGGCTGAGCCCCATCCAGCTCCAGGGGCCTCGGGAAGGCCCCCGCGCCCATCAACGTGTTCAGCATCGTGACCACGTATGCACCAATATCCGACCCCTCCACTCCCTCCGGGAGACCCAGAATCCGCAGGTTCTTCCTCCTCGACCGATTCTCCATGTCCTCGAACGTCTCCTGCCATTTCTTATGCATCGCCTCGTGCGCCTCTACCTTCACCGCCAGGCCCAAGATCTCGTCCTCGTTCTCCGAGGCCTTTTGTCACACCTCCCGGATCGCCGCCCCTTGGGCCTTCTGGGTCTCGAGCAGCTTGTCTATCAGAGCCTTCATCGGCTCCAACAGCTCTGCTTTCAATTTCGTGAAGCAGCGCTGGAGAAACTCCTGTTGTTCCTGTGTCCACTGCGCCCACGCTGTCTGGTCTCCACCCACCGCCATCTTGATTTTCCTCCCTCGCACTTTTCGCTGCTCCAAAACTACTTTTTTCACCGCTCCACTCCTGGTGCAATCCATACAGTGGCGGGGAAATGTTACTGTCACCTTCCCACACTGGGAACCGTCGAACAAATGCCGCTGGGGACCCTAAAAAGAGCCCAAAAGTCTGCTTCTGGTGGGAGCTGCCGAACGTGCGACGCGCATAGCTGCAACCGGAAACTCATTCCATAAGCTTTCTTGACCACCTTGTCCACCTGCCCTGCTACCTTCAGGAACCTGTGCATTCCCGGATGTCACTTCCTCAACTTCTCTCAATATCTTCCTGTTTATTAAGACCATAAGACATAGGAGCAGAATTAGACCACTCGGCCCATCGAGTCTGCATTCAATCATGGCTGTTATTTTCTCATCCCCGTTCTTCTGCCTTCTCCCAATAACCCCTAATCCCCTTATTAATCAAGAATCTATCTAACTCTGTCTTAAAGACGATCAGTGATTTGGCCTCCACAGCCTTCTGCGGTAAAGAGTTCCACAGATTCACTACCCTCTGGCTGATCCCTTAAGTCTGAGATGGTGTCCTCTGGTTCTAGTTTTTCCGACAAGTGGAAACATCCGCTCTACGTTCACTCTATCAAGGCCTCGCAGTATCCTGCAAGTTTCAATAAGATCCCCCCATATCCTTCTAAACTCCAACGAGTACAGACCCAGAGTCCTCAACCGTTCCTTATACAAAAGTTCTTTATTCCTGGGATCATTGTTGTGAAACTCCTCTGGACCCTTTCCAAGGCCAGCACATCCTTCCTTAGATATAGGGCCCAAAACTGCTCTCAATACTCCAAATGGGGTCTGACCAGAGCCTTATACAGCCGCAGAAGTACATCCCTGGTAGTAAGTATTCCCTTGCTTTGTTTACCCTCCCCAAACGCATTACCTCACACTTTTCCGGATTGAATTCTATTTGCCACATCTCCGCCACTTGGCTACGCCAGTTAATATACTGGAGTCGACAGCTACCCACTTTGTTATCAACAATATGGCCAATTGTTGTGTCATTGCAAATTTCCCATTCATGCCTCCCACAAGTCTAAATCATTAATATATACAACGAAAAACAAGGACCCCAACACTGAGCCCTGTGGAACACAATTGGAAAACATTTCCGTTGAACCACGATAAGTAGAGTGCCTAGATGATCGTAGAAATTACTAACTAGGTTTATTTAAATACAATCCCAATACTCCTCCACTCCCCTAAGAGTCTTCTCCCCCGACCTGCACTGAGTCCAGGGTTTTTGTACAGCTGGGGCTCACCTTATGGAGGGGAAGCCCCACCCCCTTAAAGGGGGTGCCCATTCTGGGGAGGTCGTGGGAAATCGTATTGTCCTAATCCCGGGACCTCGATTGAGGTTACAATAATTTTCATTTGCATAATTACCCATTGGCAATTACCCTTTTGTTCCTGTTACTGAGTCAATTTTGGATCCAACCTGCCACCTTCTCCTGTATCGCATGAGAACTCACTTTCCTGAACGGTCTGCCATGTGGGATCCTGTCCAATGCATTACTGAAATCTATGTAGATAACATCCAATGCACTACCTTCATCAATTCTCCATGTTACTTCCTCAAAAAATTATATTAATTTAGTCCTTCCTGTAATGTGGTGACCAGAACTGTACACAATTCCAGCTGTGGCCTAACTAGAGTTTTATACGGTTCCATGCTTGGATTGGATTTTGTTTATTTTCACATGTACCGAGGTACAGTGAAAAGTATTTTTCTGCGAGCAACTCAACAGATCATTAAGTACATGATTGTGGTCTTCTTGAAGCAGGTGGTGACCTCGGAGCGGAGTAGGGACAGGTTAAAGATGTCCGCGGACACTTGAAATGAAATGAAAATGAAAATCGCTTATTGTCACAAGTAGGCTTCAAATGAAGTTACTGTGAAAAGCCCCTAGTCACCACATTCCGGCGCCTGTTTGTGGAGGCTGGTACGGGAATTGAATCGTGCTGCTGGCCTGCCTTGGTCTGCTTTCAAAGCCAGCGATTTAGCCCAGTGTGCTAAACCAGCCCCTGTGATGCATGATTGCATTATAAGTGCACTACTCTCATCAATCCTCCTTGTTGCTTCCTCAAAACTCTATTAATTTTGTAAGACACGATCTTGCCCTAACAAAACTATCCCTGACCAATCTGTGCCTTTCTAAGTGACAGTTTTTCAGAAATGTTTCCAATAATTGCCAACTGTCAAAGTCATACTGACCAACTTATAATCTTCTGGCCTACCCCTTGCATCTTTCTTAAATAATGGTACTACATTCGTAGACCTCCAATCCTCTGGGACCTCTCCTAGATATAGTGATGATTGGAAAATAATCCTCAGAGCATTCTCTATTTCCTCCCTGGTTTCCTTCAACAGCCTGGGATACAATCCATCTGGCCTGAAGAATGTCAGTACCTCCAGTACTTTCTCACTGTGCTTCTTGTATCTAATATTTTCCAATCCTTTTTAGCTAAAGCGTCTGAATCACCCCTCTCCTTGGTGAAGACAAAATACTCATTGAGAACCCTACCCACATCTTCTGAATCAACCCAGAAAATGCCATGTGCTTCCCTGATAGGTCCTACCTTTTCCTTCGTTATTCTCTTGCCCTTAATATATTGGTAAAACATCTTAGGATTTTCTTCACTTTTACCGGCAATATCTTTTCTTATCCTCTCTTTGCTTTCCTAATTTCAATTTTTACTTCGCCCATGCACTTTCTATGCTTTCAACAGTATTTTTGGCTTTTGTGACTGCCATAATAAGCTTGCTTTCTTCTGTTTTATCTTGGCCTGTATGCTTCTGGAAAACCAATGTAAAATGAATGAAGCATCCAGTGAGATGTTATACAGTGTGTATCTCATTTTGTAATGCTGAGGTTGGTATGTGGGGGAACTATGGGTCAATCTTGTTCACAGTTTTAATTAACCTGAAGTGATGTGTTTCTAAATCCTCTTTTCCAGGCCTGACTTGATGGATAACTACTTGGCACTTGTGCTGTCTGCATTTATCAACAATGGACTCCTGGAGGTAATGGTTTAATGTAGCCTAAGACCTAAAACATTTATTTTTGACAAATGTGGCTTATAAGACCGCAAGACACCCCATAATATATCTTCCATTGGTACATTATAACTGTTACAGTCCTTTCAGAATTGCAGAGAATAATGAAAGTGAGTAATAATTTGATCAACCAATACAAGTGGTTTATATGTAGAAAAATGACGGCCTGGGAGTGATTAAGAGGCTGGAACCTAATCGCGATAGGTTTTGATGGCTTTTATACAGCATTGTAGATACCGGAGAGTGAGGTAAAGAAACATTTGCATTTATATCGTGCTTTAGCAGCCAATGAAATGCTTTTGAAGTGGAGCAACTGTTGTAGGGAATGTGACAGCCAATTTGTGCACACTAAGCCCTCCCAAAAAGCAAATTGATAATGACCAGATAATCTGCTTTAGTAATGTTGATTTTTTTTTTCCGTTCATGGGACGTAGGCATCGCAGGCTGGGCCAGCATTTCTTGCCCATCCCTAATTGCCCTGGAGGGAGCAGTTAAGAGTCAACCACGTTGCTGTGGATCTGGAGTCACATGTAGGCCAGACCGGGTCAGGACTTGTGATTTTCTTCCCTCAGTGAACCAGATGTTTTTTTACGACAATCAACAATGGTTTCATGGTCATCATTAGACTTTATCACAGCGCCGAGGACTCTGGTTCGATCCTGTGTAGAGTTTGCACATATCTCCCTGTGTCTGTGTGGGTCTCACCCCCACAACCCAAAAATGTGCATGGTAGGTGGATTGGCCATGCTCAATTGCCCCTTAATTAGGAAAAAAAACATGTTTAAAAAATCATTAGACTTTTAATTCCGGATATTTGTTGAATTCAAATTTCACCATCTGAAGTGGCAGGATTTGAACCTGGGTCCCCAAAGCATTAATCTGAGTTGCTGAATTATCAACAATATTATATTTATTTTGGATTCCCATTATTCTATAAATGTATGGGTTCCAAAGACAAATATTTTACTACAGAGGGAGATTTTTTTATTAAGGAGTAACTTTGCAAGTGAGCTGTGTGTCTGAGCTGTGGTAAGTGAACTGCCCACTCGTGTTTTTGGTAAAAATTTTCACCTTTGTAATTTGTCCTCTCTCTCTCCTTAGAGTCTGGTTGATGTGCTAACAAGCAGCGATGATGATGTGTCTGTGCGGGCCATCATCCTGCTCGGCGAACTCTTGCACATGGTAAGGTGACCTGTAATTCAGCTAAAGCTGTTTCTATTGCTATCAGTAATGTCTTTTAACCAGCCTGACACTGTCCGACATGTGTCCTGCAAACAGATTGACATTGCTCCACTGATGACTAAAGACAGTAGCATCCGGCTCCAGAGCGGGATAAAACAAACCTTAAGAATATGATAGTCACCTGGATTTTTATGGATTCTAAATATCTCAGAAATGTGACGCTGTGCTTTATAGGTTATAAATTATTTTGAAGTCTCATCAAGGGCGGCACAGTGGTTAGCATTGTTGCCTTATAGCGCCAGGGACCGGAGTTTGATTCTGACCTTGGGTCACTCTGTGTGGAGTTTGCACACTCTCACCATGTCTGTGTGGGTTTCCTCCGGGCACTCCAGTTTCCTCCCATGGTCCAAAGATGTGCAGGTTGTGAATTGGCTGTGCAAAATTGCCCCTTAGTGTCCAATGTGGAGTTACCGGGATGGGGGAGTGAGCCTGGGTGGGGTGCTCTTTCAGAGGGTTGTGAGTACTCAGTGAGCTGAATGGCCTCCTTCTGCACTTTTAGGGATTCTATGATTCTATAGTTGTACAGGTACAGGGGACAGCCATGAGATGAATGATATCTGATTGCTGAGTTTGGTTTCTTGCAGTTTATCTGTTTTAGTGATGTTGGTTGAAAGATTAATGTTGGCTAGGACACTTGGGGTGCGATTAAGTGACCTGCCGCAGATCCGGGCACTAACAGGTGAATCGCATGCAAGCCCCAAAACGGCCTCCGTGCAGGCCGATTGCGAGTTCCCCAACTCACTACGCCCGGTGCGATCTGGATCTTGCTCTCCCAAACGGCTAATTTAAATATCCAGACGCCAGATCCACCCGGTGCCCTGGACTCACCGGCTGTGCCTAGGAGACCTCGCCAGGGTGCCATTTAGTACTGGTCCACACAAATGTGGACCAGACATAACGGCATCTCCCAGGCCATTGGAGACCTTGAGTGGACAGGGCAGGGATGCACTCTTGCATTCCCCCTGGAAACCATGATGCTGCCAGCCTGGCACTGCCGAAGTATTGGGGGCACTGCCAGGCTGGCAGTGCCCGAGCACAGGGGAGCTTTGCCAAGTAGGGGGGGGTGAGGGGGGGCTCCCTGGGAGCCTTGACAAGTTGGTGGGTGGAGAGGGGCGAGGAGGGGATTAATAAGAAAGGGGTGGGGGCAGCTGGACAAAATGATGCCCCGATCTACAAGCAGCGCACCCCCCCCCCCCCCCCCCCCCCCGAGAAATAACCCGCTAAAGGCGCCCAGCCATAGACCTTAACTTCAGTCTGCTGGATAGCGTCCTTGCTAACCTACCCTAATCACCTCATATAAAATTCTTTAAAATGATGACAAGGAAGATGTACCCACAGTTCAATATCTCAGCACTTGAAAGGGTGTAGAGATTTACAAGGATGTTGCCTGGGCTGGAGAGTTTTAATTCTGAAAAGAGATTGGAAAGACTTGGATTGTCTTCCTTGGAGCAGAGGAGACTCAAGGGCAACATGATTGAGATGTATAACATTATGAGGGGCATAGATGGAGTAAAGAGAGCGGAGGGATCGATGATCAGGGGCATAGATTTAAGGTAAGGGGTAAGTGGTTGAGAGGGGATGTGAGGAAAAGCATTTTCACCCAGAGTGTGTTGGGCGTCTGGAACTCACTGCCTGAAAGGGTGGTGGAGGTAGAGACCCTCATAACATTAGATAAGTATTTAGATGTACACTTGCGATCCCAAGGCATAAAAAGCTTTGGGCGAAGTGCTGGGAAATGGGATTAGAATAGTTAGGTGGTTGTTTTTGACCGGCACAGACTCGACGGGCTTTTTCTGTGCTGTATGACTGATTTTCTCAGCACTGCACTGAAATTATACGTAAGTTTGTGATCAGATGTAGCCAGCCACAAACATCTGTTTCTCTCATACAGGCAAATACTATCCTGCCATATACCTACAGCCACCACTTACACTGTCTACCGACCCTCATGAACATGGCAGCTTCCTTCGATATCTCTCAGGAAAAGCGGCTGTAAGTTTATTTCCACATTTATGCCAAGCAATGTAGTATCCCCATCAAGGTTGAAGGGAATTAATGCAAAAAAAAGACTTGAACTGTAGTTACTATTTACCGACTGATCTGCAACCTTTATGTCACTGTTATTGTCTGTAAATCGTTATCTTGCTCTGATACAGACCAGGTAGAAGCTCTCTTGAGGGAGTTAATTGATAAATGTACTATGCATTTTTGTACTGAGATAGGCAAGTCAGAGGTTCCTGCAGCACAGTCCTGAAGATGCCTGAAGCTGAGTGACAAGGATTGGGACATGGGCATTGGATCTTCAGCCAGGATTTCTGCTCATGACTACTATCCAGTGACCCCTGCTGGAAAGTATATGTGAATTTGATAAGGACCTGCTCTGATGCCACCATTGTCCATAGCTGGTAAAGATGCCTGCATTGCTTCCTGCAGCTAGTTTCAAATGATGGAGAGTAACCAATGTGAATGGGCTGCACCCTGGCAAGAGTCAGTCTTCAACAGTGTAGAAGAAGAAAATGCAATTTAGAGTGTTTGCTGTGCGGTACCAGGGTCATGCATACTGCTATTTATGCAGTATATCTTGTATACCAGAACATAGTAACTCATCTCCATTCTAGTACTGGCCACTCTGTTTTGCTGATGTAATTTGAAACTAACACACAACAACAGATGGAAGTTAATCTTCCCTTTAAATGCTCTGTGCTGTAACTGCGCAGGACCTGACACTTGTACACACTGGTGGTATAATACCGTAGAATCATAGAGAACTTACATTGCAGAGAGGGATTTCTGAACTGTCAGGCCGATGCTGGCTCTCTACAAGCAATTTTGCCTCCCCTTTCCCTGACGGCCGGCAGATTCTTTCCCTTCCGGTGCATATCCAAATCTCTTTTGAAAGTCACAATTGAATCTTCATCAATTGTTTTTCCAGCTAGGATATTCCAAGTCATAACTACTCTCTGCATTTTTATTCTTTAATTCTTTGCTAATCACTTTAAATCTGTGTCCTCTGGATTCTTGACCCTTCCACCAATGTAGATGGGAGTGAAGGATTCTCTTTTACCCAGTTTTTTACAGTCCATGAGCAAGTCTGAGACTATGAAAAAGGAAGCTATATAAGACCATACAGGAATGAATATTTTAAGGAAAACAATTTCTATAAACGCTTTTGAACAAAATCTTACACTAACACACTGAGTCAGAGTATGAAGGACAGTGTATTTGGAACTTGGGTGTGGGAGTGAAGTTCAGGAGAACAATGACCAGGGCTGCTGGCGAATGATGACTACAGGAGTCAGATTCCATATTGGTCATGTGATTCTAATTTTTTTCTCCAAATGTTTCATTTAAATTTCGTGAAGTAAATGGCAGGGATCACAGTAGTGTCACTAAATAAAGTTGACAATTTTACTCAGCGATTTAACTTTATTATTGACTTAACAGGCGAGCCAGTGCAGCTGTGAACAGCCTAAAGCGCTTTCATGAAATGAAGAAGCGTGGTGCGAAACCTTACAGCCTGTACTTGGATCACATTACGCACAAAAGTAGCTCCATCACCCAAAAACGGGATCACCACCTCCGTGTCCAGAAAGACATCTTCATCTTGAAGGTAAAGTGCTAAAGTGTTTTGCAAACTTGTGGCAGTGGACATTTTTTACATATGCAAGTGCGGTCACTGGCACAAGTTTGAGTAGCTGTTTGAAGCCAGCTTTGCATGTGTTTGATGTAATACAGTTTCATGTGTTGCACAAGCAAGCACGGTGAGGAGGGGGACACTTAAGTATTAATTTTTGGTAGCTGGGGGTGGAGGTACAAATGTTAGTGTAGAAGTAAATCAATATTCTGTCTCACAGTCAGCTACAGGGCAGAGTTGCTCACCATTGTAGTCGTGATGTGGAGATGCCAGTGTTGGACTGGGGTGGGCATAGGAAGATGTCTTACAATGCCAGGTTACCGAGCAGAAACTGATAGCCAAGTTCCGCACACATGAGTATGGCCTCGACCGGGATCTTGGATTCATGTCTCACTACATTTAACACCCCCCACCATCTGGCCTGGGCTTGTGAAATCTTACCAACTGTCCTGGCTTGAGACAATTCACACCTCTTTAACATGAGATTATCCCTCTGTCCAGTCGCACTGTCTGGACTTGTAAAGACTTAATTACCTGCAAAGACTCGCATTCAAAGTATCATCTTGCATCATTGGCTTTGTCGATCTATGCTTTGTTCACTCAGATGATGAAGGAGCTACGCTCCAAAAGCTAGTGATTCCATATAAACCGGTTGGACTTTAACCTAGTGTTGTAAGACTTCTTACTGTGCCCACCATTGTAATGGGAGTGCATGTAACAGTTGACCTCTGCACCATGTGCAGTCTGTAAGGTAAAATTCCTCAAGTCCTCAAATTGCTGCAAAAAGGAATGAGAGAATAAAGCTGAATAGACCATCCAGCATACTCCTATGCATTGGAAACGGCAAAGGTGCACTTTGCCCAGTCAACCCTGCAAAGTACACCTCACCAACAGGTTTAGATTTATTGTCATGAGTACCGAGGTACAGTGAAAAGTATTATAACATAGAACGTTACAGCGCAGTACAGGCCCTTCGGCCCTCGATGTTGCGCCGACCTGTGAAACCACTCTAAAGCCCATCTACACTATTCCCTTATCGTCCATATGTCTATCCAATGACCATTTGAATGCCCTTCGTGTTGGCGAGTCCACTACTGTTGCAGGCAGGGCATTTGACACCCTTACTACTCTCTGAGTAAAGAACCTACCTCTGACATCTGTCTTATATCTATCTCCCCTCAATTTAAAGCTATGTCCCCTCATGCTAGACATGACATCATCCAGGGGAAAAGGCTCTCACTGTCCACCCTATCCAATCCTCTGATCATCTTGTATGCCTCAATTAAGTCTCCTCTTAACATTCTTCTCTCTAACGAAAACAGGCTCAAGTCCCTCAGCCTTTCCTCATAAGATCTTCCCTCCATACCAGGCAACATTCTGGTAAATCTCCTCTGCACCCTTTCCATGCTTCCACATCCTTCCTACAGTCCAGGCAGATCGTTCCATACATGAAAACATAGAACGTACGATAAATACATGAGGATACACAATAAACATACATAAAAATAAACAGCAGGTGAAGTATATGAAATGAAATGGTATATAGTGCTACAATCGTAGAGAAAATATGTGGAAAGATCAGTTCAGACTCTTAAGAGGGCCATTCAGGAGTCTCATAACAGCCGGGAAGAAGCTGTTTTTGAATCAATTGGTGCCTGTTCTCAAACGTTTGTAACTTCTGCCCGATGGAAGAAGTTGGAAGTTGGGAGGGGTCTTTGTTTATGCTGCTCGCTTTCCCAAGGCAGCGGGAGGTATGGAAGGAGTTGATGTAAGTTGGATTCAGTAAGGATAAACAACACCACCACCTCCATGATAGTCCTTAATACCAGGGCCCCGCATACTTAGCCCCCTATTATACTCCCTACACACACACGACTGTGTGGCAAAAGTTAGCTCCAACTCCATCTACAAGTTTGCAGGTGACACGACCGCAGTGGGATGGACCTCGAACAATGATGAGTCAGAAAACAGGAGGGAGGGACTTCCGGTGGCAGCTATGAGGGAGTAGGTCTCACATTTGGTGGCTCCCGTTTCAGTTGGACCTTTTCCCCCCGACTTTTTTGTGCTTTTGAGCGCGGAACTGGAAAGCAATAGTACTCAGGGACAGGACCCATACAGAATTGTATGGACCTAAGAAGCCTGAGGGGCCGTAAACAGCAGAATAAGTGGTCAAGTAAGTGGAGCACAGTGGAGGCTGAGAGAGAGACCAGCATGGCTGGAGTTCAGAGCAAGGCGCCGACAGCCCAGCCCACAATGGAGCAGCTGCTGCAGACTATGCAGGAGGGCCTTTTGGCTCTGAAGCGTGACAACTTGGAGCCGCTACAGAAGTCGATTGACCGGATGGGAAAAAGGCTGGATGATCAGGCTGAGCAGCTCCAGCAGTTGGAGAAGTCAGTGGAGGAGCAGGCTGACTTTTTAACGGTGGCGGATGTGGAGATTCAGAGGCTGAGGGACCAGCAAAAAGTGCTTCTGGAAAGGCTGGAGGACCTGGACAACAGATCTCGCCGGCAGAACCTGAGAATCGTGGACCTCCCGGAGGGGGCAGAGGGGCTAGTTGCTGCCGCATATGTGGAGGGTATGTTTCAGAAGTTGCTGGGGAGCGAGGTGTTCCTGCTCCCGCCGGTGGTGGACAGGGCACACAGTGCAGGTGAGGCAGCCGCGACGAGGGGGTCCCCCACGAGCAATGGTGGTACGCTTTCACAGGTACCTGGACAAGGAACAGGTGCTGCAATGGGCAAAGAGCACACAAAGCTGTAGTTGGGACAGTACCACCCTGTGTGTTTACCAAGATTTGAACGCTGGGGTGGCCAGGAGGAGAGGAGGCTACAGGCAGGTGAAGGAGATACTGTATGACTACAAGGTGAAATTCAGGCTGCTTTTTCCGGCGCGACTGTCGGTTTCGTATGAGGGTCAGCACCACTATTTCGAGGAACCCGAAGAGGCAATGGACTTTGTTAAGAAGCAAGGGTTGGCCCTGAGCTGAGGACGTTTGGACTCATGTTAGAACTTTTACGTATATGTGGTGTCTCTCCCGTTTTGAAAAGTGCCTGCCTGTTTGGATCCGTTTTTGTCGGGGGGGTTTCCGACCTTTTTAGGGTGTTGGAAGATGGTAGGGATCTGTTCTTTTTTTTGCGTGGTTTACCTGAATGTTCCTGATTAGTTGGAGTTTGGCTGGGGGGAAAATAATAAAGAAAACAGTTAAAAGGGTTGGGTTAAAATGGATGCTTATGGGGAACTTTGTGCAATCTTTTTCTGTGTCTGTATGGGAAGGACTGAGAGTGCCTGTTATTTCTTATCTTTTTTTTTCTTATTGTTTAACTTGAATTGTGCTATTGTGGGGGCTGTTTATGACTTGTATAGAGTGTTTGCTTAAGTAGGGCTGATCTGGGGAAGTGGTATGGATGGGTCGGGGGAGGGGTGACTGGAACAATGGGTGGGAGACATGCTGGCGCCGAGGCTGGGAGCCCCAGGCTAGCTGAGTGCGGCTAGTCAACGGTAGCCGAGGTGGGGGGTGTGCATATAGTTAGATGAGAGCAGGGGTTAGGTGATAGGATGGTGTTGCTGGGGGGGGGGGGGGGGGGTCATTCTGCTGACGGGGATGGAAACTGGGCAGGAGGTCATGGGTGGAGCCGGTCAGGTAACGGACCAGATGAAGCGCGACACATGGCTGGGGGCCTGGCCAAGGAAAAGGGGATGGCTGATCGGCCAGGGGGGGCGGGGGGGGCGAAGTGCCCCCCAACCAGGCTGATCACCTGGAATGTTAGAGGGTTAAACGGACCAGTGAAGAGGGCGCGTGTGTTTGCGCATCTGCGTGTTCTGAAGGCGGACATAGTCTTGCTGTAGGAGACACACCTGAAAGTGGCAGACCAGGTTAGGTTAAGGAAGGACTGGGTCAGTCAGGTCTTTCATTCGGGGCTTGATTGTAAGACGAGAGGGGGTGCGATCCTGATTAATAAAAGGGTACAATTTGAGGCGGAGGGCACAGTCGTGGATGGTGGTGGCAGGTTCGTTATGGTGAGGGGAAAGCTCGAAGGGGTGAGAGTCGTCCTGGTCAGTGTGTGTGCCCCTAATTGGGACGATGTGGATTTTATTAGGAGGATGCTAGGGAAGATCCCCGACTTGGGCTCTCGTAAGCTGATCATGGGCGGGGACTTTAATATAGTCCTGGACCCGAGCCTGGACCGGTCATGTTCAAGAAGGGGCAGGTTGCCAGCGATGGCAAAGGAACTGAGCGGGTTCATGGAGTAAATGGGGGGAGCAAATCCATGGAGATTTAGCCGGCCGACGGCGAGGGAGTTCTCATACTACGCCCCACATCCACGTCCAATTCCCAAATTGATTACTTTGCTGTGAGTAGGGACCTGCTGGCCGAAATGGTGGGGGCAGAATATTCGGCAATTGCCATATCAGACCATGCTCTGCACTGGGTAGACCTGCAGTTTTGTAAGGCCAGCTTTCCGCGCCCACCATGAAGGTTGGAAGTTGGACTACTCGCGGACGAGGCGGTGTGTGAGAGGCTGAGGAAATGCATGCAGAATTACCTGCAGGTGAACAATACTGGAGAAGTCTCGGCAGCGGTGCTCTGGGAGGCACTGAAGGCAGTGGTGAGAGGGGAGCTGGTTTCAATCCGGGCGTACAGGGACATGACAGATAGGGGAGAGACGGACCGACTGATTAAGGAAATTCTACGGACAGACAGGAGTTACGCGGAATCCCCGAGGCCAGAGTTACTCAGGAAACGACAGAGGCTGCAGGCCGAATTTGGGGTGCTGACTACAGGCAAGGCTGTAGAGCAGCTTAGAAAGGTAAAAGGCGCGATTTACGAGCATGGGGTGAAGGCCAGTAGAATGCTTGCGCATTCTACTAAGGAAGAGGGAAGCGGCTAGGGACATAGGGAGGGTACTGGATGGGGAAGGTAATCTAGTGGGTGACCCGGCAGGGCTGAACAAGGTCTTTAGGGACTTTTATAAGAAGCTGTACACTTCGGAACCACCGGGGGGATGAGGCGATTCCTGGACGGACTGACCTTCCCAAGAGTGGGGAGGGGGTTGGTGGACGGACTGGGGGCTCTGGTCAGGATCGAAGAGGTATTGGGAGGCCTGAAGGTCATGCAGTCGGGTAAAGCCCCGGGGCCGGACGGGTATCCGGTGGAGTTTTACAAACAATTTGCCGGGATAGTGGGGCCGGTGCTGGTCAGGGTCTTAACGAGGCAAGAGACAGAGGGAGTTTACCCCCGACGATGTCGCAGGCCACCATCTCGCTCATTCTGAAACGGGATAAGGACCCGGAGGCTTGTGGGTCACGCAGGCCGATCTCCTTGATCAACGTAGACGCCAAGTTACTGGCCAAGATTTTGGCGACCAGAATTGTGGACTGTGTACCGGATGTAATTGTGGAGGACCAAACCGGGTTTGTAAAGGGGAGGCAGCTGGTGGCCATCCTAAGAAGGCTGCTCAACGTGATTATGAAGCCCCCGGAGAGTAGGGAGGTAGAGATACTGGTAGCTATGGATGCTGAAAAGACTTTTGGTCAAGTGGGATTATCTGTGGGAGGTACTAGGACGGTTCGGGGCAGGGTTCATCGACTGGGTTAGGCTATTGTATCAGGCTGCGGAGGCAAGTGTGAGGACGACATTGAACTACTTTAGACTGCACTGTGGGACAAGACAGGGTTGCCCTCTCTCCCCACTGCTGTTTGCGCTGGCCATAGCGCCACGGGCAATTGCACTGAGAGCTTCTAGGGGCTAGAACGGGCTGGTCCGGGGGGGAGTGGAACATAGACTCTCGTTATACGCAGATGATCTGCTGTTATATGTATCGGACCCAATGGTGGGGATGGACGGTATTATGGCAACCCTGAGGGAATTTGGCCGGTTCTCCGGATACAAACTGAACATGGCTAAGAGCGAGTTGTTTGTAATTCAGGCGAGGGGGCAGGAGAGTAGGGGTTGCCGTTCAGGTTAGTAGGGGAGAGTTTCCGATATTTGGGGATTCAGGCGGCACGGGACTGGGGCAAGTTGCATAAGCTCAACCTGTCCCGACTGGTGGAAGAGTGAGGGAGGAGGTCCGGAGGTGGGATGTGTTCCCGCTGTCATTGGCGGGGAGGGTGCAGACTGTTAAGATGACGATTCTCCCGCTGTTCTTGTTTGTTTTTCACTGTCTCCCCATCTTTATTCCGCGGTCCTTCTTTAAGAGGCGGAATAAAATTATTCTGGGATTTGTATGGGCAGGGACGTCCCCGCGGGTGAAGAGGGTGATGCTTGAAAGGAACAGAGGAGAATGGGGGCTGGCGTTGCCGAACTTCAACTATTACTGGGCGGCCAACATAGCGATGATAAGGAAATGGATGGTGGGTGCGGGGTCGGTTTGGGAGCGGATGGAGGCTGCTTCGTGCAGGGGCACTAGCTTAGCTATCCTGGGCTCGGCGCCTCTGCCGCTTCCGCCGGCACAGTACTCCACCAGCCCGATAGTGTGGCGGCTCTTCGGATCTGGGGCCAGTGGAGGAGGCATGTAGGGGAGGTAAAGGCATCGGTGTGGACCCCAATCTGCGGCAACCACCAATTTGCCCCAGGGAACATGGACGGGGGGGGGGGGGGGGGGGGGGATCGACTGTGGAGGAGGGTGGGGATTGTGAGGATGGAGGATTGTTCCTGGAAGGGAGCTTTCCGAGCATGAGGGCGCTGGAGGAGAAGTTTGGGCTGGCTAGACTTTCGATACTTACAGGTGCGGGATTTTGTACACAGACTGGTGCCGTCCTTCCCACGTCTCTCGCCGAAGGAGAGGCAGGACAGGGTAGTTTCTGGGGGAGAGGTGAGAGAGGGGTAGAGTCTCAGACGTCTACAAGGAGCTAATGGGAGCTGAGGATACGCAGATCGAGGACCTGAAGCTTAAGTGGGAAGAGGAGCTCGGGGGGGTGATGGTGTCTGGGCAGAAGCCCTGAGCAGAGTAAACATGACCGCAACATGCGCCAGGCTCAGCCTGATCCAGTTTAAGGTCGTGCACCGGGCCCACATGACGGTGGGCCGGATGAGCAAATTCTTCGAGCTGGAGGACAGGTGTGCTAGATGCGCCGGAGGGCCGGCTAACCATGTACACATGTTCTGGTCGTGCCCTAAACTCAGGGGGTATTGGCAGGGATTTGCAGATGTCATGTCCCGGGTATTGAAAACTGGGGTGGTAATGAGCCCTGAGGTGGCAATCCTTGGGGTTTCGGAAGATCCGGGAGTCCAGGAAGAGAGAGAGGCGGACGTTCTGGCCTTTGCTTCCCTGGTAGCCCGGCGACGAATACTGTTAGCATGGAGGGACTCAAAGCCCCCGAGGGCTGAGGTGTGGCTATCGGACATGGCGAGCTTTCTTGGCCTAGAGAAAGTCAAGTTTGCCTTGAGAGGTTCGCTACTAGGGTTTGTCCGAAGGTGGCAGCCATTTATTGACTTCTTCACAGAGGAGTAAGCGTCAGCAAGGCGGGGGGGGGGGGGGGCTAGGGTAGAATAGAGTAGAGCAGGGTGATATTGAGGCAGGTCTGTGTGTGAACAGAGCCGTGGTTTGCACTGTGTTTAATTTGTGTCTTGACTTTTTTTTTGTACTGTACAATGTCACTTTTTCTATATGCCTAATATACCATAATAAAATTGTTTGTTTTAAAAAAAAAAAAGAAAACAGGAGGGAAATAGAACCTAGTGGTGTGGTGTAATGACAACAATCTCTCCTTCAACATCAGCAGGACTAAGGAGCTGGTCGTTGACTTCAGGAAGCAAAGTGTCGTACACACCGCTGTCTGCATCAAGGTACCGCAGTGGAGATGGTTGACAGCTTCAAATTCCTAGGTGTGCACATCACCAACAATCTGTCCTGGTCCACCCATATCGACACTACGACCGAGAAATCACAGCAGTGCCTATATTTACTCAGAAAACTAAGGAAATTCGGCATGTCCACATGACTCATCAATTTTTACAGATGCACCATAGAAAGCATCCTATCTGGCTGCATCACAGCCTGGTATGGCAACTGCTCGGCCCAGGACCGTAAGAAACGTCAGAGAGTCGTGAACACAGCCCAGTCCATCACACGAACCTGCCTCCCATCCATTGACTCTGTCTGCACCTCCTGTTGCCTTGGGAAAGCGGGTAGCATAATCAAAGACCCTCCCACCCAAACACGTGCAGGGTAGGTGGATTGGCCATGCTGAATTGGCCCTCAATTTGTTAAAAAAATAATTGGGTACTCTTAAATAAAAAACAATAAAATAAGTTGTTAAGAGTCGTTGTGGGCATGCCGAATTTCCTGAGGAAGTATAGGCGCTGTTGTGCTTTCTTGGTCGTAGCATCGATGTGGGTGGACCAGAGCAGATTGGTGATGTGCATACCTAGGAATTTGAAACTGTCAACCATCTCCACCTCGGCACCATTGATGCAGACAGGGGTGTGTACGATGCTTTGCTTCCTGAAGTCAATGACCAGCTCCTTAGTTTTGCTGGCATTGAGGGAGAGATTGTTGTCGTTGCACCACTCCACTTGGTTCTCTGTCTCCCTCCAGTACTCTGACTTATCGTTGTTCGAGGTCTGATCCACTACAGTCGTGTCATCAGTAAACTTGTAGATGGAGTTGGAGCCAAATTTTGCCACAGTCATAGATGACTCATAGAATCCCTACAATGCAGCAGGAGGCCATTCAGCCCATCAATTCTGCACCGACCCGAATCAGGCTCTCGCCCTATCCTTGTAACCCAGCAACCCTGGACACTAAGGGACAATTAATCATGGCCAATCACCTAACCTGCACATCTTTGGACTGGGAGGAAACCGGAGTACCCGAAGGAAACCCACGCAGACATGGGGAGAACGTGCAGACTCCGCACAGACAGTGACCCAAGGCCGTAATTGAACCTGGGACCCTGGCACAGTGAGGCGGCAGTGCTAACCACTGTGCCACCATGTCGCTCCATGTTTATCGCGAGTATTGTAAGCGGTAAAGTACGCAGCCTTGCGGGGCCCCGGTATTGAGGACTATTGTGGAGGAGGTGTTGTTTATCCTTGCTGATTGTGGTCTATGGGTCAGGAAGTCAATGATCCAGTTGCAGAGGGAGGAGCCAAGTCCTAGGTTTTGGAGTTTTGATATAAGCTTGGGATTATGGTGTTGAAGGTGGAGCTGTAGTCGATGATTAGGAGTCTTAACAATGCCCCTATTAATAAATCTTCAGATACTACATGTTTTATTAACTGTTTTCTCAACTTGCCTGGCATCTTCAATGACTTGTGTACATTGAGATCCTGTGATCTTGCACCTCATTTAGAGTTTCTCCCTTTATAGTGTCTCTTCATATTCTTTCTGCCAAAATGAATACCTCACACCTTTCTGCATTGAACTTTGTCCAATCCACCAACGTGTCTGTCCTTTTGAAATTCAAGACTATCCTCATCACAGTTGACAATGTTTCCAATCTTGGTATTACCTGCAAATTTTGAAATCAAGACCTGAACACCACAGTATGGATCATTAATATATATATAAGGAAGAACAATGATCCCAATACTGAGCCACCTCCCCTCCCAGCTCCTCCTACTTGCGCTTAATGTCCCTCACCAGGGCTTCCTCCCATTCCATTAACTCCTTATAAACACCTGAACCTTCCCCTCCTCTATTTTGTCGACAGCATCTTGCCCGGCAGCCCAGGAAAGGACAGCACCTCTCTCCTTACAAAGTACGAACCTGCAGGTATCCAAAGCCATTTCCCCTGGGCACTTATACTCTTCCTCCAGGTCCTCCAACTTCGCAGATTTGTCCCCTATAAAAAATATCGGCAAAGCGCTCAATCCCTACCTGCCGCCATTCCCTAAACCTTATGTCCAGCACCACCGGTGCGAACGTATGGTTATTGCAGATCAGTGCCCACACCGAGGTACCCTCCAGCCCCAAATACTGCCTTCACTACCCCCACACCCTTAGGGTCGACACCCCCACGGGGCTCATGGAGGACCTGGCCGGTGAGAACGGTAGAGGCACCAACAACAAATCCCTTAAACATGTTCCCCTACACGATGCACCCTCCATCCGTCCCCATGCCAATCCCTTTCCCACAGCCCATTTCAAAACCATAGCGATATTCGCCACCCAGTAGTAATTGATCGTATTCTGCACCGGCAGCTCCCCTCGCCCCCGCTCCCAAGAAAGCCCTCCTAACCTGCGGGGTCTTCCCCACCCATACAAATCCAGAGATCCATGACCACCTTAAAAAAATCAACTTGGGCACGAAGATTGCGAGATTCTGAAACACGAAGGAAACCTTGGCAGCATTTTTACTGACTTTACCTACCCTGCCAGCGACCTCCCTCCTGTCCACCCTCAAAATTTTCTCCCTATGTGCCCAAACTGATATAAACTCCTGCCTAACCACCGTCTTGAGTGCCTCTCCCACAGCATGGCGGCTGTGACCTCCCCCGTATCAATTAGCTCCATGTATCCCCAAATGGCAGCCCGCAATCGCTCACACACTGTCTCATACGCCAACAATCCCACATCCGGCCTCCACTGCGGGTGCTGAAAAGTGAGAGTTGATGCATTTTGAGAGGACTAACAAGGCAAGGGAATACACAATGAATGGCAGGACGCTAGGAAGTACAGAGGACCAAAGGGATCTTGGTGTGCATGTCCATAGATCCCTGAAGGCAACAGCACAGGTAGATAAGTTGGTTAAGAAGGCATATGGGATACTTGCCTTTATTAGCTGAGGCATAGAATACAAGAGCTGGGAGATTCTGATGGAGTTGTGTAAAACGCTGGTTAGGCCACAGCTAGAGTACTGTGTGCATTTCTGGCCGCCACACTATAGCAAGGATGTGCTTGCATGATAGAGAGTGCAGAGGAGATTCACCAGGATGCTGCCTGGGCTGGAGCGTTTCAACTATCAAGATAGATTGGATAGTCTGGGGTTGTTTTCCTTGGAGCAGAGAAGGCTGAGGGGAGACCTGATTGAGGTGTGTAAAATTATAAGGGGCATAGATAAGGTGGATAGGGAGGAACTTTTCCCCTGAGTGGAGGGGTCAATAACCAGGGAATTTAAGGTAATGTGCAGGAGATTTGCAGAAGCTGTGAAGAAAAAACGTTTCACCCAGAGGGTGATGGGAATCTGGAACTCACTGCCTGAAAGGGTGGTAGAAACACACACAGGCCCTTTGAGCCTGCTCTGCAATTTATTATGATCATGGCTGATCATCAAGTTCAATACCCTGATTCAGCCTCTCGCTCTTTCTTTCTCTCCCCATATCCCTTGATCCCTTTAGCCCCAAGAGCAATATCTAACTCCTCCTTCAAATTACACAACGTTGTTGCATCAACTACTTTGTGGTCATGAATTCCACAGATTCACCACTCTCTGGGTGAAGAAATTTCCTCTAATTCAGTCCTAAAAGGGTTACCCCTTCTCCTCAAGCTACGAATGATAGGTGAGATGGGGAAGGAGGTAAAAGTGTAGGGGCGTCCCAGTTTTGATCAGGGAAACAATTACAGCAGTAAGGAGGGACAACCACCTTAGAAGGCTCTTCAACTGAAGCCAAAAAGGAGCAATCACATTAGTGGGAGTGGTCTATAGGCCCCCTAACAGCCCAAGAGAAATAGAAAAGCAGATATGTAGGCAAATTTCACAGAAGTGCAAGTAATAGGGTAATGATAGTGGGAGATTTCAACTTCACCAATATTAATTGGGGTTGCCATAGTGTAAAATGTTTAGAGGGAGCTGAATTCTTTTTTTAAAATAAATTTAGAGTACCCAATTCATTTTTTCCAATTAAGGGGCAATTTAGCATTACCAATCCACCTACCCTGCACATCTTTGGGTTGTGGGGGCGAAACCCACGCAGACACGGGGAGAATGTGCAAACTCCACACAGACAGTGACCCAGAGCCGGGATCGAACCTGGAACCTCGCCACCGTGAGGCTGCAGGGCTAACCCACTGTGCCACCGTGCTGCCCTGGGAGCTGAATTCTTAAAATGCATCCAGGAGAACTTATTAAGCTAGTAAGTTGAAGGACCTACAAAGGTGGGGGGGTCGTGGACTTCATTTTCGATAACAAAGTCTGGCAAGTGATTGAAGTATCACTGGGGGAGCATTTTGATCATAACTCTTAGATTCCAGATTGTTATGGAAAAGTTATGAAAAAAAACGGGTAAGCTTTCTCCAAGGCGGCCTTCAGGATGCGCAACAACGCAGAATCGCCGAGCAGAAACTTATAGCTAAGTTCCGCACACATGAGTGCGGCCTCAACCGGGACCTGGGATTCATGTCACATTACATTCATCCCCCACCATCTGGCCCGCGAAATCCTACCAACTGTCCTGGCTTAATGTAATTCACACCTCTTTAACCTGGGGTTACCCCATCTCTGGATCTGTAAAGATTTAATCACCTGCTAATGGTCGCATTCCAAGCATTGTTTGGCATCTTTGAATTTGTCTATATATGTGTTTCTGGAACAGACCTCTTCATTCACCTGAGGAAGGAGCAGCGCTCCGAAAGCTAGTGACATCGAAACAAACCTGTTGGACTTTAACCTGGTGTTGTAAGACTTCGTTATGGAAAAGGACAGCGATGGGCCTGAGATCAATGTTCTGAGCTGAGGGAAGGCCAATCTTAATAAGATCAGATTTGATTTGGTCAGAGTGGACTGGGAGCAGACACTTGGGTAAATCTGTGACAGAACAGTGGGACCCATTCAAGAAGGAAATAGAGAGATTCCAGGGCCAACATGTTCCAATCAAGGGAAAGGATGGGACCAACAAATCCAGTGAACCCTGGATACCGAGGGATACACAGCATTGGATAAGGAAAAAGGGGGAGGCTTATGGCAGATATCAAGGGCTCAAAACAGCAGAAGCCCGAGAGGTATATAGAATGTGTGCACAGTACGAAGTCTTACAACACCAGGTTAAAGTCCAACAGGTTTGTTTCGATGTCACTAGCTTTCGGAGCGCTGCTCCTTCCTCAGGTGAATGAAGAGGTCTGTTCCAGAAACACATATATAGACAAATTCAAAGATGCCAAACAATGCTAGGAATGCGAGCATTAGCAGGTGATTAAATCTTTACAAATCCAGAGATGGGGTAACCCCAGGTTAAAGAGGTGTGAATTGTATCAAGCCAGGACAGTTGGTAAGATTTCGCAGGCCAGATGGTGGGGGATGAATGTAATGTGACATGAATCCCAGGTCCCGGTTGAGGCCGCACTCGTGTGCGGAGCTTGGCTATAAGTTTCTGCTCGGCGATTCTGCGTTGTCGCGGGTCCTGAAGGCCGCCTTGGAGAACGCTTACCTCTGAACGACCTCTGAACGATCAGAGGCTGAATGCCCTTGACTGCTGAAGTGTTCCCCGACTGGAAGGGAACATTCCTGCCTGGTGATTGTATCCAGACCTTGGATCCAGATCTTCAGAGCACCCTACGTGCTCTCATCCCACGTACTCCCCGCATTGGAGATGCCTCCCGAAAATACATAAGGCCAACACACCAGGCCGCCCTATCGTTTCAGGCAATGGGACCCTGTGTGAGAACCTCTCTGGCTACATCGAGGACATCTTGAAACCCATCGTACAAGGTACACCCAGCTTCTGTCGAGACACGACGGACTTCCTACAGAAACTCAGCGCCCATGGACCAGTTGAACCAGGAACATTCCTCGTCACAATGGACGTCTCGGCACTCTACACCAGCATCCCCCATGACGACGGCATTGCTGCAACAGCCTCAGTACTCAACACCGACAACTGCCAATCTCCAGACGCAATTCTGCAACTCATCCGCTTCATTCTGGATCACAACGTCTTCACCTTCGACAACAAGTTCTTCATCCAGACGCACGGAACAGCCATGGGGACCAAATTCGCACCCCAATACGCCAACATCTTCATGCACAAGTTTGAACAGGACCTACTCACCGCACAGGACCTTCAACCGACGTTATACACCAGATACATCGATGACATTTTTTTCCTTTGAACCCACGGCGAAGAATCACTGAAACGACTACACGATGACATTAATAAGTTCCATCAAACCATCAGACTCACCATGGACTACTCTCCAAAATCAGTTGCATTCTTGGACACATTCGTCTCCATCAAGGACGGTCACCTCAGCACATCGCTTTACCGCAAACCCACGGATAACCTCATGATGCTCCACTTCTCCAGCTTCCACCCTAAACACATTAAAGAAGCCATCCCCTATGGACAAGCGCTCCGTATACACAGGATCTGCTCAGACGAGGAGGAGCGTAACAGACATCTACAGACGTTGAAAGATGCCCTCGTACGAACGGGATATGGCACTCGACTCATCGATCGACAGTTCCAACGCGCCACAGCGAAAAACCGGACCGACCTCCTCAGAAGACAAACATGGGACACAACCGACAGAATACCCTTCGTCGTCCAGTACTTCCCCGGAGCGGAGAAACTACGTCATCTTCTTCACAGCCTTCAACACGTCATTGATGACGATGAACATCTTGCCAAGGTCATCCCCACACCCCCACTACTTGCCTTCAAACAACCGCGCAACCTCAAACGAACCATTGTTTGCAGCAAACTACCCAGTCTTCAGAACAGTGACCACGACACCACACAACCCTGTCATGGCAATCTCTGCAAGACGTGCCAGATCATCGACATGGATACCACTATTACACGTGAGAACACCACCCACCAGGTACGCGGTACATACTCGTGCGTCTCGGCCAACGTTGTCTACCTCATACGCTGCAGGAAAGGATGTCCCGAAGCGTGGTACATTGGCGAGACCATGCAGACGCTGCGACAACGAATGAACGGACATCGCGCAACAATCACCAGGCAGGAATGTTCCCTTCCAGTCGGGGAACACTTCAGCAGTCAAGGGTGTTAACCTGGTGTTGTAAGACTTCGTACTGTGCTCACCCCAGTCCAACGCTGGCATCTCCACATTATAGAATGTGTAAGAGGGAACATGAAAAGGAAATTAGGAGAGGGTTGTTTTTCTGACTCGAAGCCTGTGTCCAGTGGGGTCCTGCAGGGATCAGTGTTAGGGTTCTTGCTGTTTGTGGTTTATATAAATGATTTAGACATGAATGTAGGAAGTTTGCAGATGATACAAAAATTGACGGGGTGGTAAATAGTGAGGAGGATACCCTTCGATTCGAGGAGCATATAGTCGGGCTGGTCAGATGGGCTGGTCAGTGGCAAATGGAATTCAATCCGGATAAGTGTGAGGTGATGCACTTGGGCAGGACAAACAAGGCAAGAAAATACATGATAAACGGCAGGACCCTGGGAAGCACTGAGAATCAGAGGGACCTTGGTGTGCATGTACACTGGTCCCTTAAGGTAGCAGAGCAGGTGGATACAGTGGTTAAGAAGGCATATGGTATACTTGCCTTTATTAGCCGAGACATAAGAGTTTAAGAGTAGAGAGCTTATGCTGGAACTGTATAAAACGTTGGTTAGGCAACAGCTGTAGTATTGTGTGCAGTTCCGGAATCCACATTATAGGAGGGATGTGATAGCACTGGAAGGGTGCAGAGGAGATTTACAAGGATGTTGCCTGCTTTGGGAAGTTTTAATTATGAAGATAGACTGGGGTTGTTTTCCTTGGAGTAGAGGAGACTGGGGGAGGTATGATTTAGATTTATGAAATTATGAGGGGCGTAGATAGAGTAGACAGGAAGAAACGTTTCCCCTTGGTGGAGGGATCAATGACTAGGGGGCATAGATTCAAGGAAAGGGGCAGGAGGTTTCGAGGGGATGCGAGGAAAAAGCGTTCACCAGAGGGTGGTGGGAGTCTGGAACTCGCTGCCTGAAAGGGTGCTGGAGGTAGAGACCCTCATAACATTTAAGAAGTATTTAGATGTGCACTTGCGATCACAGGACAGACAAGGCTATGGGCCAAGTGCTGGAAAATGGGATTAGAACAGTTAGTGGTTGTTTTTGACCGGAGCGATGTGATGGGTCTAAGCGACTTTTCTGTGCTGAATGACTCTGACCCCTAGTTCTGGACACCCCACCATCGGGAACATTCTATCTGAATCTATCCTGTCTAATCCTGTTAGAATTTTATGTCTCTATGAAATTCCTTCTCGCTCTTCTAAATTCCAATGAGACCTTGGAATTCCCTTTTATGTAAGCTGACAGCTTCTTTTCATGCTTTCTGCTTTCTCTTATTAGTTTTTTTAATTTTTCCTCTGGTCCTTCTATATTCAACATGATTCTCCATTACTTTCTACCTAACATCTGTGCAATTCTTCCTTTTCATCTTCTCTATCCTCTCCCACTGATATTTGACCCACTTGGGCTAACTCATTCCACAGAACCAGGTCAAACAGTGCCAGCTCTCGTTGAACTGGAAATGTACTGCTGCAGAGAATTATCTTGAACACATTCCAGGAACTCTTGTCCCCTTGAACAATTTCTATCCAGTCAATGTTTGGATAATTGAAGTCTCCTATTACAATTCATAGAATCGCTATAGTGCAGAACGAGGCCATTCGGCCCATGGAGTCTGCACCAATCCTCCGCCCTATCCCCGTAGCCCCACCTAACCTTTGGACACTAAGGGGCAATTTAGCATGGCTAATCCACCTAACTACATCTTGGACTGTGGGAGGAAACCCACATGGGCAGAACGAGCAAACATGGGCAGAACGAGCAAACTCCACACAGACAGTAACCCAAGGTCGCAATCGAACCCAGGTCCCTGGTGCTGTGAGGCAGCAGTGCTAACCAATGTGCCATCTCTATAATTACTCTATACTTCTTGCACCTTTCTTTAATTTCTTTGCTAATTTGTTTCAATACTTTTGCCTAACATTTGCTAACAATGTTGGGGAGGTTTTAAACTAATGTGGCAGGGGGGTGGGAACCAGATTAGGAAATTAGGGGTCAGGAAAGAGGCAGCAACTAAGGTACTAGATAATAAACTCAATGTGACTATGGAGAAGAGTAGACAGGGAAGAGATGATGAACGCAAAGGGACAGGTGGTCTGAGGTGCATTTGTTTCAATGCGAGAAGTGTAGCAGGTAAGGCTACTTAGGGCTTGGATTAGTACCTGGGAATATGATGTTATTGGTATTACTGAGACTTGGTTGAGGGAAGGGCAAGACTAGCAACTAAATATCCCAGGATACAGATGCTTCAGGAGGGTTAGCGAGGGAGGTAAAAGGGGTGGAGGAGTTGGATTACTGGTCAGAGATGATATCACAGCTGTGATTAAGGAGGGCACGATGGAGGATTTGAGCACTGAGGCAATATGGGTAGAGCTAAGAAATAGGAAGGGTGCAGTAACATTGTTGGGACTTTACTACAGGCCTCCCAAAAGCGAGCATGAAGTAGAGGTACAAATATGTAGACAGATTATAGAAAAATGTAGGAGCAATAGGGTGGTCGTGATGGGAGATTTTAACTTCCCCAACATTGAATGGGACTCGTGTAGTGTTGGAGGCGTAGATGGAGCAGAAGTTCGAAGGAGCATATGGAGAGTTTTTTAGGGCAGTATGTAAATAGTCCAACTTGGGAAGGGGCCATACTGGACCTGGTATTGGGGAATTATCCCAGCCAGGTGGTTGAAGTTTCAGTCGGTGATTACTTTGGGATAGCGATCACAATAAGGAGCATCCAGGAGGGCTTCTTAAAACAATATGTAGACAGTCCAACTAGGGAAGGAGCGGTACTGGACCTGGTATTGGGGAATGAGCCCGGCCAGGTGGTAGATGTTTCAGTAGGGGAGCATTTCGGTAACAGTGACCACAATTCAGTAAGTTTTAAAGTACTGGTGGACAAGGATAAGAGTGGTCCTAGGATGAATGTGCTAAATTGGGGGAAGGCTAATTATAACAATATTAGGCGGGAACTGAAGAACATAGATTGGGGGCGGATGTTTGAGGGCAAATCAACATCTGACATGTGGGAGGCTTTCAAGTGGCAGTTGAAAGGAATTCAGGACCGGCATGTTCCTGTGAGGAAGAAGGATAAATACGGCAATTTTCGGGAACCATGGATGACGAGAGATATTGTAGGCCTCGTCAAAAAGAAAAAGGAGGCATTTGTCAGGGCTAAAAGGCTGGGAACAGACGAAGCCTGCGTGGAATATAAGGAAAGTAGGAAGGAACTTAAGCAAGGAGTCAGGAGGGCTAGAAGGGGTCACGAAAAGTCATTGGCAAATAGGGTTAAGGAAAATCCCAAGGCTTTTTACACGTACATAAAAAGCAAGAGGGTAGCCAGGGAAAGGGTTGGCCCACTGAAGGATAGGCAAGGGAATCTATGTGTGGAGCCAGAGGAAATGGGCGAGGTACTAAATGAATGCTTTGCATCAGTATTCACCAAAGAGAAGAAATTGGTAGATGTTGAGTCTGGAGAAGGGTGTGTAGATAGCCTGGGTCACATTGAGATCCAAAAAGACGAGGTGTTGGGTGTCTTAAAAAATATTAAGGTAGATAAGTCCCCAGGGCCTGATGGAATCTACCCCAGAATACTGAAGGAGGCTGGAGAGGAAATTGCTGAGGCCTTGACAGAAATCTTTGGATCCTCGCTGTCTTCAGGGGATGTCCCGGAGGACTGGAGAATAGCCAATGTTGTTCCTCTGTTTAAGAAGGGTAGCAAGGATAATCCCGGGAACTACAGGCCGGTGAGCCCTACTTCAGTGGTAGGGAAACTACTGGAGAGAATTCTTCGAGACAGGATCTACTCCCATTTGGAAGCAAATGGACGTATTAGTGAGAGGCAGCACGGTTTTGTGAAGGGGATGTCGTGTCTCACTAACTTGATAGAGTTTTTAGAGGAGGTCACTAAGATGATTGATGCAGGTAGGGCAGTGGATGTTGTCTATATGGACTTCAGTAAGGCCTTTGACAAGGTCCCTCATGGTAGACTAGTACAAAAGGTGAAGTCACACGGGATCAGGGGTGAGCTGGCAAGGTGGATACAGAACTGGCTAGGCCATAGAAGGCAGAGAGTAGCAATGGAAGGATGCTTTTCTCATTGGAGGGCTGTGACCAGTGGTGTTCCACAGGGATCAGTGCTGGGACCTTTGCTCTTTGTAGTATATATAAATGATTTGGAGGAAAATGTAACTGGTCTGATTAGTAAGTTTGCAGACGACACAAAGGTTGGTGGAATTGCGGATAGCGATGAGGACTGTCGGAGGATACAGCAGGATTTAGATTGTTTGGAGACTTGGGCAGAGAGATGGCAGATGGAGTTTAATCCGGACAAATGTGAGGTAATGCATTTTAGAAGGTCTAATGCAGGCAGGGAATATACAGTGAATGGGAGAACCCTCAAGAGTATTGAAAGTCAAAGAGATCTAGGAGTACAGGTCCACAGGTCATTGAAAGGGGCAACACAGGTGGAGAAGGTAGTCAAGAAGGCATACGGCATGCTTGCCTTCATTGGCCGGGGCATTGAGTATAAGAATTGGCAAGTCATGTTGCAGCTGTATAGAACCTTAGTTAGGCCACACTTGGAGTATAGTGTTCAATTCTGGTCGCCACACTACCAGAAGGATGTGGAGGCTTTAGAGAGGGTGCAGAAGAGATTTACCAGAATGTTGCCTGGTATGGAGGGCATTAGCTATGAGGAGCGGTTGAATAAACTCGGTTTGTTCTCACTGGAACGACGGAGGTTGAGGGGCGACCTGATAGAGGTATACAAAATTATGAGGGGCATAGACAGAGTGGATAGTCAGAGGCTTTTCCCCAGGGTAGAGGGGTCAATTACTAGGGGGCATAGGTTTACGGTGAGAGGGGCAAGGTTTAGAGTAGATGTACGAGGCAAGTTTTTTACACAGAGGGTAGTGGGTGCCTGGAACCCGCTACCGGAGGAGTTGGTGGAAGCAGGGACGATAGTGACATTTAAGGGGCATCTTGACAAATACATGAATAGGATGGGAATAGAGGGATACGGACCCAGGAAGTGTAGAAGATTGTAGTTTAGTCGGGCAGCATGGTCGGCACGGGCTTGGAGGGCCGAAGGGCCTGTTCCTGTGCTGTACATTTCTTTGTTCTTTGTTCTTAATTCCGTAAGTTTTAGAATACTCATGGACAAAGACGAGAGTGGTCCTAAAAGAAGAGTGCTAAATTGGGGAAAGGCCAAGTATAACAAAATTCGGCAGGAGCTAGGGAATGTGGATTGGGAGCAGGGTAAACCCACATTTGAAATGTGGGAGTCTTTTAAAGAAAGGTTGATTAGAGTGCAGGACAGACATGTCCCTGTGAAAATGAGGGATAGAAATGGCAAGATTAGGGAACCATGGATGACGAGTGGAATTGTGAGACTAGCTAAGATGAAAAAGGAAGCATACATAAGATCTAGGCGACTTAAATCTGATGAAGCTTTGGAGGAATATCGGGAGTTACTGTGAAAAGCCCCTAGTCGCCACATTCCAGCGCCTGTACACTGGAGCAACTCACCAAACTTCCTTCAATAGCTCCTTCCAAGCCTGTAACCTGTGCCACCTGGACAAGAGCAACAGACATATGGGAGCCCCACCATCTTATAGTCATACTCCATCCTGACTTGGAACTATCTACTGTTGCTGGGTGAAAATCTTGGAACTCCCTTACTAACAGCACTATGAGTGTACCTCTGCCATGTGGACTGCAGCAGTTAAAGAAGGCAGCTTACCATCATCTTCTCAAGGGCAATAAATGCTGGCCGAGCCAGTGACACTAACATCACATGAAAGATTTGTTAAAATCAAGAGGTGGCTAAGATACAAAGGGCGATGTGCTCTGACAAAATCTTGGTTATAGTGCTGAAGGCTTGTACTGCAGAACAATCAGATACTAAAGTGACATCTACCCGGCAATATTGAAAATTTGTCCAGAGATGTATTCTCTGCAAGAAGCAGGAAAAATATAATACTTTCGCTGACAGTCTTGCCAGCTTACTGTTGGTCATCACCATAGATAGAAGGAGGTGTCAACACTGCCAGTATGTTCTTTTTTTATTTTATCCTTCTTTAAGGTGATGATCAGTTTGTGCTCCCCAGTATACATTCCTTCTCTACATTTGTTGCATTGTTTTCTAGGATACAGAAGAGGCAATGATGCAAAACTTGCGAGACAGTGATGTACTCAATAACAAGGATAACCTTCGGTGGAATTGGAACTTAATCTCGACCATTCTTAAGGTACAAGCATGAAGAAATCACTGAAACTTTTTATATTACTATTTAGGTTTGATGCTAATTACTGTGAGAGTGTCAACAGGAGATCAGGACTGCACTAACTTCAGTATTTGATGAGACAATGTAGAGGGAGCTTTACTCTGTATCTAACCCCGTGCTGTACCTGTCCTGGGAGTTTTTGATGGGACAATTTAGGAGGAGCTTTACACTATAGTTAACCTGTGTCCCAAGTTAGAAAATTGGGCAGGCTGTTCAGATTGTGCCACTTAGCAACCAGCTAATTAGAG
This sequence comes from Scyliorhinus torazame, assembly GCF_047496885.1. Lineage (NCBI taxonomy): Eukaryota > Metazoa > Chordata > Chondrichthyes > Carcharhiniformes > Scyliorhinidae > Scyliorhinus > Scyliorhinus torazame. The sequence continues at coordinate 15,766,680 of NC_092715.1, forward strand.
ATTGTATAACAGACTGCTCAACAACAAATGCCCCAAGGAGGCAAATGAAGAATCCAAATTCAATTTAGACACTGTCCAAATTCAGAGCTGTTTTTGCTATTCAGGAGAACTGACATCCCAGTGATAGTCATGATTTAAGAGCTAAAGATTCTCCTGAATTTTGCCTCCATGTACTTTAGCTGTCAGTGAGCATTGTTCCTTTGATTTATTTTAAGGTTAATTTCTTGTCTGTATCTGTCCTTTTGCAGTGGCCAAATGTAAACCTTCGGAACTACAAAGATGAACAGTTACACAGGTTAGTGCGGGCTGTGCTGGTGTCCCACATTGGGTCGTTAGGTAGGTGGGCATTTCTACTGATTTCCTTTAAGCAGGATATAAGCTTTTTTTTCTCAATAAGGAAGTGCTAATAAAGAACAAAGAAAATTACAGCGCATGGACAGGCCCTTCGGCCCTCCAAGCCTGCACCGACCATGCTGGCCGTCTGAAATAAAATCCCCATCCCTTCTGGGGACTATATCCCTCAATAACCATCCTATTCATATATTTGTCAAGACGCCCCTTAAAAATCACTATCGTATCTGCTTCCACTACCTCCCCTGGCAGTGAGTCCCAGGCTCCCTCGTCCATCTCCTTTAAACTTTGTTCCTTACACCTTAAACCTATGCCCCTAGTAATTGACTCTTCCACCCTGGGAAAAAGCTTCTGACTATCGACTCTGTCCGTGCCCCTCATAATCTTGGATATAAACAAATTACTGCAGATGCTGGAATCTGAAACCAAAGAGAAAATGCTGGAAAATCTCAGCAGATCTGACCGCATCTGTGGGGAGAGAAAAGAGCTAACGTTTAAGTCCAGATGACCCTTTGTCAAAGCTTATAGGGCAGCACGGTAGCACAATAGTTAGCACAGTTGCTTCACAGCTCCAGGGTCCCAGGTTCGATTCCTGGCTTGGGTCACTGTCTGTGCGGAGTCTGTACATTCTCCCCGTGTCTGCGTGGGTTTCCTCCGGGTGCACCCGTTTCCTCCCACAGTCCAAAGATGTGCAGGTTAGGCGGATTGGCCCTGTGAAATTGCCCTTAGGTAAGGTGGGGTTACTGGTTTACGGGCATAGGGTGGAGGTGTGGACATAATGGGAGTCCTCTTTACATGAGCTAGTTCAGACCCGATAGGCCTAATGGCTTCCTTCTGCACTGTAAATTATATGATATGATAAAAGAATAATCAACAGAGTACATTGGCAAATGGTACATCAAAAATAGTGATTGGTTACAGTGCGGAACAAGGGCCAAACAAGCAATACATGAGCAAGAGCAACTTAGGTCGTCGTGAATAGTGTTCTTACGGGAACCGATCAGTCCGAGGGAGAGTCGTTGAGGAGTCTCGTAGCTATGGGAAAGAAGCTGTTCCTATGTCTCGGTGTGCGGGTCTTCAGACTTCTGTATCTTCTGCCTGATGGGAGGTCTGGAAGAGGGCAAAGCCTGGGTGTGAGGGGTTTCTGACAATGCTGTCTGCCTTTTAATTTTTTAATCTTTATTGTCACAAGTAGGCTTACATTAACACTGCAATGAAGTTACTGTGAAAATCCCCTAGTCGCCATATTCCGATGCCTGTTCGGGTACACGGAGAATTCAGAACGTCCAAATTATCTACTAGCACATCTTTCGGGACTTGTGGGAGAAACCGGTGCACCCGGAGGAAACCCACACAGACACGGAAAGAAAGTGCAGACTCCGCACAGACAGTGACCCAAGCCGGGAATCGAACCTGGGGCCCTGGTGCTGTGAAGCCATAGTGCCAACCACTGTGCCTTCCTGAGGCAGCGGGAGGTGTAGACCGAATCAATGGGAGGATGGCAAGCTTGTGTGATCTGTTGGGCTGAGTTCACCACACTCTGCAGTTTCCTGCGGTCTTGGGCCGAGCAGTTGCCATACCAAGCGGTGATGCAGCCGGATAGGATGCTCTCTATGTAGAAGTTTGTGAAAGTCGATGCAGACATGCCGAATTTCTTTAGCTTCCGTAGGAAGTAAAGATGTTGTTGGGCTTTCTTGACTATTGCATCAACGTGAGTGGACCAGGACAGACTGTTGGTGATGGTGACCCCCAGGAACTTAAAGCTATCGACCATCTCCACTTCGGAGCCATTGATGTAGACAGGGGTGTGCGTCGTGCTACGTTTCCTGAAGTCTATGATCAGTTCTTTGGTCTTTCCAACATTTAAAGAGAGGCTGTTTTCGGTACACCATGCAACCAAGTGATCTAGATCTCTTCTCTAGTCTGATTCGTCATTGTTGGAGATGCAACCCACCACATTCATATCACCTGCAAATTTATAGATCGAATTCGAGTTGAATCTTGTCACACAGTTGTGTGTGTATAGGGAGTACAATAGAGGACTGAGCACCCATTCTTGCAAGGCCCCGTGTTGAGGACTATTGCGGAGGAGGTGCTGTTGTCTATCCTGACAGATTCCAGTCTGTTGGTGAGGAAGTCAAGGATCCAGCTGCAAAGGGAAGGGTCATGTCCAAGGTTGCAGAGTTTGGTTATAATTCTTGTCGGGATAATGAATGAAATGAAATGAAAATCGCTTATTGTCACGAGTAGGCTTCAATGAAGATACTGTGAAAAGCCCCTAGTCGCCACATTCCGGCGCCTGTTCGGGGAGGCTGGTACGGGAATTGAACTGTGCTGCTGGTCTACTTTCAAAGCCAGCGATTACGCCCAGTGAGCCAAACCAGGTGTTGAATTGGGTCGCCCCTCAACCTCCATTGTTCCAGTGAGTACAAACCAAGTTTCTCAAACCTCTCCTGATAGCTAATGCCATCCATACCAGGCAACATCCTGGTAAATCTATTCTGCACCCTCTCCAAAACCTCCACATCCTTCTGGTAGTGTGGCAATCAAAATTGAACACTATATTCCAAGTGCGGCCCAACTAAGGTTCTATAAAGCTGCAACATGACTTGCCAATTTTTAAGCTCAATGCCCCAGCCGATGATGGCAAGCATGCCGTATGCCTTCTTGACTACCTTCTCCACCTGCGTTGCCACTTTCAGTGACTTGTGTACCTGTACATCCAGATCCCTCTGCCTATCAATACTCTTAAGGGTTCTGCCATTTCCTATATATTGTCCATCTGTATTACCTCACATTTGTCCGGATTAAACTCCATCTGCCATCTCTCCGCCCAAGTCTCCAACCAATCTATATCCTGCTGTATCCTCTGATGTCCTCATCGCTATCCGCAATTCCAACCTTAGTTTCAATCGCAAACTTAATAATCAGACCAGTTACATTTTCCTCCAAATGATTCATATATATATTACAAATAGCAACGGTCCCAGCACTGATCCCACCACTAGTCACAGCCCTCCATTCAGAAACGTACCCTTCCACTGCTATCCTCTGACTTCTATGACCGAGCCAGTTCTGAATCCATCTTGCCAGCTCACCTCTGATCCACCTGCCATGAGGGGACCTTATCAAAAGGCCTTACTGAAGTCCATGTAGACAACACCCACTGCCCAACCCTCATCAATCATCTTCGTCACTTCCTCGAAACACTTGATCATGTTAGTGAGGCATGACCTCCCCTTCACAAAACTATGTTACCTCTTGCTAATACGTTCATTCATTTTCAAATGGGAGTAAATCCTGTCTCAAAGAATCCTATCCTCTCCAAAAATTTCCCTATCACTGACGTAAGGCTCCCTGGCCTGGAATTATCTGGATTAGCCTTGCCATCCTTCTTAAACAAAGGAACAACATTGGCTATTCTCCAATCCTCTAGGACCTCCCCTGTAGCCAGTGAAGATACAAACATTTCTCTCAAGGCCCCAGCAATTTCCTCCCTTCCTCTCTCAGTATTCTGGGGCATATCCCATCAGGCCATGGGGACTTGTCTACTTTAATGTTTTTCGAGACCACAAATATCTCCTCCTTTTTGATCTCAACATGATCCAAACTATCTGCACACCCTTCCCCAGACTCATCATCCATTAAGTCCTTCTCTTTGGTGAATACTGACGCAAAGTGCTCAGTTAATACTTCATCCGTTTCTTCCGGTTCCACGCACAGATTCCCTCCCCTGTCTTTGAGTGGGCCAACCCTCTCCCTGGCTACCCTCTTGCTCTTTATATATGGATAAAAAGCCTTGGGATTTTCCTTAATCCTGCTGGCTAATGACTTTACGTGACCCCTTTTAGCCCTCCTGACTCCTTGCTTAGTTTCTTTCTACTTTCCTTTTCCTACTTTCCACATTAGTTGCATGTGTTCCTAGCCTCCTAGCCTTGACAAATGCGTTCTTTTTCTTTTTGACTAGGCTCACAAAATATTTCTTCGCATCCAAGGTTACCGAAATTTATCCTTCATCCTTACAGGAACGTGCCGGTCCTGAATTCCTATCAACTTACACTTGAAAGCTTCCTACATGCCAGTTATTGATTTGCCCTCAAACATCTTCCCCCAATCTATATCCTTCACTTCATGCCTAATATTGTTGTAATTAGCCTTCCCCCAATTTAGCACCTTCACCTGAGGACTACATTTATCTTTATCCATCAGTACCTTAAAGCTTACTGAATTGTGGTCACTGTTCCCGAACTGCTCCCTTACTGAAACGCCAACCACCTGGCTGGGCTCATCCCCCAATAACAGGTCCAGTACGGCCTCTTCCCCAGTTGGACTATCTACATACTGTTTCAAGAAGCCCTCCTGGATGCTCCTTACAAACTCTGCTCCATCCAGGCCCCTCGCACTAAGTGAGTCCCAGTCACTTCACAGCGCCAGGGTCCCAGGTTCGATTCCCGGCTTGGGTCATTGTCTGTGCGGAATCTGCTCGTTCTCCCTGTGTCTGCGTGGGTGTCCTCCGGATGCTCCGGTCTCCTCCCACAAGATGTGCTGTTAGGTGAATTGAATTCTGAATTCTCCCTCAGTGTGCCCGAACAGGCGCCGGAATGTGGCAGCAAGGGAATCAGGGTTATGGGGAGAAGGCAGGAGAATGGGGATGAGAAACATATCACCCATGATTGAATGGCGGAGCCGACTCGATGGGCCGAGTGGCCTAATTCTGCTCCTATGTCTTATGGATTTTCACAGTAACATCATTGTATTGCAAATGTAAGCCTACTTGTGACAATAAGAAAGATTATAATATAGGGGAAATTAAAATCACCCACCACAACAACCCTGTTACTTTTACACCTTGCCAAAGTCTGCCTATATATCTGTTCCTCTATCTCCTGTTGGCTGTTGGGAGGCCTATAGTAAACCCCTAACATTGTGCCTACACCCTTCCTATTCCTGAGCTCTATCCATATTGCCTCGCTACATGCATCCTCCGAGGTGTCCTCCCGCCGTACAGCTGTGATATTCTCCTTAACCAGTAGGGCAACTCCCCCACCCCTTTTACATTCCCCCCTATCCCACCTGAAACATCTGGGGCTGGATTCTCCCACCCTGCCCGCCGCAAGAACGCCACGGGCGAGCCGCGAGGAATGGAAAAATCCATTGACCTCAGGCAGGATTCTCCGGTCACCAGGCAAACCCGGCTGGAGAATTCCGCCCCGTATTCTGGAACTTTAAGCTGCCAATCCTGTCCTTCCCTTAACCAAGTCTCTATAATGGCAACAACATCATAGTTCCAAGTAGTAATCCAAGCTCTAAGTGAATGGAGGAAGGAGCAGTGCTCCGAAAGCTAGTGTTTGAAACAAACCTGTTGGACTTTAACCTGGTGTTGTAAGACTTCTTACTGTCCACACAAACAGTCACCCGAGGCCGACATTGAACCCAGGACCCTGGAGCTGTGAGGCAGCAGTGCTAACCGCAGTGCCACAGTGTTCATCTTTGCTTTGGTTCCCGCTCCCCTGCCAAACTAGTTTAAATCCACCCATGTGACGCTAGCAAACCTTCCGGCCAGAATATTTATACCCCTCCAGTTTAGATGTTCCCTGTAAGGCGGTTTCTTTGAATTAACTCGACCTACTCAACATCTTACCATATTCATCACACTCCTTTCACAACATGTCTTCAATCCCACTTTTCCACCTTCTCACCATATCCCTCAACCTCTTCACTCTAGAAACATATTCAATTGACTTTTCAACATATTTGTACCTTACCTTTCCTTGTCCTCACTGGGAACTTATTCAATCCTTTAATTACCTGCTTATTCTGAACTTACTTTAACTTGTCTCCCTGTTTGAAACTTTCACAAAGTAACAATTCCCTCTATCAACTCTATAACCTAAGTTTGTCTGCTGAATTTAAAGGAAGTGTGTCTTTCCCTCATTCTCTGTCTACCCAGTTGTTTTTCTGACATTCATGACTGCTATTATCTTTCCTCTTTGTTTAGGTTTGTGCGCCGATTGCTATATTTTTACAAGCCCACTGGTAAGCTGTATGCCAACATGGAGCTGGATCACGCCATGGGAAAGCAGCTGACTGTGGTGGGCTGCCAGTTCACAGAGTTCCTACTCGAGTCTAACGAGGTGAGTCTGCCAGTTTCTTATTCTGCCCATGCAACAAATGATTTTTGTAGAGGGTAATCAGGAACTTGGACTTTCTAATTCTGGATGTGAACAGCATTGTGTTCACAAAATAGCTGCAATGCAAAGAGTCTGTTTGCTAATTGGGAAAACCAGAGCCATATTTCAGATCATAGAATCATAGAAGTTTACAGCATGGAAACAGGCCCTTCGGCCCAACCAGTCCATGCCGCCCAGTTTTTACCATTAAGCTAGTCCCAGTTGCCCGCACTTGGCCCATAACCCTCTATACCCATCTTACCCATGTAACTATCTAAATGTTTTTTAAAAGACACAATTGTACCCGCCTCTACTACTACCTCTGGCAGCCCATTCCAGACACTCACTACTCTCTGAGTGAAGAAATTGCCCCTCTGGGCCCTTCTGAATCTCTCCCCTCTCACCTTAAACCTATCCCCTCTAGTTTTAGACTCCCCTACCTTTGGGAAAAGATGTTGACTATCTACCTTATCTATGCCCCTCATTATTTTATAGACCTCTATAAGATCACCCCTAAGCCTCCTACGCTTCAAGGAAAAAAGTCCCAGTCTATCCAGCCTCTCCTTATAACTCAAACCATCAAGTCCCGGCAACATCCTAGTAAATCTTTTCTGCACTCTTTCCAGTTTAATAATATCCTTCCTATAATAGGGTGACCAGAACTGCACACAGTATTCCAAGTGTGGCCGTACCAATGTCTTGTACAACTTCAACAAGACGTCCCAACTCCTGTATTCAATGCCATGGATGGGTGAGGGGAGGAGGTGCTGCCGGGGGTGGGGGGGGAGGATTGAAGGAAGTTGGAGAGAGTATGGAGTCAGTTGAGATGTCGTGCTTGGGGATTTGGGTTTTAAAAGTCCATGGGTTGTAGAGCACTCTGAGAAAGGCAAAATACTGTGGATACTGAAATCTGAAATAAAAGCAGAAAATGCTTGATAAACTCAGCAAATATGGCAGCATCTTTGGAGAAAGAAGCAGAGTTAATGGGCGTGATTCTCTGGCCTGGTTATGCTCTCGCTCAAGCGGAATTAGGCCGGTGAATAGCGGGAGGCCAACAACGAGATCCGCGACAGGCGGCAAACACTTTGTGATGCAACCGGCCCGCTCCCAAAGCCGTAGCGTGGCGAGAAACCAATTATCACCACATAAGCCCAATTTCCATACAATTAACAGGAGCCACCCCATATCCAACGGCCTCACGTCGTTCAGCGGCCTCCCCAGCAAGTGCTCACGCCGCCGCCGATTAGTACTCCTTTTCAAAAAGGTGAACCTGGCAGAAGGGCTTCTGTGGGGATCCGAGAAGGGTAGCCATCTTTGTTCACAGTCAACGGGCTCGGGGGCACTGGGATTGCCACCCTCTCGGCCGGGGGCCCCTCCGTAGGGGTGGGCTGCCATGGATGGGTGAGGGGAGGAGGTGCTGCCGGGGGTGGGGGGGGAGGGGGCATCCCGGGGGGACCGTGTGTGGCACCATCATGCCAACTCCTGGATCAGGTGTACCCATTACAGGGGCAACCTTTGTCCCTGCCCGTCTGCTCCAACGACCACCCATAACCCCCCCCCCACCGAATGCTGAGGCCTCTAACCGTGCGGCTGAAGGCTATTGCCAACAGGGAATTGGCAATCGTAGTTAAGTGAGCACCACACAACCCAAGTGGATTCCCATGGGTGGGCGGGTCATGTAGCATGTGGGAGTCATTGCCCAGCATGCCAATCACACCGTGATGCCTGGACACTGCTTGAACAATGTGGGAGGCAACACCACACATGCACCATCCGAACACCCAGGGATGGGACACAGCTCCAGCAACATGCCCATGGCCGGAGGGTGCGTGAGTTCCACGGTGGGGGGGGGGGGGGGGGGGTGTTGCCTGGAGAAATGGGCAAAAGGTCCAGAGATCAACCCGCATTGTGAAAGGATGTAACAGAGGCATCATATGATGGTTGTGCAAAAAGGTGTTTAATGTGTTGTACAATACCCCACTCCCGAAGGTGCTACTCCCTCAACACCCACCCACCACCCTCGGTGATCCTCAACGCGCTTGGCCCTCCTAGCTCCACCACAGCGAGTGGCTGGCGAGTGCGGTCCCGTGAATCAGCTGCAAGCCTTCATTTGCGACGAGAACCCCGTGAGGCCTCATTAAGTAGACATTCAGACATATGAACAGGTTCTTCCCCACAGCTACAAGACTCCTCAATGACTCTCCCTTGGACTGATCTGTTCCCTGTAAGAACACTACACACTATGACCTATGCTGCTCTTGTTTGGCTTTGTTCCGCACTGTAACCGATCACTATTGTTGATGTACCACTGTTAATGTACTCTGTCGATTATTCTTTTGTCTACGATATACGTACTGTGTACGTTCCCTTGGCAGCAGAAAAATACCTTTCACTGTACTTCGGTACATGTGACAATAAAAATCAATCAATCAATTAACGTTGAATTGCATTGCCGGCCTCACTGGGCCAAGCGCCGGGAAGCTTGTGGCAATTCCCGCTCGCTACCACACTTAGAACTTTTTCCAGAGAATCATTTCTACTTTTAATTTTTTCGTTTTTGGGATGTGGGCGTCGATGGTTGGGCCAGCATTTCTAACTCATTCCTAATTGCCCTTGAACTGAGTGGCATGCTCGGCCATTTCAATGGGGGCTGTTAAGAGTCAACTGCATCGCTGTGTGGGTCTGGAGTCACATGTAGGCCATACAGAGTAAGGACACCAGATTTCCCTCCCTGAAGGACATTAGTGAACCAGATGGGTTTTTATGACGATCAGCAGTGGTTCCATGGTCATCATTAGACTTTTAATTCCAGGTTATTATTCAATTCAAATTCACCATCTACCATTGTTGATTTTGAACCCGGTACCCCAGAGCATTGTGCTGGATCTCTGTATTACTAGCCCAGTGACAGTACCACTATGCCACCACCTCCCCTGCCCAATGTTCCAAGTCCATATGACTCTTCTGCAGAATTGAATGGGAAGATTAAGGGAGGTGAGAGGAGTTTTGAGTTTGAAGGTCCTGAGAAAGAGTGAGTTGAAGTTCAGGGTGGTGTTATGACTTTAATACAGTTAAGATGCAGAAAGAGGCATAGTGCATAAGATCTTTTATTTAAAGGATAGTGTTTTTAAAGGGACAAGATGAAAATGCACTGTCGTGTTCATGGTATCAACAAAATTTAACGACACAGGAATAGTGAGATGACGAAAAAGTCTGGAGGCTACCAGGGAGAGGGAATATGTGGAGCAACCATCTTTTTTCTGTTCTCTTAGACTCTGAGCATCCCCAGATGAGGTAGAATATTTAGCACATCTGCCAACTTTAGTTTAGCAGTTCACTCTTATACATACATGTTGAGTGTTACCAGTCCTTACAGAACAAATCTTCATTTCTAAAATTCCAAATTACCGGTATGAGAGGATGATGGAATGAGCAAGCGTTTCACCTCTGACTGATGGTGCAGCTTTCTAGACATTACTATTCCAGACAGACTGAGAGCTCATTTTCCTTTTCCATTTGTTCAATAATGTGACAGGATGGTCAGACATACCTGGAGGAGCTGGTGAAAGACATTGTACAATGGCTCTCCCCTTCCTCCGGCCTGAAACATGAGCGAAGCCTGCAGAACAACGGTTTGCTCAGCACCCTCAGCCAGCACTACTTTCTGATCATTGGCACCCTCTCCTCCCATCCGCACGGGGTCAAGGTTTTGGAGAAATGCAGCATGTTCCAATGGTAAGTTGTGGTTTATGTGAATTTGAGGTTTAAAATATAAATAAATAAAACACAAATGCCAGAAATCTAGTCCCCAGCTGAATGAGGAAGGGGTCACATTTGAAATGTTAAATTCAAAACAAACACCGTATTTAACCAAAAATCCATCAATAAATAGTCAAACCCCAAATGATAGGTCTTTCCTGTTTAATTATATTTCCCCATTTTATTCTTCCGTCAATAGACCCAACAATTTCATAGAATGGTTGCAGCACAGAAGGAGACCATTCGATTCATTGTATCAGTGCTGGCAGTCTACAAAAGCAACTCACCGAGTACCACTGTCATTTTTTCTTTTTAGATAATGATCCAATTCCCTTTTGAATCCCTCCATCGCAATTTTGCTGAAATCCATTGCAGAGAAGTGTGAAGTAATTCATTTTGGTAGGAAGAATGCAAAGTGACAGCATAAAATAGCGGGTAAAATTCTGAAGAGGGTGCAAGGAGCAAGGGATCATGGGTGTATGCACATAACTCATTGAAGATGGCAGGACAGTTTGAAAGAGTGGTTAATATAGGCTTTATTAATAGGGGCATAAAGTATAAAAGCAAGAAAGTTGTTATAAACTTGTATGGAACAATGGTTTGGCCTCAACTGGGTATTCTATCCAGTTAAGTTAGACAAAGGAGATCAGTGGTTGTGATTTATTTAGATTATCAGAAGGCCTTTGACAAGGTGCTGCATAGAAGAGTGTTTTTTTTTAAAAATATATTTTATTGAAAATTTTTTCGATCAAAAATTTTTCCCTTTACAGATCAAACATAACAGTAAAGAAAGTTTAACAATAAACAAATGGCTAATCAACATGGTAATCTAATCGTTTAACATAAACTAAAACTTCCACCCCCCCCCCCTTCCCCCTGGGTTGCTGCTGCTGGTCATCTGTCTTCCCTCTAACGTTCCCCTAGGTAGTCGAGGAATGGCTGCCACCGCCTGGTGAACCCTTGAGCCGATCCTCTCAGGGCAAACTTTATCCGCTCCAGTTTTATGAACCCCGCCATATCGTTTACCCAGGCCTCCAGTCCGGGGGGTTTCGCCTCCTTCCACATGAGTAGAATCCTACGCCGGGCTACTAGGGACGCAAAGGCCACAACGTCGGCCTCTTTCGCCTCCTGCACTCCCGGCTCATCCGCAACTCCAAATAGAGCTAGCCCCCAGCCTGGTTTGACCCGGGCCTTCACCACCTTGGAAATCACTCCCGTCACTCCCTTCCAATACCCCTCCAGTGCCGGGCATGACCAAAACATATGTGCGTGGTTTGCCGGGCTTCCGCCGCACCTCCCACACTTGTCCTCCACTCCAAAGAACCTGCTCAGTCTTTCTCCCGTTATGTGTGCTCTATGTAGCACCTTGAATTGAATCAGGCTAAGCCTGGCGCACGAGGAAGAGGAATTTACCCTGCTTAGGGCATCGGCCCACATACCCTCCTCTATCTCCTCCCCTAGCTCTTCTTCCCACTTTCCTTTTAATTCGCCCACCAACTCCTCCCCCTCTTCCCTCATCTCTCGTTATATCTCTGACACCTTGCCCTCTCCGACCCACACCCCCGAAAGCACTCTGTCCTGAATCCCCTGTACCGGGAGCAGCGGAAATTCCCTCACCTGTTGTCTTGTGAACGCCCTCACCTGCATATATCTAAGGAAGTTTCCCCGGGGCAACTTATACTTTTCCTTCAATGCTCCCAAGCTTGCAAACGTCCCATCTATAAATAAATCTCCCACCCTCCTAATTCCCAACTGGTGCCAGTTCTGAAATCCTCCATCCATTCTTCCTGGGGCAAACCTATGGTTGTTCCTGATTGGGGACCCCACCAGGGCTCCCCGCACACACCTCTGTCGCCTCCATTGTCCCCAGATATTCAATGTTGCCGCCACCACCGGGTTCGTGGTAAACTTTTTTGGTGAGAGCGGTAGCGGCGCCGTCACCAGCGCCTCTAAGCTCGTCCCTTTGCAAGACTTTCTCTCCAGTCTTTTCCACGCCGCTCCCTCTCCCTCCATCATCCATTTACGTATCATCGCCACATTGGCGGCCCAATAGTAGTCGCCCAAATTCGGTAGCGCCAATCCTCCTCTGTCCCTGCTACGTTGTAGGAACCCCCTCCTTACCCTCGGGACTTTCCCTGCCCACACGAAGCTCGTGATGCTCCTGTCTATTTTTTAAAAAAAGGTCTTAGTGATTAGTATAGGGAGACATTGAAATACAAATAAGAACCTCGGGAGGACCATCATCTTAATTGCCTGCACTCTGCCCGCCAACGACAGAGGCTGCATGTCCCACCTCTTGAAGTATTCCTCCATTTGTTCTACCAATCGTGTCAGATTAAGTCTGTGCAAGGTTCCCCAGCTTCTAGCGATCTGAATCCCCAGGTATCGGAAGTTTCTTTCCACTTTCCTTAGAGGCAGGCCTTCTATCTCTCTACTCTGGTCCCCTGGGTGTATCACGAATAGTTCACTCTTCCCCATGTTAAGCCTATATCCCGAGAAATCTCCGAACTCCCTCAACATCTGCATAACCTCTATCATCCCCCCCGCTGGGTCCGACACATACAACAGTAGGTCATCCGCGTATAGCGAGACTCGGTGTTCTTCTCCCCCTCTAATCACCCCTCTCCATTTCCTGGAGTCTCTCAACGCCATGGCCAGAGGTTCAATTGCCAACGCGAACAACAGTGGAGATAGCGGGCATCCCTGTCTTGTTCCCCTATATAATCGGAAATACTCCGATCTTTGCCGACCCGTGACTACACTTGCCGTTGGGGCCCCATAAAGAAGTTTGACCCAGCTAATAAACCCGTTCCCGAACCCAAATCTCCTTAACACCTCCCATAAATACTCCCACTCCACCCTATCAAATGCCTTCTCTGCATCCATTGCCGCCACTATCTCTGCCTCCCCCTCCACTGGGGGCATCATTATCACCCCTAATAGTCGTCGCACGTTGACATTCAGTTGTCTCCCCTTTACAAACCCTGTCTGGTCTTCGTGCACCACCCCCGGGACACAGTCCTCTATCCTCGATGCCAGTACCTTTGCCAGCAATTTGGCGTCCACATTCAATAATGAAATAGGTCTATAGGACCTGCACTGCAACGGATCTTTATCCCTCTTCAGAATTAGCGATATCGTCGCCTCCGACATTGTCGGGGGTAAAGTCCCTCCTTCCCTGGCCTCATTGAACGTCCTCACCAACAACGGGGCCAACAAGTCCACGTATTTTCTATAAAATTCCACCGGGAACCCGTCTGGTCCCGGAGCCTTCCCTGCTTGCATGTTCCCCAGCCCCTTAATAACCTCGTCCACCCCAATCGGTGCCCCCAGGCCTTCCACCTCCTGCTCCTCCACCCTCGGGAACCTCAATTGATCCAGGAACTGCCGCATCCCCTCCTCTCCCTCTGGGGGTTGGGACCTATACAGACCCTCATAAAAGGTCTTGAACACCTCGTTTATCTTCCCTGCTCTTCGCACCGTGGCTCCCTTTTCGTCTCTAATTCCCCCTATCTCCCTCGCCGCTGTCCTCTTTCGCAACTGATGAGCCAGCAGGCGACTAGCCTTTTCCCCATATTCATACCTCCTCCCCTGTGCCTTCCTCCACAGCACCTCCGCCTTTCTGGTGGTCAGGAGGTCAAACTCCGTCTGGAGTCGTCTCCTCTCCCTGTACAGTCCCTCCTCCGGGGTCTCTGCAAATTCCCTGCCCACCCTTAAAATCTCCCCCAGTAATCTTTCCCTTTCTTTGGCCTCTGTTTTCCCTTTGTGGGCCCCAATGGAGATCAGCTCTCCTCTGACCACCGCTTTTAGTGCTTCCCATACCACTCCCACACGGACCTCCCCGTCGTCATTGACCTCCAGGTATCTCTCAATACACCCCCGCACTCTTCCGCACACTCCCTCGTCCGCCATCAATCCCACATCTAATCGCCAGAGTGCTCTCTGCTCCCTTTCCTCTCCTAGTTCCAGGTCCACCCAGTGTGGGGCATGATCCGAAACGGCTATGGCTGAATACTCGGTTTCTTCCACCCTTGAGATCAACGACCTTCCCAGTACAAAAAAATCTATCTGGGAGTACACTTTATGGACATGGGAGAAGAAGGAGAACTCCCTGGCCCTCGGTCTAAGAAATCGCCATGGATCCACTCCCCCCATTTGGTCCATAAACCCCTTGAGCACCTTTGCCGCTGCCGGCCTTCTTCCGGTCTTTGATCTGGATCTATCTAGCCCTGGGTCCAGCACGGTATTGAAGTCCCCTCCCAATATCAAGTTTCCTACCTCCAGGTCCGGTATACGACCCAGCATCCGTCTCATAAATCCCGCATCGTCCCAATTCGGGGCATATACATTAACCAACACGACCTCCATTCCCTCCAGCCTGCCACTCACCATTACATATCTACCTCCGCTATCTGCTACGATGTTCTTTGCTTCAAATGCGACCCGTTTCCCCACCAATATGGCCACCCCTCTATTCTTTGCATCTAGTCCTGAGTGGAACACCTGTCCCACCCATCCTTTCCTTAACCTAACTTGGTCCGCCACCTTCAGGTGCGTCTCCTGGAGCATAGCCACGTATGCCCTTAGTCCTTTCAAGTGCGCAAGCACTCGGGCCCTTTTAACCGGTCCGTTCAGGCCTCTCACGTTCCACGTGATCAGCCTCACTAGGGGGCTACCTGCCCCCCTCCCGTGTCGACTAGCCATCACCTTCTCTAGGCCAGTCCCATATCCCGCCTCCGCGCTCCCACTCGCTCCCCCGGCGTCGCATTCCATCCCCGTCCACCCACTCTTTAGCCATTTCCTTTCTGATTTCCGCAGCAGCAACCCAGTTGTGTCCCCCCCCCCCCCCCCCCACTAGATCCCTTTCTAGCGTGATTGCTCCCCCCATATTACTTCCGCAAGTCAGCTGACTTCAACTGACCCCGGCTACTCCTGCTCACTCCTTGTGGGGAACTCCCATCCGCCTTGCGCCTGTCTTCCCGCCATAATATTTCTGGCGCGGGAACATCCCTTCATCTGACCCGCCTCTTGTGGCGCAGCTCTCTTTCCTCTCCCCCTCCCATTCCTCATTCTCCGCCTATGTCCCTTCTTTTCCCCCCTCACCGGCGCCCACATTTCCTAGTGTCTTCCCCCCATCCCAATTTACTTCTCTATTTACATCAACCATAACAATAACAATAACATTCCCTACAGTATCAGTCCCTCAGTTCCGATCCAATTTCTCCTCTTTAATAAAGGTCCATGCTTCTTCCGCAGTATCGAAATAATGGTGTCTCTCCTGGTACGTGACCCATAGTCGTGCCGGCTGCAGCATCCCGAACATCACCTTTTTGTGTAACACCTCCTTGGCTCGGTTAAAACTCGCCCTCCTTCTCGCCACCTCCGCACTCCAATCCTGGTACACCCGTACCACTGCATTCTCCCATCTGCTACTCCGCACCTTTTTAGCCCATCTCAGGACCTCTTCTCTATCTTTAAGGCGGTGAAATCGCACGATTGTCGCCCTGGGTGGTTCTCCCGCTTTTGGTCTTCTCGCCGGGATCCGATGTGCCCACTCCACCTCCAAGGGGCCCGCAGGGGCCTCAGCTCCCATCAATGAGCTTAGCATCGTACTTACATAAGCTCCACAGTCCGCTCCTTCCACTCCCTCAGGGAGACCCAGTATCCGAAGGTTCTTCCTTCGCGCTCTGTTTTCTAGGGCCTCAATCCTTTCAATACACTTTTTATGGAGTGCCTCGTGCGTCTGTGTTTTGACCGCCAGGCCCAGGATCTCGTCCTCATTATCCGTCACCTTCTGCTCCACCACGCGGAGCTCTGTCTCCTGGGTCCTTTGTGCCTCCTTGAGCCCCTCAATTGCCTGTAGCATCGGGGTCAGCACCTCCCTCTTTAGTAGCTCCACACACCGTCTCTGAAATTCGTCTTGCTCGGGCCCCCATGTCGCCTGGGCTTTCTCCGCCGCTATCTTGTGTCTTCTCCCTTTCTGTCCCTTTCGTCGACGATTCCTCGCGCTGCAGCCGCCGCCGCCGATATTTTCCTCTTTCGTTGGGGGGGGTGCTCCCTATTCACTCACCCCACACCGGGTTGCGTTGCCCAAAAATTTCCCGTTGGGGCTCTTAAAAGAGCCCGAAGGTCCGTTGGAGCTGGAGCCGCCGAAACGTGCGGCTAGCGGGGCATCGCCGCGACCGGAAGTCCATAGAAGAGTGTTAAATAAATTAAGAGCCCATGGTGTTAAGGGTAAGATCCTGGCATGGATAGAGGATTGGCTGACTGGCAGAAGGCAGAGAGTGGGGATAAAGGGGTCTTTTTCAGGATGGCAGCCGGTGACTAATGGTGTGCCTCAGGAGTCTGTGCTGGGGATCACAATTTTCACAATTACATTAATGATCTGGAAGAAGGAACTGAAGGCACTGTTGCTAAGTTTGCAGATGATACAAAGATCTGTAGAGCGAAAGTTAGTATTGAGGAAGCAGGCGGGCTGCAGACTTGGACAGGCTAGGAGAGTGGGCAAAGAAGTGGCAGATGGAATACAGTGTGGAAAAGTGTGAGGTTATGCACTTTGGAAGGAGAAATGGAGGCATAGACTATTTTCTAAATGGGGAGATGCTTAGGAAATCAGAAGCACAAAGGGACTTGGGAGTTATGGTTCACGATTCTCTTAAGGTTAATGTGCAGATTCAGTCAGCAGTTAGGAAGGCGAATGCAATGTTAGCATTCACGTCAAGAGGGCTAGAATACAGGACCAGGGTTGTACTTCTGAGGCGATTTAAGGCTCTGGTCGGACCCCATTTGGAGTATTGTGAGCAGTTTTGGACCCCGTATCTAAGGAAGGATGTGCTGGCCTTGGAAAGGGTCCAGAGGAGGTTCACAAGAATGATTCCTGGAATGAAGAGCTTGTCGTATGAGGAACGGTTGAGGACTCTGGGTCTGTACTCGGAGTTTAGAAGGAAGAGGTGGTATCTTATTGAAACTTACAGGATACTGCAAGGCCTGGATAGAGTGGACATGGAGAAGATGTTTCCACTTGTAGGAAAATCTAGAAGCAGAGGACACAATCACAGACTAAAAGGACGATCCTTTAAAACAGATGAGGAGGACTTTTTTCCACCAGAGGGTGGTGAATCTGTGGAACTCTTTGCCGCAGAAGGCTGTGGAGGCCAAATCACATGAGTGTGTTTAAGACAGAGATAGATAGGTTCTTGATTAATAAGGGGATCAGGGGTTATGGGGAGAAGGCAGGAGAATGGGGATGAGAAAAATATCAGCCATGATTGAATGGTGGAGCAGACTCGATGGGCTGAGAGGCCTAACTCTGCTCCTATGTGTTATGGGGGCCACACTTTAGGAAAGATATTGAAGGTATTAGAGTGGAAAAAAAGATTCACAACAATGGTTGCAGGGATGACAAATTTCAGTTATGCAGGTAGGTTGGGAAGTTGGGACTATTTTCCTTGGAGAAAAGAAGGTTAAGAGGACAATAGATAAAAGCTTTTCTTATCGGTGGAAGGGTCAAAAACCAGAGGGCATATATTTATGGTAATTGGCAAAAGAAGCAATGGAGACACAAGAAATGTTTTTAAACAGTGAGTGATCAGGAACTGGAATACACTGCCTGACCATATTGAGGGCAGGTTCAATCAAGGCATTCAAGTGGCGGATTATTCGCTGAAAAGGAAGAATGTACCGGGAGAGGTGGGTGACTGGCACTAGATAAATTGCTCCTTGGGAATACTGGGTCAAACACAATGAAACAAATGGAATCCTTCTCTGCTGTAACAATTCTATGATTCTGTAACCTCATAAAAGACAGCTAACCATTAATATCCTCTCAATACTACCTTTGAGAATGTAAAATCAGTCCCTCTGCCTGTTATGTGGTTTGGAGCTTTTGAAACTTAGCCAAGTATTCATAATGGGCTCAGCCCTAACCCTAATAGGAGTCCTTGGAAAATGTCAATAATAAAGTCTACCAAAACTGCAGAAACAGATGGTAATAGTTTATTCTAAGCTACCCCAGATGCCCTGCCGATCAGTGCAGTGCAGCAAATGTTTTTTTTTTTACTCTGACAGCTGGTACCTGTATTTGTTTCCATGTTTAAAGGGTTGCAGTTTTAAAGAATTTCATGCAATTAACCGCCATTCAAAAGCTTTTGGGTCTCCATTTATCAATTTCTGACTCCAGCACTGAATCTTAAGGCTGTTGGAACAATAAAAATGGGGTCTGTTTGAACTTACTTAGCAGGGCAATTTGAAATTAGTGCCGAGTTCAGGTTTCCTGCCTGCGATTCAAGCCTCTCGCCCTTCTCGCTGCCAGCAAAAATGTGATCTGCTGGAAATGAGTTACCACCCTAGACTTAGCTCCCAGAGAGAAGTGAGAAACTGCTGTGTGCTCTGCTTCACCGAGACATGGCTTACTCCAGCCACACCAGACTACACCATCCAACCCGAAGGCTTTTCAATCCACCGAATGGATCGCACGATGGCCTCAGGCAAGTCGAAGGGTGGGGTGTTTGCCTCCTCATCAAAATCTCCTGCTCGGATGTGGTATCCCTAGCGTGCTACTGCTCCCAGACCTAGAATACCTAATCGTGAAGTGTCGCCCCTTCTATCTCCCACATGAATTCACGTCTGTACTCATCACAGCAGTCTACATCCCACCCCAGGCAGAAGTGAAGAAAGCACTTGACGAACTACATTCCACCATTAACAACCAAGAAACAAATCACGCGAAGCCCTGACAATCGTGGTTGGAGACTTTTTTTTTTTTCCATAGAATTTACAGTGCAGAAGGAGGCCATTCGGCCCATCGAGTCTACACTGGCTCTTGGAAAGAGCACCCTACCCAAGACCACACCTCTACCCTATCCCCATAACCCAGTAACCCCACCCACATTAAGGGCAATTTTGGACACTAAGGACAATTTAGCATGGCCAATCCACCTAACCTACACATCTTTGGACTGTGGGAGGAAACCGGAGCACCCGGAGAAAACCCACGCACACACGGGGAGGATGTGCAGACTCCACACAGACAGTGACCCAAGTCGGAATCGAACCTGGGACCCTGGAGCTGTGAAGCAATTGTGCTATCCACAATGCTACCATGCTGCCCTTAAACCACGGCAACCTCAGGAAGGTTCTACCCAAACTCCCTCAACATATCTCCTGCACCACCAGAGGTGCAAACACCCTGGACCACTGCTACACGAGCATCAAAGGTGCCTACCGCTCCATTCCCCGACCACACTTTGGCAAATCCGACCACAAGTCGGTATTCCTACTTCCGGCTTACAAACAGCAACTCGAGCGTACTGAGCCAGTCAAGAAAACCGTGCAGTGCTGGTCCGAGGCATCTGAGGACATCCTCCGCGACTGCTTGGAGACTGTGGACTAGTCCATATTCAAGGCCGCGTCCGCTAACCTGGATGAGTACGCAGCCACCTTCACAGACTTCATCAGTAAGTATGTCGAGGACTGTGTACCAAAGAAGACAATACGGGTGTTCCCCAATTGGAAACCCTGGCTCAGCCAAAGGGTTCACTCCCTGCTTAAGTTCTGGACAGAGGCTTTCAAGTCTGACCCTGAACTATATAAGAAATTGGGGCAGCACGGTAACCTTGTGGATAGCACAATTGCTTCACAGCTCCAGGGTCCCAGGTTCGATTCCAGCTTGGGTCACTGTCTGTGCGGAGTCTGCACATCCTCCCCGTGTGTGCGTGGGTTTCCTCCGGGTGCTCCGGTTTCCTCCCACAGTCCAAAGATGTGCAGGTTAGGTGGATTGGCCATGATAAATTGCCCTTAGTGTCCAAAATTGCCCTTAGTGTTAGGTGGGGTTACTGGGTTATGGGGATAGGGTGGCGGTGTTGACCTTGGGTAGGGTGCTCTTTCCAAGAGCCGGTGCAGACTCGATGGGCCGAATGGCCTCCTTCTGCACTGTAAATTCTATGATAAAATCCAGGTACGACGTATGGAAAGCCATCAGGGATGCAAAAAGACAATACCGCATCAAACTAGAGTCCCAGGCCAACAAAACTAACCCACAACGTCTATGGCAGGGCCTACACAAGATCACAGGCAACAAAGCAAGGCCAGGCGGAATGTCAGGGGCTGGAGTATCCCTACCCGAAGTTCTATGCCCGCTTTGAGCAGTCAGCCAATGCATCAGTGCCATCAGCCACAACAGCCCTGGACACACCCATACCCACTATTACAGCCTCAAGAGGTAAGAGCTGCCTTGAAAGTGAATCCCCGGAAAGCGATGGGCCCCGACGGAGTCCCTAGGCGAGCACTCAGAGCCTGCGCAGACCAGCTGCCGAGTGTATTCGCAGATATCTTCACCACCTCACTCTGCTCTGAGGTCCCCACCTCCTTCAAGAAGACCACCATAATACCAGTACCAAAGAAGAACAAGGTATGCCTGCCTCAACGACTACCGACCGGTGGTCCTAACGTCTGTTACCATGAAATGCTTCGAGCGGCCAGTTATGAGACGGATCACTGCCAGCCTCCCAGATGGTCTTGATCCACTGCAGTTTGCCTATCACCGCAACTGGTCCACAGCAGATGCTATCTCCCTATCTCTACAATCAACACTCAAACCTCGGCAACATGGACACCTACATAAGACTGCTGTTCATAGACTACAGCTCTGCCTTCAACACCATTACCCCGACAAGACTAATAACCAAACTCTGCAATCTTGGACTTGACCCCTCCCTGTGCAGCTGGATCCTTGACTTCCTCACCAACAGACTGCAATCTGTCAGGATAGGCAACAGCACCTCCTCCGCAACAGGGGCCCCCGCAAAGATGTGTGCTCAGTCCTCTACTGTACTCCCTATACACACATGACTGTGTGGCAGGATTTAAAACCAACTCAATCTATACGTTTGTGGATGATATGACTGTGGTGGGCCGTATCTCAAACAACGACGAATCAGACGACAGAAGGGAGATAAATCACTTTGTTAAATGGTGTACCGAAAACAACCAGGGGCTGGTTTAGCACAGGGCTAAAGAGCTGGCTTTTAAAGCAGGCCAGCAGCACGGTTCAATTCACGTACCAGCCTCCCCAAACAGGTGTCGGAATGTGGCGACTAGGGGCTTTTCACAGTAACTTCATTTGAAGCCTACTTGTGACAATAAGTGATTTTCATTTGTCATTCTAAATGTCGGAAAGAATAAGGAACTGACCATTGACTTCAGGAAGCGTAGCACGAGACACACTCCCATTTGCATCAATGGCTCCGAAGTGGAGATGGTGGACAGCTTTAAGTTCCTGGGAGTCACCATTACCAACAGTCTGTCCTGGTCCACTCACGTTGATGCAACAGTCAAGAAAGCCCAACAACGTCTCTACTTCCTGCGGAAGCGAAAGAAATTCGGCACGTCTGCATCGACTCTCACAAACTTCTACAGATACGATAGAGAGCATCCTATCCGACCGCATCACAGCTGGTATAGCAACTGTTGGTCCAAGATCGCAAGAAACTGGAGAGTGTGGTGAACTCAGCCCAACGCATCACACAAGCTTGCCACCTCCACATTGATTCTGTCTACACCTCCCGCTGCCTCAGGAAGGCAGACAGCATTATCAGAGACCCCTCCCACCCTGGCATTGCCTTCTTCCAGACCCTTTCATCAGGCAGAAAATCCAGAAGTCTGAAGACCGCACATCCAAACATAGGAACAGCTTCTTCCCCACAGCTACAAGACTCCTCAACGACTCCCCCTCGGACAGATCTGTTCCCTGTAAGAACACTATTCAAGCCGCTTTATGCTGCTCTTGCTCATGTAATTGCTTTGTTTGCCCCCTTGTTCCGCACTGTAACCAATCACTGTTTGTCGATGTACCATTTGTCAATGTACTCTGTTGATTATTCTTTTTGTCTACTATGTACGTACTGTGTACATTCCCTTGGCCGCTGAAAAATACTTTTCACTGTACTTCTGTAAATGTGACAATAAATCAAATCCAAAAAGAAAATGGGTGCGGGACATGAGCATCTGGGTCCCCTCTACCATTTTTAAAGGCTTTAACAAAATCAGACCCTTGTACACAATTTGCCAGTTTTCCTGATGCAGCAAAAGAGACAGCCTCTATAGGGCAATGTATCAACAGCACTGGGTAGAAGGACTGAGGTAAAATATATGATTGAGTGGAAACCATCTGTGGAGTTTAAAATTAATTCTGTTGAGGTATATGGGAGATGCTGAATGTTGTGCCTGCACAGATGTTTGATGGTGACATTGTTAAATTTCTCCCCTCTCTTCATAGTTTACTCAGCCTCTGCTCTCTGAAGAACTATGACCATGTGCTAAAGCTAACTGTCTCCACTTTAGACTACAGCCGAGATGGCCTGTCCAGGGTTATCTTGTCTAAAATTCTTACGTCAGGTACCGATGTAAGTATGATTGGAATTGATGAACAGGTGTCTTGTATGGGTTGCCACCGCCTGAAGAACCCTTGTACCGATCCCCTTAAGGCAAATTTCACCCTCTCCAATTTAATAAACCCCGCCATATCGTTGATCCAGGATTCCACGCTTGGGGGCCTCGCATCCTTCCACTGAAGAAGAATCCTTCGCCAGGCTACCAGGGACGCAAAGGCCAGAATTCCGGCCTCTTTCGCCCCCTGCACTCCCGGCTCCTTTGCCACCCCAAATATTGCGAGCTCCCAGCCCGGCTTGACCCTGGAACCTACCACCCTCGACACCATCCTCGCTACACCCTTCCAAAAGTCCTCCAGCGCTGGGCACGCCCAGAATATGTGGGTGTGGTTTGCTGGGCTCTCTGAGCACCTAACACGCCTGTCCTTGCACCCAAAGAACCGGCTTACCCTTGCCCCGGTCATGTGAGCCCTATGCAGCACCTTAAATTGTATGAGGCTGAGCCTCGCGCAAGAGGAGGAAGAGTTCACTCTCCCCAAGACATCCGCCCACGTCCCCTCGTTAATCTCCTCACCCAACTCCTCCTCCCACTTACCCTTTAGCTCCTCCACCGAGGCCTCCTCCTCCTCCTGCATCACCTGATACCTTGCCGAGATCCTCCCCTCTCCAACCCACACCCCCGACAGCACCCTGTCCTGAATACTGCGTGGCGGCAACAGTGGGAACTCCACCACCTGCCGCCGAACAAACGCCCTTCTGTTTAGCACTTAATTCACATACCCTTGACCTTTCTAATTCTATGTCCCAGGTTTCGCATGTATGTTGATGCAGAGAGAATACTGGATGGGGTGACAACATGCATGCATGTTATTGTAGGCTCCAGTGTATTCTGTAAATTGTCAATAAAGTTTGAGTGCCTTGTCCTGAGATCTGTTTCCTCCTTCTAACACCTTGTGTGCCATCCTTAATGATGGATGTCTGGAAAGGATTATTTTGGCACCCCTCCTCTCATTCATTGCCAGAAGGAGGCTTGATCACTCTGAAGTGAAAGATTCTTCACCATAGCAAGTAAGGCAGCAGTCTCAACTTCCTGATCTGGTCAGGGCTAATGTGACTTCAGTTCCACATGAATGTGGTTGACACTAAACTGCCCTCTGAAGTCACGACAGTCGTATCAAATTGCTACATTTTGTATTTATGTAAGTAGCCCACCCCGCCACCTCAGGAAAAAATATTGATGGGCAGTGAATGCCAGTGATACCTACATCTGAAAATGAATTGGGAAATATGAATGCATTTTTATTCCATGTCTCTGGCATAGACCATAGAATTATTAGAGTACAGAAACAGGCCATTCAGTCCATTGTGTCTGCGCAGTTGTCCTGTCTGCTGTCTAGGGAATCACGTTTGCAATTAAATCAGCAGGTCTCCGCCGGCAGGCAACATATTCTTGATTTGTATTATTTCTGAGTTGGTTTGACTAGATTAGATCAGAGACGTTTCCTGTTGCTCATGACAGTGTTGGTCTGACTGTTGTGTTTGTGTAGAACTGCAGGCTGTATGCAACAAAACACTTGCGGGTTTTGCTACGGGCCAATGTGGAGTTCTTCAGCAACTGGGGCATAGAATTACTTGTGACACAGCTGCACGATAAAAATAAAACCATCTCTTCAGAAGCGCTCGAAATCCTGGATGAGGCTTGCGAAGACAAGGTGAGCTGTGTGCCGAAGTGTGGAATAAATATCAGTCAATGCTTAGAAATGTCATTATTCTCATCCTACTCATCAGTTTTGGGGAACAAAATAATGAATTTAATTTTGAGGTTGTATGAACCCAAGACTGTAGTGCTTGCATCTCCATCCTGATCAAAAATTTCTAACATCAAATTGCTTTCCAACCTAATGGGTATTATAATTGTCCTTGAACTAATAGGAAGGGTGGAAAAGTCTCAGGATCCATCTGATCTGTATGGTTGTGGTCAGGAAGACATTAAACTGTCCTTACCAATAAAGCCATCAGTTTATTTGACATCTGATTTAATATTAAGACAAACATGTCGACAACCATGTGGGACGGGGCTGGGCATCGGCCAAACTACTTTCTCTGATCTTGTCCTCACTTCAATAATGGCAGTAAGCTTCTTGAAGTCCTGTATGCTAGCAGTACATAATACTCTGTTTACACAGGCAGGAAGAGAATAACTATCAGTCAGCTACAACTCTGCTCACTCAACATTTCATGGTCATTTTGGGTAGACTATGGGCATAGTGCTTAAATTTAGTGACCTAAATTGCCATAGAGGGAAGAGAAATCAAAAAACATGTATTTTTAACTAATCCTTACCTTCACTGTTGCATTATGATGTTGCGAGATCAAAGTCTGCAAGGAGTAATTACGGATCCCTTTTCACCAGCTCTATGTCAGCTTACCTCAGCCAGTTGGATCTCTCAAGTCAGGAAGCATTGGTTCAAGCCCCCCTCCAGCTCATAACCTGGATAATACTTCAGTGCAATACTGAGGGAGTGTTGCATTGTCAGAGGTGCAATTCGTTCTGTCTGAGAACATGAAATGAAAATCGCTTATTGTCACAAGTAGGCTTCAAATGAAGTTACTGCGAAAAGCCCCTAGTCGCCACATTCCGGCGCCTGTTCGGGGAGGCTGGTACGGGAATTGAACCGTGCTGCTGGCCTATCTTGGTCTGCTTTCAAAGCCAGCGATTTAGCCCTGTGCTAAACCAGCCCCTAAACATGTTTAGAACTGAGTGTCAACCTAAATTCTTTGCTGAAATCCTGCAAGACTGGGAGCTTTTCTGATCTCCCCACTGGGGATCGCTCATCCAACTGGGCTGCAAAGCTGGATTAAGAGGTCTATTCTTTCCTCTATGCTGTTGTTTTGATCTATTTGTAATTTTCCAGGCTAATCTGCATGCACTGATCCAGATGAAACCAGCTTTAGCCCACCTTGGGGACAAAGGCCTGCTGCTGCTCCTTCGGTGAGTATTTTGCATTACTAGACTGGGGTCTCATCTACAACCACGGTGTCTGCTAGCTGACAGTCTGACATTCCAGCAAGACACTAAAACTGAGGCCTGCCTGGCCCAAACTGTTAATGATAAATAACAATCCTGTCTCATTAAACTCACCTCCTGTTACAGTAATACCTGGGTTTCTCTGCTTGCCATCCAGTTATTCACTCGCGCTCTCTCTTTCCTCTTCCCTTTTCATTCCTTCCTGCCCTTTCCCACTGCTCTGTGCTCGTCTCCTCCTTTACACCCTGCCCCAGTCTGGTTAGTTGCGCCATTGCAGAAAGGAAATCGCAAATGGAGAGTTTCCTGCTGCTCCTCTCTTCCATTTCAGTGGCACCTAGCTGACTGGGCTCACATGGTGTTCAGCTACTGGATTCAGGGTTGTACAGGCTGAAGATCATATGAGAAATTAAATAGCTTAAAAGAGATGGAGCTAGCTCAAAATACTAACACAGTATTACAGATTGAGAGGGGCATGAGTCTCAACCTTGACATTGTTTAAACGGTTTTGAATAGCGACTTGCATCTCCCAGCAGTGAAAGAAATTGACCGGACACAATCAGTCTTGTGTGTTGACAAAACAAAAAAATGGCCTGCAGTGTTTCCAAGTGAGGCTTTAACTACCTTATGCTGTCAATCTTGGGGTTTACCCTCTGTTTTGCCAAGTTGTTGATTGGGTTTCCGGGGTTGTTTTTCAGGTTTTTGTCCATTCCAAAGGGGTTCTCCTACCTGAATGAGAGGGGTTATGTTACCAAACAGTTGGAGAAATGGCAGAAGGTGAGAGTGATAATAACATGATGACCAAAACTTTGAGCTCTGAAAATGTTCTAATAAAATCTATTGTCATATAAATGTACCAATAGGGAATTATTTGCAGGTGTTTGATGTTATACAGCTGCTTATTCATTACTAGTTCCTGCATATTTACAGTAAATATAGGATGATTCACACTCATCTGGTAACATACAGCTCATGTCTATCTTGATGTCAGCTCCTGTACAGGCAAAATATCCTGCAGGTAAAAGGAATTATTCACAATTTTCTGGTGACCTCACTGTAAGTTCCTGTGCATGCACAGGGGATAATAGGGGACAATTCACTCCTGGTTTGTGTATACAGAGGCAATAACACTTGAGGAATCCATTCCTTATGATCACCATGCTTTGTATAAAGCAAACTTTATGTAAGCTATGAAAACCTTCCTTTTTCCAAGTCTGAGGCCATATCCTCTGGTTTTACACTGTGCCAATCTCAAACATATAGGGCGTCGGAGACCGCTCCTATTCTCCCGCCCCCGGGGGGCTAGGAGCAGCGCCGCGTCATTTACACGTAAAAGGACCGCCGCGTAAATGACGTCACCCGCGCATGCGGGTTGCCGGCCGCCCCGCAAGAAGATGTCGGATGGATGTTGCGGGGCATCGGAGGAAAGGATGTCCTCCTTCAGAGAGGCCGGCCCGCCAATTGGTGGGCACCGATCGCGGGCCAGACCTCCTTTGAGGCCCCCCCCAGTGCAGGAACCACCCCCCCTCTCCACAGGCCGCCCTTCTCACCCCCGTTCCCGCCGGCAGCGACCAGGTGTGGACGGTGCCGGCGGAAACCTGTCGTGTTGGGCAGGCCGCTCCAGAGAATCGCCGCTTGCCCGTTACAAATGGCAAGCGGCGATTCTCCTAGCGGGCAGCCGTTTTTGGGGGGGGGGGGGGGAGAATCGCGTCGGGGCAGCGTGGTGGGACTCGAGCGGCGCCCGGGCGATTCTCCCACCCGGCGTGGGGGGGGGAGGGAGAATTCCGCCCATTATCACTGTTCAAGTTATTTGTTCAAGATCTTGAATCGTTGAATAATCTCCCCTTTGAGCTTCTCTCCCATATAAACAACCCAACTCCTCACACACTTCATAGCTTAGATGCTGTAAACCTATATTGATTTGGTTGCCATCTTCTGCATTGCAACCAATATCCAGATGCTTTGGCTATAGTGATGACCAGTACTTCAGGTGCTTGTGGCTTGTACTGATTCAATAGGGCTGGAGAATGGGACTAGCTAGCTAGCTCTTTTGGGAGCCGGTGTGGACTGATGGGCCAAATGGTCTCATTCTATGCTGTAAATAACAAAATTAAAAAGCAGATTGCCTGATTATAAAAGAAAAAGTAAGATTTGCATTCATGTTGCACCTTATACAGCCACAGGATGTCCCAAAGGTTTTCCTACCCAGTGAAAAACTTCTAAAATGTATTCACTGTGTAATGTAGGAAGTGCAGCGATCAGCTTGCACACACAAACAGTAGTGCCATAATAATCAGACCATCAGGAGTAGGCAATATAACCTATCAAACCTCATCTTCTGTCTCAACTCTGCTTTTCCACACTATTCTGATATTCTTTGATTTCCTTAGTGTCCAAAATCTATCAGTCTCCATCTTGAATATGCTCAATAGCTGAGTATCCACAGTCCCCCGGGAGAGGATTCCAAAGAAGAAATTTCCCCTCTTAGTCAAAATGGCTAGTCTCTTACTCTGAGAATACGCCCCCTAGTTCTAAACTCTCCTACCGGGGAATCTGCCTCTTGGCCATCAAGCCTTCTAGGAATATTATATATTTCAGTGAGATCATCTGTAAATTCTCAGGAGTATAGAAGAATCAGTCATGCTCTACAAAATATTAGCTGCATCTCCTTACAGCAAGGAACGCTCAACAGCTGGGCAATGCAAGCATCCATATAGCAAGTAAAAAGTTGTATGTAAATTCTGGAGTTGATGAACTATTACCTCAGGCCAGCTCAGTTGGCCTATTTGATGTGGTGAAGTTCTTGCCTTTTTCTGTAACTGTTTAGGGTGGCACATTGGAAATTACGCACTAATAATGTTGAGCTTAGGCCTATATCCAATCACGTCATGGTGCAATTCTCTGCAGCATTCCCAATACATAATGAGTTCTGTAAATATACAGATCAATAGATTAGGGAGTGATGTTGTCATTATTGTGTGTGCTTTTAGGAGTACAACTTGAAATATGTGGATCTGATCGAAGAGCAATTGAACGAAGCACTTACTACATATCGCAAACCAGCTGATGGTGAGAACTATGTTCGTCGCAGTAACCAAAGGTGAGACTGGGAAAGTCTTTCATTTAATAAATAGTTGGATTAAGTGTCCAGCTCCAGTGTTGAGATGCTTTAATCCCCTTTGAAAGATTGGAATTTTGCTTTGTAGCATTCATACGTCAACAGTTTTGTGATGAGTGGCCCTGAAAAGTAAAGTTGTACTCCTTGAATTGAAAATGAGAAATGTACTTGGAGGACCAGGCCCATGTTGCAGGCATCATCACTTTTGAGCAGAATAGAAGGGAAGAGGAGGAAAATCAAGGCATCGTGAGTGAGGCAAAAGCAGAAAATGCTGGGAAAACTCACCAGGTCTGGCAACATTTGTGGAGAGAGAGAAACAAAGTTAACGTTTCAAGTCTGTTCGACTCTGACGAGCATACAGACAGTTATATGGACTCTAAATGTTAACTCCTGCAGACCTGCTGAGGTTTCACAACATTTTCTGTTTTTACATCAGATTTCCAGCATTCACAGTCATTTGTTTTTATTTAGAGTCAAGATAGAGTAATGCTAAGCTTGCATTCAGACGTTGAGGATTGTAGGAGGGGTGGCCTGGAGAAAGAGGGATTCGACAGTCTAGTGCTGGATCAGAAATATCAAACTGTCATAGCGAATATATGACCATGAAATGGCCTGCACACCAATGAACAAAAAACAGATACTCCTGCCGATGTCAGTTTTCATAGAGTAATCACTAATGTAGAGGGAGTATATGGATTATCTGCAGTTGGATTTTGGATTGTTTGTTGTGCTACCGCCTATGAAATGTTATGCCAGTGTAATTAAATAAATGAATGTTCTCAGGTAACTGATTGGGTAGCTTGGCAGCAAGATAAAAAAATGAAATGTTTGCAGTATCAATCTTTAACCATTAAGCGTCAGAAGCATATTCAATAATCATCATCTAGCCAACTATGGTAGAAATAATTGGGGCTGAATATAGTTACTACATCAGCATCAACTGATTATTTCTTTCATTGCGGTGTAGTCACCTAAATAATGCAGTGACTGCACTCAAAGTAATTTGTGTAATTAATATGTGTAAAGAGTTCTGGAACATCCTGAAATGTGATATGGTGTTATATAAAGGCAAGTTCTTCTGGTATTGGTTTTTGAAAACTATCAGAAGTCTGAAAGTATGATTGAGAATCTAGATTTAGCCTTGGCTGCAGAGAGTTTAGCTATGACTGCAAGGTTTATATTTATATATTTGATTTTCTGTTTCTGTTTCTAGGTTACAAAGGCCCTATGTTTACTTGCCAATTCACTTATACGGCCAGTTGGTGCATCATAAAACTGGCTGTCATTTACTAGAAGCCCAGGTGAGGATGCTATTGCACATGCTAAGTCAATGTGCTGTTCCGCATGAATAATACAACATACTCACATGACTAAAGTTGCAGTGGCAAAAACAATATGCTGCAGATACACAAAACCTGTTGATGTGAAATGTAAGCCCTCTATTCCACAGGTGCTGCCTGGCCTGCTGAGTAATTCCAGTATTTTCTATTGTAACTTCAGATTTTCAGTATTTGCTTTTATTGTTCTTGGACTGTTCATTTTCATAATCAGTGCTTCTAGGAATAGGTCTACATTATGGAATCAGGGTTAACATGTCAGGGGCTGACCGAGAACATGTCAGGGGCTGACCGAGATTTAGAGAGAGTTTTAATTTATATCTAACTGTGCTGTACCCACCCAGGGACTGTTTGATGTGGACAGTATGGGACGCTTTACTCTGTATCTAACCCCGTGCTGTACCTGTCCTGAGAGTGTTTGATGGGACA
The DNA here is from genome assembly GCF_047496885.1 of Scyliorhinus torazame. Taxonomy (NCBI): domain Eukaryota; kingdom Metazoa; phylum Chordata; class Chondrichthyes; order Carcharhiniformes; family Scyliorhinidae; genus Scyliorhinus; species Scyliorhinus torazame. Next base: position 15,797,255 of record NC_092715.1, read on the forward strand.
GTGTAGAAGAAGCTTTACTCTGTATCTAACCCCGTGCTGTACCTGTCCTGAGAGTGTTTGATGGGACAGTGTAGAGGGAGCTTTACTCTGTATCTAACCCTGTGCTGTATCTGTCCTGGGAGTGTTTGGTGGGTTAAGAGATGGTATTTGAGAATAATGGTGGTTTTTATTTGCAGAGCATCGTTCCAGACCTGAGCTACACTGTGCGTTCACCAGCATTGGATAAATGGGATGGAATAAAGCAGCTGAAAGCAGCACTCTGGGCCTTGGTAGGATTGTTTTCTTTTCCAAATCTCTAACCTTTTCTATTACGTGTTATCTTTCACTGGAGACCATATTATATACTCTGATAGCGCCACAAATCTTCACCGAGGTGACTGCATGTGAGTGTTCTCACTTGAAACTGCGCATCACAGCGTAGTGGTGATCCTGACTAGGGAGGTTAATCATAGCATATCTATCACCACATTAGCTGACTATAGAGTCATAGAATTTACAGTGCAGAAGGAGGCCATTCGGCCCATCGAGTCTGCACTGGCTCTTGGAAAGAGCACCCACTTAAGCCCATACCTCCACCCCATCCCTGTGACCCCACCTAACCTAAGGGCAATTTAGCATGGCCAATCCACCTAACCTGCATATCTTTGGACTCTGGGAGGCAACCGGAGCACCTGGAGGTAACCCACAAGCATAGGAAGAACGTGCAGACTCTGCACAGGTCGTGACCAAAGCCGGGAATCGAACCTGGGACCCTGAACCCTGGTGCTGTGAAGCAACTGTGTGAACCACTGTGATACCATGCTGCCCAAACTGGGTAACTCTGTACTGAATGGGGTGAAACCTGGATCTGGTTTGGTCTGGTTCATTGAATAATGTTGATTAGGCAAAAAGAACTTGCTTCCACCCCTGCCCTGATAGAACTGCGTTCAAACAGTGGATAAACATTTGTGATGACTTGCATGTTCCCCTATCTTGCTGTCATTTTGCTTTTAGAGGCTGTATCTTTGGGCACTTTTGATAGCAAGTACTGTGGATGCTGGAATCTGAAACCAAAAGAGAAAATGCTGGAAAATCTCAGTAGGTCTGGCCGCATCTGTAGGGAGAAAAAAGAGCTAACGTTTTGAGTCCAGATGAAGCTTTGTTTTCAGCAGTGTTTCTGATTTCCTTGTTCCCTGTTTCTTGTGTGTCCATGCCCTTTCTACTTAATTGATGCTAGATGATAGTCTCCATGAGGCTTCTGACTCAATTATGATGTGCATTTCAGGGAAACATTGGCTCATCCAACTGGGGATTGAACCTGCTTCAAGAGGAAAATGTGATCCCAGATATTATAGCCTTGGCCCATACTTGTGAAATTCTTTCTGTCAGAGGGTAAGTAACAATACTCCTGAAAATAGATCCAAAAGAAAAATTACTTTGATTTAGATTTATTGTCACGTGTACCAATGTACAGTGAAAAGTATTGTTCTGCATACAGTCCAAGCAGATTGCTCCACACATGAAAAACATAGGACATACGATAAATACACAATGCAAGAATATATACATCGAGTGAAGCATACGGATTTTAGTGCTACAACTGAGAGAAAATGCGTAGAGAGATCAATTCAGCCCATTAGAGGGTCATTCAGGAGACTGGTACCAGCGGGGAAGAAGCTGTTTTTGAATCTGTTCGTGCGTGTTCTCCAACTTGTATCTTCTGTTCAATGGAAGCGGTTGGAAGAGAGAATAACCCGGGTAGAAAGGGTCTTTGATTATTCTGCCCACTTTCCTAGGCAGCAGGAGGTGTTTACAGAGTCAATGGATGGGAGACAGTTACTCTCAGTACCTCGAGACCTCCGTAATGGATGTTTCACTCGCAATTTTCCGTAAATTGTTTTTTTTTTTCAATTCATTCATGGGATGTGGGTGTCGCTGGCTAGCCCAGTATTTATTGCCCGTCCCTAAATTCCATTGAGAAGGTGGTGATGAGTTGTCGTCTTGAACTGCTGCAGTCCATGTGATGTACACAATGCGGCATGCTGTGCTGTATTCATTAAATACACTGACTGTACTTGTTGACTACTGACATTTTGTGAATCTTAACGGTTTAAAATTTTCCCTTACATTTTAGTCCCAGCTACCGGTTGCCTGCCTAATAGATTCCAGTTTTTAACTCACTGCCAAGTATCCATTATTGCTTATATTCCTTAGGTGAATTGGACATTCTGAATTCTCCCTCAGTGTACCCGAACAGGCAAGTAGATTGATAGGGCGATAATTGGCTGGGTTGGATTTGTCCTGTGTACAGGACACACCTGGGCAATTTTCCCCATTGCCGTGTAGATGCCAGTTTTGTAGCTGTACTGGAACAGCTTGGGTGAGCGGCAAGTTCTGGAGCACAAGTCTTCAGTGCTATTGCCGAAATATTGTCAGGGTCCATAGCCTTTGCAGTATCCAGTGCCTTCAACCGCTTTTTGATATCACGTGGAGTGAATCGTATTGGATGAAGACTGATATCTGTGATGCTGAGGATCTCTGGAGGAGACCGAGATAGATCATCCACTCTGCACTTCTGCCTGAAGATTGTTGCAATTGTCTCAGCCTTGTCTTTTGCTCATATGTGTTGAGTTCTTCATTGAGGATGTGGATAATTGTGGAGCCTCCTCCTCCAGTGAGTTGTTTAATTGTCCACCACCATTCACTGCTGGATGTGGCAGAACTACAGAGCTTAGATCTGATGCGTTAGTTGTGGAATCGCTTAGCTCTGTCTATTACTTGTTCCTTATAAGAATGGAAAATCCTTATAAGGATAAGTGTGGGAAGTTTAGGGAGCCTTGGATAACGAGGCATATTGTGAACCTCGTCATAAAGAAAAAGGATGCTTTTGTACGTCTATAATGGTGGGGACAGTCGAAACCCTTGAGTATAAAGGTAGGAAGGTACTTAAGCGGGAAATTAGGAGGGGTCATGAAAAGTCCTTGGCAAGTAGGATTAAGGTGAATCCTGATTTAATTTCTGTCTCACATTCTGACTGCTGCTAGGGGCCCTGTACATACCTCCTATCGGGGTCTTTTTTCCTTTGTGGTTCTTCAACTCGACCGACACAGATTCTATGCCTTCAGATCCTATATCGCTCCTTGCTATCGATTTAATTTCATTCCATACTAACAATGCAACCCCGCCCCCTCTGCTCATCTGCCTGTCCTTTCGATAGGACACATCCTTGGATATTTAAATCCCAGCCCTGATACCCTTGCAGCCACGTCTCTGTGATGCACACATCATACCGGCCAATTTAATGTGTGCAACAAACTCATTTACTTTGTTCCGTGTACTGCGCACATTTAGGTACAACACCCTCAGTCCTGCATTGACCACCCCCTGCCCCATATTTGTCCCCTTTTTTGCTCTACTTGAAGCCAAATTCCTGCCACCTTCTATACTCTGTTCTATTACGTGCTCTGGAAACTTTACTAATCTCTCCTGAGCCCTCGGCCCCTTTAAATCGTTTAAAGTACTCGTCATTGACCTGCACTTCCACCTTCTCCATTACCTTGGATTTTCATGGGGAGCAAGGTGGTGCAGTGGTTAGCACTGCTGCCTCAGGGCGCCGAGGTCCCAGGTTCGATCCCGGGTCTGGGTCACTGTCCGTGTGGACTTTGCACATTCTCCCCGTGTTCGCTTAGGTTACGGCCCCACAACCCAAAGATGTGCAGTGTAAACTGCCCCTTAACTGGAAAAAATTAATTGGGTACTCTAAATTTATTTTTTTTAAACTTGGATTTTATAATTCTCCATGCAACTGAACCCTCTCCCCCACTATTTAGTTTAAAGTCCTATCTACAACCCGAGTTTTGCGATTTTCCAAGACTCTGGTCCCAGCATGATTCAGATGAAGACCGTCCCATTGGAACAGGACCCCTCTTCCCCACTACTGGTGCCAATGTTCCACAAACTCAAACCCATTCCTCCCACACCAATCCTTGAGCCACGCACTGCCCTGCCACCTTCAATGACTTGTTCACAATTACATCCAGGTTGCTCTGCTCCTTTTGGAGTTGTCTTTTATTCTTTGTACCAAAATGAATCACTTCATATTTCTCTGCATTGAATTTCACCTTCCAACTTCCATCTGCCCACTTCAACTAGCTTATGTTCTTTTGAAGTTCTAGACTATCCTCTTCACAGTTCACAATGCTTCCAAGTTATGTGTTAACTAACTTTGAAATTGTGCTCCAAACACCAAGGTCTCGGTCAATAGGGTCCCAATACAGACCCCTGAGGAATTTCAGTATAAATCTTTCTCCAGCACGGTAAGCATCCATCAACCACTAGCTCTTTGTTTCCTGTTACTCAACTACTTCTGTGTCTATGTTGCTATTCTCCCTTTTATCCCACAAGCAATAACTTTACTCACAAGTCTGTTATATGGCACTGTATAAAACGCCTTTTCGAAGTCTATGTTCACCACATCAACAGCATTGACCTCATCGACCCTTTCTGTGTCTTCTTCAAAACCCACCAGCAAGTTAGGTGAACAAGATTTTCCATTTAGAAACCCATGCTGGCTTTTCTTAATTAACCCACATTTGTCCATGTGACTGTTAATTCTGTCCCGAATTACTGTTTCAAGAGGTTTCCCGCCAAAAGTTAAACTGGCTGGTTATAGATGCTCAGCTTATCTTTACACCTGTTTTTGAACAAAGGTGTAATGTTTGCAATTCTCCAATCCTAAGTCTAAGGAAGACTGAAACATTATGGCCAGTGCTCCGGAAATTTCCATTCTCACTTCGCTCCGTATCCAATGGTGCATCTCATCTGGTCCTGGTGTCAACTACAGATAACCTATCCAATCCCACCTACTTTTCCATTTCAAACCCATCTTGTGCCTGAATGATTTCCTCTTGCACCATGATTTGGATTACACCACCTTTAACGATAAATGCAAAGTATTGATTTAATACCTCTGCTTCAATATGTAAATAGGGGCTGGTTTAGCACACTGGGCTAAATCGCTGGCTTTTAAAGCTGACCAAGGCAGGCCAGCAGCACGGTTCAATTCCCGTACCAGCCTCCCCGAACAGGCGCCGAAATGTGGCGACTAGGGGCTTTTCACAGTAACTTCATTGAAGCCTACTTGTGACAATAAGCGATTTTCATTTCATTTCAAATCTCCTTTTTGATCCCTAATCAGTTGTGCTCCTCCTTTTACCACCATTTTACTATTTATATGCCTATAGACGACTTTGGAATTGCCTCTTAAGGTAGCTTACAGTCTCTTCATCCTCCCTCTTTGCTTCTCCTATTTGCTTCTTTACCTCTCCTCTCAACCTTATATTCAGCTTGGTTTCCAAACGTATTTTCTACCTGATACCTGTCATAAGCACACTTTTTCCTATTTATCTTAACTTCTATCTCCATTGCCATCTAATGAGCTCTGGATTTGTTGACCACCTTTTCCTTTCGAGGGAATATACCTGGACTGTGCCAGAATTATCTCCTCTCTGGAGGCAGCCAGTTGATCAGCTGCCACTTTCCTGCCAACCTTTCATTCTGATTGGTTCAGCCCAGATACATTCTTACTCCATTGAAGTTGGCTTTCCCCTGTTAATTCTTCTTACTCTGGATTGGTCTTTGTCCTTGTCCATAGTCTGCCTAATCCTTATGATAGTGTTCGTTGTCCCCTAAATGTTCTCCCACTGAGGCTTGATCTACTCTGCCCACTTCATTTCTAAGAACCAGGTCCAGCAGTGCCTCCTTCCAAATTGGACTGGAAACACTGCTGAAGAAAATGTTCCTGAACACACTGTAGGGACTCTTGGTCCTCTCTGCATTTTGCACTACTATTATCCCGCGCTATGTTTGGATAATTACAGTCCTCCATTATTAGGGTGGCAAGGTAGCACAGTGGTTAACACTGTTGCTTCACAGCGCCAGGGTCCCAGGCTGGATTCCCGGCTTGGGTCACTGCGGAGTCTGCACGTTCTCCCCGTGTCTGCGTGAGTTTCCTTCCGGTTTTCCGGTTTCCTCCCACAAGTCCCGAAATACGTGCTGTTAGGTAATTTGGACATTCTGAATTCTCCCTCAGTGTGTCTGAACAGGCACTGGAATATGGCGACTAGGAGCTTTTCACAGTAACTTCATTGCAGTGTTAATATAAGCCTACTTGTGACAATAAAGATTATTATTTTTATTATTGCAAGTACTCTATAATTTTTGCTCCTCTCTGTAGTTTCCCTGAAAATCTGTTCCTTTACATCCTTCCCAATAGTTGATGGCCCAATGACTACACCGAGCAATGTCACTGCTCCTTATCTGTTATGTAGATTCATGAATTGCAACATTTGTGTGACCGCCAGAATTACCTGGACTCTGGGCTTGGACTTCACTGAGTACATGTGGGTAAATTTAAAAAGTAAGAATGTTGAAACAGCTGTAGATGCACAATCTAACACAAATCAATCCCACAATGGGCACTGGAATTGCTGAAAGATTGAATCAGGACACAAAGGAAGAGATTGTAATATTATCAAAGCTTGCTGTGGATGATGCTGGTCAGCACCACTGTCTGCAACCTAGAGAAGCACTATTACAATAAGGAGAGTACAGTGCTCTGAGCACCCTTGGCAGAGATATTACTCAATACAAGAATTGTACAAATGTCTTTGCTGGCGAGTAAGCCTTTCACCATAATTATGAACCATTTAACCACCTTGGCTCTAGACAAATACACTCTGTCCTTGACCTCTGTGTGACATCCTCTTTCTTTGGCACTAGTGTTCTCCTTACTGAAACTCTTCCTCTTCTTCCTTTCCTATCTTTCCTGAACACCTTGTATCCAGGAATATTTGACAACCAATCCTACCCTTCTTTGAACCAGGTCTTTGTTATAGTTGCAACATCATATTTCCACATGGAAATCTGCACCTGTAACTAATGAATCTTATTTCCTGCACTCCATGCATTCACATACATGCACAGTAACCCTGAGTTAGACACTCTTACTTTCTCCTTTACTCTGATCCTACCTATTATCTTACTATTCCCTATTATTGTACTGTCTATCTCTGATTTTTTTCTCCTGGTACCCACACCCCTGCCAAGTTTGTTTAAACCCTCCCCAACAGCACGAGCAAAACTTCCCACAAGGAGCTCCCATCATGTCTCTGTTCAGATGCATACTCTAGACTTGTGCTAGTTCCATCTTCCCCAGAGTGTGTTGCCATGTTCCAAGAATTTAAAACCTCTCTTTCTGCACCATGTTTTTAGCAACACACCTTCTTCGATTCACGGCTGCGGCCATAGGAATGCCGATCTATTTCCCTAACTATCGAATCACCTATTGCTGTTCCAAAACCTTACTTGTACCCTCCCTGTGCAGCTGATCCACCTGTCGGAGATTTGGCTTGGGCTGCACTCCCCAGAAGGGCTGTATTCTGAACTGAATATTTGGGGAATGGGAAGCACTCGGGGGACTCGCTCTCTATCTGCGTATTCCTTTTTGACTGTCTGGTGTTCACTCATGTTCACCCACTGTCTGCATAACCCTTAGGTTGAGGGCTGGATTCTCCAGTCCCCCAACCATGTGTTTCTCATGGTGCACCATTCGCTGGCGGCAGGATTCCCTCTTCCCGCTGTTTGTCAATGGGATTTCCCATTGGAGCCACCCCTCATCGCCGGGAAACCCGCAGGCAGGGGCATACAACCAGTGGGAAAAAAGAACCCTAATGGCCAGAGAATTCCGCCCACCATCTACATAGCTCTCAGCCTCTCAGACGCACTACAGTGACGCCAGCTACTGCTGCAGCTGACAATACTTCCCGCACAAACTCCTATCCCCAGGACATGGGAAGTGTCTCTAGTTCCCACATCACACAGAATGTACACTCAAGGTTGGAGCAGCCCTGCCATTACGCTACTTATTGACTGATAACTTTTTATTGCAAATAAACCTTACCTTTGGTAGCTGTTGCTAAATCTTGCTGCCTGTTACTGAGAATAAATCTTATTAATACTAATAAAATTTATTACTGGTGTAAACATTTTTTTAAATAAACATTTTATTGAGGTATTTATGATTTTATAACAACAGCAGAAGAAACAATGTACATACAAATATAAACATAGTGCAAAAGCCGTCTTCCTCCCTCACAGGCCCCACCTTTTCTAACACTACTGTTGTTAAACTTTACTAATACTAATAAACCCCACCAACTAGTGGTAATGCATATAAATATTGTGGCTACAAGAGAAGGTCAGAGGCCAAGAATTCTGCAGCACGTAGCTTACCTACTGACTGCCCAAACCTGTCCACCATCTACAGGACACCAGTCAAAATTGTGATAGAATACTCTCCTCTTGCCTGGATGAGTACAGCTCCAACAACACTCAAGAAGCTCAACATCTTAAAAGACAAAGCAGCCCACTTGGTGGGCACCCTAACCACAAACATTCACTCCTGCCACCACCGGTGCACAGTGGCAGCAGTGTGTACCATCTATATGACGCCATGCAGGAATTCAGCAAGGTTCTTTATTAAACACCTTCCAAACCCACGACCGTGACCATCAAAAGGACCAGGGCAACAGGTGCAAAGGAACACCTTCACTTGGCAGTTCCCCTCCAAACCACTAACCATCCATTTGGAAATATATCACCGTTTCTTCACTGGAAATCTCTCCCTAACAGCACTGCGAATGTATCTACGCCACATGGTTCAAAAAAAGAGCTCAACACTTTCTCAAGGGCAATTAATGATGGTCAATTAATGCTGGGATAGCCAGTGACGACCACATCCCATGAATAAATTTAAAAATAACATGTTTATACTGATCCTAGGTATTGGGCACTAGTTAAATACATAGCACAGGATGGAGCACTATGCCAGTATTAACCCATTTAAAACATAAGGGACAGACCAAATAAAAATGGGCCAATTTCTTGTCAATTGTATAATTGCTACAATTGGTATAAATGCTTGCAAAATTGGTGCTTAGAAAGGGTCAGAGTTATTTTGTAATAGTTAGGTCATAGCCTGCCAGCATATTTTGAAAGAGTTGAATCAGTGAATACATGTATTTACAGGAAGGATTTGATTAGTTCTGCAGAGTCCTTCTAAATGCTATTCTCCAATAGCAACGCGAATAGTCATTCTGAACCTTCTCCAGTAATAACCCTACTATAGTGATCATTTGACCACTCTTGGGATTGTGCCTTCAAGAAAGTATGGCTGGTTGTTTCCACTGACTTTGTTTCTGTGCTCTGCCCCCATAGGACCTGTCTGTACGTACTGGGCCTCTTGGCGAAAACAAAGCAGGGATGTGATATCCTGAAATTGCAAGGCTGGGATTCAGTCAGGCACAGCCGCATGCAGCCCTGGCCTGTGGCACCCGATGACATGGAGCAACTGTACAATGAGCTGTCCTCAGTCCCCAGTACACTGAGCCTCAACTCCGAATCTACCAGCTCCAGACATAATAGTGAGAGTGAGTCAATGCCTCAGAGTGAGTATCTTATGATGTGGAGTTTGGCCATGCACCCTCAGTACAATTAAATCACCTTGCCTCTAGCATAAACCACCATGTGAAACATACCATGTTTGTTGACTGGTTAGTTATTTCCCGAACATACATAAATATCTCTGCTTCGCTCCTGGGAACTTCTGTTGGGATCTGAATGCTCGTCCGCTCTCGGGGTGTGTTGCTCACATCTAAGTCCTGGCGGTTAGTGTCATCATTATTAGCCCTACTATGTATTTTCTTTTATTTCCTTTTCTTTTCATGTACTTAATGACCCGATGAGCTGCTCGCAGAAAAATACTTTTCACTGTACCTCGGTACACGTGACAGTAAACAAAATCCATCCAATTCACCAGTCCAAGTTCAACTCCGCTCTCTTCCAGAGTCAATACACACTTTCCAGCACTAGTCACTGATTCACAAGGAGCCCAGTTGATTTTTCCTTCTTAATTCAATGGACACTTGAATTGACATGCTTCCAATAGCTATCCTGGCTTGGATAATAACATAAGAAATAGGAGCAGGAGTAAGCCATTTAGCCCATTGAGCCTGCTCTGCCATTCAATAAGATCATGGCTGATCTGATTGTGGCCTTAACTCCTGTAATAATCTTTATTAATGTCACAAGTAGGCTTACATTAACACTGCAATGAAGTTACTGTGACAATCTAGTGGCCACATTCCAACGCCTGTTCGGATCCCAGACACTGTGAAGCAGCTGCAATGCTGAACAACTACTCAGCAGGTGAAAGTTAACAAATTTGTTTATTAAAGTTTAATTAAATACAAAGGAGGACAAAAAATGTCACCCTACTCGTGGACTCCCCGGGCATCCACTGGCCAACGCTCAACCGCCTCTCTGAGTTTGCACTTGTGTTCCGCTGCCCTGCGAGTCAACCGCAGCTCCACGGGCTCTGCCACGCTACCACATCTCCCTTCCCCTTTAAAGTTTTTTAATTCCCATATTTCTGAACAGACAACTATTTACAATTAGAATCCATTAACAAAATGGTAGGGTAACACCGTACAATCACTCAAAATGTTAGTCTGTCAGAAGATTTCCGAATTCCCTGAGAGCGTCTTGGCTCTCTGTCCAGCTCAACCTCAGGTGAGGTAGTGATGTCTTGCGCAGCAGTCGAGTGGTTTGTAGTTTCAGGAGATACATTAGTGCAGACATTAATTCAGTTCCCACTGGAACAACACGGGGCCTTTCCTCCAGAGTAACAGGTCCCACTGAACTTGGCACTATCGGAGGACTGGTAAGTGCTGCCGGATCAGCCGGCTCTGCTTGTATTGTGTTAGTTTATCTCCTCCTTATGTGGTCGACACGTTTCCTTATTTTTCTTCCTTGGCGATCAACCAAGAAAGGTACATGGGGCCTGTTTTTTTTATGATCTTTCTGGGGACCCAGGCTGGGTCATCCTTAAAGTTCCAGGCAATTGCTGAGTCATTCACCTCGAAGGACCTATCGCCTTTACCAGAATTGTGATATCTCTTTTGTTTATCTTGTTTCGCCTCCACCTTCCCCCGGTAAACTAGGAAACACTGAGTCAAGACTGGTCCGGAGGCACCTCCCCATTAGCAGCGCTGCAGGGGATACTCCCATAGTAACTTGCGGTGTCATTCTGTAAGTTACGAGTGGGAGAACATGTGGCGAACAGTGACCACAATTTTGTAAGCTTTCGGATGCTCATGGAAAAGGACAAGTGTTGTCCTAGGGTTCAGGTGCTAAATTGGGGAAATGCTAACTACAACTAGATTGGGCAGGATTTGGAGGCTGTTGGTTGGGAGAGGCTGTTTGAGGGTAAATCCACATTTGGCATGTGGGAGCCTTTTAAGGAGCAGTTGATGGGAGTGCAGGACAGGCATGTGCCGGTAAAAAGGAAGGACAGGAAAGGCAGGATTCGGGAACCATGGATGACCAGGAAAATTGAGAATCTTGTCAAAAAGAAAAAAGATGCATATAAGACATAGGAGCGGATGTAAGGCCATTCGGCCCATCGAGTCCACTCCACCATTCAATCATGGCTGATTTCAACTCCATTTACCCGCTCTCTCTCCATAGCCCTTAATTCCTCGAGAAATCAAGAATTTATCAACTTCTGTCTTAAAGACACTCAACGTCTCGGCCTCCACCGCCCTCTGTGGCAATGAATTCCACAGACCCACCGCTCTCTGGCTGAAGAAATTTCTCCTCATCTCTGTTCTAAAGTGACTCCCTTTTATTCTAAGGTCCTAGTCTTCCCTGCTAATGGAAACAACTTCCCTACGTTCACCCTATCTAAGCCATTCATTATCTTGTAAGTTTCTATTAGATCTCCCCTCAACCTCCTAAACTCCAATGAATATAATCCCAGGATCCTCAGACGTTCATCGTATGTATGGACCCGCTCCAGTGCCAGTATGTCCTTCCTGAGGTGTGGGGCCCAAAATTGCTCACAGTATTCTAAATGGGGCCTAACTAGTGCTTTATAGAGCTTCAGAAGTACATCGCTGCTTTTATATTCCAAGCCTCTTGAGATAAATGACAACATTGCATTTGCTTTCTTAATTACGGACTCAACCTACCTGCAAGTTTACCTTTAGAGAATCCTGGACTAGGATTCCCAAGTCCCTTTGCACTTCAGCATTATGGATTTTGTCACCGTTTAGAAAATAGTCCTGCCTCTATTCTTTTTTCCAAAGTGCAAGACCTCGCACTTGCCCACGTTGAATTTCATCAACCATTTCTTGGACCACTCTCCTAAACTGTCTAAATCTTTCTTCAGCCTCCCCACCTCCTCCATACTACCTGCCCCATCACCTATCTTTGTATCATCGGCAAACTTAGAAAGAATGCCCCCAGTCCCGTCATCTAGATCGTTAATATATAAAGAGAACAACTGTGGCCCCAACACTGAACCCTGCGGGACACCACTTGTCACCGGTTGTCATTCCGAAAAAGAATCTTTTATCCCAACTCTCTGCCTTCTGCCTGACAGCCAATCGTCAATCCATGTTAGTACCTTGCCTCGAATACCATGGGCCCTTATTTTACTCAGCAGCCTCCCGTGAGGCACTTTATCAAAGGCCTTTTGGAAGTCAAGATAGATAACATCCATTGGCTCTCCTTGTTCTAACCTATTTGTTATCTCTTCAAAGAACTCTAACAGGTTTGTCAGGCACGACCTCCCGTTACTAAATCCATGCTGACTTGTCCTAATCCGACCCTGCACTTCCAAGAATTTAGAAATCTCATCCTTCACGATGGATTCAAGAATCTTGCCAACAACCGAGGTTAGGCTAATTGGCCTATAATATGTGAGGTACAGACAACTAAAAACAGATAAAGCACTTGAGGACTACAAGGAAAGTAGAAAAGAGCTCAAGCAGGGAATTAGGAGGGCAAAAAGGGGTCACAAAATGTCCTTGGCAGACAGGATTAAGGAGAATCCCAAGGTATTTTATACGTATATTAGGGACAAGAGGGTAGCTAGAGAAAGAGTTGGTCCACTCGATGACAAAGGAGAGAAATTATGTGTAGAACCAGAGGAAGTAGGTGAGGTCCTTAATGAGTATTTTGCATTGGTATTCACAAAGGAGAGGGACACGTTGATTGGTGGTGTCTCAGAGGGATGTGTAAAGAACAAAGAAAAGTACAGCACAGGAACAGGCCCTTCGGCCCTCCAAGCCTGCGCCGATCATGCTGCCCGTCTAAACTAAAATCTTCTGCACTTCCTGGGTCTGTATCCCTCTCTTCCCATCCTATTCATGTATTTGTCAAGATGCCCCTTAAATGTCACTATCGTCCCTGCTTCCACAATCTCCTCCGGCAGCGTATTCCAGGCACCCACTACCCTCTGTGTAAAAAAACTTGCCTCGTACATCTCCTCTAAACCTTGCCCCTCGCACCTTAAACCTATGCCCCCTAGTAATTGACGCCTCTACCTTGGAAAAAAGCCTCTGACTATCCATAGAACATAGAACATTACAGCGCAGTACAGGCCCTTCGGCCCTCGATGTTGCGCCATCCTGTGAAATCACTCTAAAGCCGATCTACACTATTCCCTTATCGTCCATATGTCTATCCAATGACCATTTGAATGTCCTTAGTGTTGGCGGGTCCACTACTGTTGCAGGCAGGGCATTCCACGCCCTTACTACTCTCTGAGTAAAGAACCCACCTCTGACATCTGTCTTATATCTATCTCCCCTCAATTTAAAGCTATGTCCCCTCGTGCTAGACATCACCATTCAAGGAAAAAGGCTCTCACTGTCCACCCTATCCAATCCTCTGATCATCTTGTATGTCTCTATTAAGTCACCTCACAGCCTCAAGTCCCTCAGCCTTTCCTCATAAGATCTTCCCTCCATACCAGGCAACATTCTGGTAAATCTCCTCTGCACCCTTTCCAATGCTTCCACATCCTTCCTATAATGCGGTGACCAGAATTGCACGCAATACTCCAAATGCGGCCGCACCAGAGTTTTGTACAGCTGCAACATGACCTCATGGCTCCGAAACTCAATCCCTCTACCAATAAAAGCTAACACGCCGTACGCCTTCTTAACAACCCTCTCAACCTGGGTGGCAACTTTCAGGGATCTATGTACATGGACACCGAGATCTCTCTGCTCATCCACACTGCCAAGAGTCTTACCTTTAGCCCAGTACTCTGTCTTCCTGTTATTCCTTCCAAAATGAATCACCTCACACTTTTCTGCATTAAACTCCATTTGCCACCTCTCTGCCCAGCGCTGCAGCTTATCTATGTCCCTCTGTAACTTGTAATATCCTTCCGCACTGTCCACAACTCCACCGACTTTAGTGTCATCTGCAAATTTACTCACCCATCCTTCTACGCCCTCCTCCAGGTCATTTATAAAAATGACAAACAGCAGTGGCCCCAAAACAGATCCTTGTGGTACACCACTAGTAACTGGACTCCAGTCTGAACATTTCCCATCAACCACCACCCTTTGCCTTCTTCCAGCTAGCCAATTTCTGATCCAAACTGCTAAATCACCCTGAATCCCATGCCTCTGTATTTTCTGCAGTAGCCTACCGTGGGGAACCTTATCAAATGCTTTACTGAAATCCATATACACCACATCAACTGCTTTACCCTCATCCACCTGTTTGGTCACCTTCTCAAAGAAATCAATAAGGTTTGTGAGGCACGACCTGCCCTTCACAAAACCGTGTTGACTATCTCTAATGAAATTATTCCTTTCTAGATGATTATACATCCTATCTCTTATAAACCTTTCCAAGATTTTGCCCACAACAGAAGTAAGGCTCACTGATCTATAGTTACCTGGGTTGTCTCTACTCCCCTTCTTGAACAAGGGGACAACATTTGCTATCCTCCAGTCTTCTGGCACTATTCCTGTAGACAAAGATGACTTAAAGATCAAAGCCAAAGGCTCAGCAATCTCCTCCCTAGCTTCCCAGAGAATCCTAGGATAAATCCCATCCGGCCCAGGGGACTTATCTATTTTCACACTTTCCAGAATTGCTAACACCTCCTCCTTATGAACCTCAACCCCTTCTAGTCTAGTAGCCTGAATCTCAGTATTCTCCTCGACAACATTGTCTTTTTCCTGTGTGAATACTAACAAAAAATATTCATTTAGCACCTCTCCTATCTCCTCGGACTCCAAGCACAACTTCCCACGACTGTACTTGACTGGTCCTACTCTTACCCTAGTCATTCGTTTATTCCTGACATATCTATAGAAAGTTTTCGGGTTATCCTTGATCCTACCTGCCAAAGAATTCTCATGTCCCCTCCTGGCTCTTCTTAGCTCTCTCTTTAGGTCCTTCCTAACTAACTTGTAACTCTTGAGCGCCCTAACTGAACCTTCATGTCTCATCTTTACATAAGCCTCCTTCTTCCTCGTGACGAGTGTTTCGACTGCTTTAGTAAACCACGGTTCCCTTGCTCGACCACTTCCTCCCTGCCTGACAGGTACATACTTATCAAGGACACGCAGTAGCTGTTCCTTGAACAAGCTCCACATTTCCATTGTGCCCATCTCCTGCAGTTTTCCTCTCCATCCGATGCATCCTAAGTCTTGCCTCATCGCATCATAATTGCCTTTCCCCCAGATATAACTCTTGCCCTGCGGTATATACTTATCCCTGTCCATCACTGAAGTAAACTTAATCGAATTGGGGTCACTATCACCAAAGTGCTCACCTACCTCCAAATCTAACACCTGTCCTGGTTCATTACCCAGTACCAAATCCAATATGGCCTCGCCTCTCGTTGGCCTATCTACATACTGTGTCAGGAAACCCTCCTGCACACATTGGACAAAAACGGACCCATCTAAAGTACTCGAACTATAGCGGTTCCAGTCAATATTTGGAAAGTTACAGTCCCCCATATCAACTACCCTGTTGCTTTCGCTCCTATCCAGAATCATCTTTGCAATCCTTTCCTCGACATCTCTGAAACTTTTCGTAGGCCTATAGAAAACCCCTAGCCCCTTTCCTGTTTCTATCCTCAGTCCATACTACCTCAGTCGTCGAGTCCTCATCAAACGTCCTTTCTGCCACCGTAGTACTGTCACTGACTAACAATGCCACCCCTCCCCCTCTTTTACCACCTTCCCTGAGCTTACTGAAATATCTAAACCCCGGCACCTGCAACAACCATTCCTGTCCCTGCTCTATCCATGTCTCCGAAATGGCCACAACATCGAAGTCCCAGGTACCAACCTATGCCGCAAGTTCACCCACCTTATTCTGAATGCTCCTGGCATTGAAGAAGAGACACTTTAAACCACCTTCCTGCCTGCCGGTGCACTCCTGCAACTTTGAAACCTTACTCATGACCTCACTACTCTAAGACTCCTGTATACTGGAGCTACAATTCAGGTTCCCAAGCCCCTGCTGAACTAGTTTAAATCCTCCCGAAGAGCATTAGCAAATTTCCCCCCCAGGATATTGGTACCCCTCTGGTCCAGGTGTAGACCATCACGTTTGTAGAGGTCCCACCGACCCTAGAATGAGCCCCAACTATCCAGAAATCTGAAACCCGCCCTCCTGCACCATCCCTGTAGCTACGTGTTCAACTCCTCTCTCTCCCTATTCCTCGTCTCGCTATCACGTGGCACGGGTAACAACCCAGAGATAATAACTCTGTTTGTCCTAGATCTAAATTTCCATCCTAGCTCCCTGAATTCCTGCCTTACATCCCTATCCCTTTTCCTACCTATGTCATTGGTCCCTATGTGGACTTCGACTTGGGACTGCTCCCCCTCCCCCTGAAGGATCCCAAAAACACGATCCGAGACATCACGCACCCTGGCACCTGGGGGGCAACACACCAACCGCGAGTCTCTCTCGTTCCCACAGAATCTCCTATCTATCCCCCTAACTATAGAGTTTCCAATGACTAATGCTCTACTCCTCTACCTCCTTCCCTTCTGAGCAACAGGGACAGACTCTGTGCCAGAGACTTGTACCCCATGGCTTACCCCTGGTAAGTCCCCCCCCCCCCAACAGTATCCAAAGCGGTATACTTGTTACTAAGGGGAACGACCACAGGGGATCCCTGTACTGACTGCTTCCTCCCAGCCCCTCTCACCGTCACCCATCTATTTTTATTCTTCGGAGTAACTACATCCCTGAAGCTTCTATCTATGACCACCTCTGCCTCTCGAATGATCCAAAGTTCCTCCAGCTCCAGTTCCCTAACGCGGTTTCTGAGGAGCTGGAGATGGGTGCACTTCCCACAGATGAAATCAGCAGGGACACTGACGGAGTCCCTCACCTCAAACATTCTGCAGGAGGAACATTGCAGTACCTTCGCTGCCATCCCCTCTGGATAAAAAAAGAAAAAGAAAGAAGGAGCTTACCTGTTATTCACTCCCCTTCTCAGCAAGCACTCACTCAGCAACCTCTCCGCCCCGTACGATAATACCCGAGGGAAAATAAAATAACAACTACTTACCAGTCACCAGCCAATCCCTTACCTGCAGGCTGTGACTTCACGGTTCAACTTCCTCTTGATCTTTACAGCTGTTGGGTTTTTTTTTTGGTTAGAGGAGGGGGTAGGGAGGGAAACACTGAAGAAGTGTTTCGGGTTGAAGTGTCACTTGACAACAGCTCCTCCACAAACCACCTTCAAGTTAGGGTGAGCACAACAGACATATGCAAATTGCCCCCGCAACAGCCAATCAGCAACTCCGCTCTTCTGCCCTCTGCTGGATGCTTGTCTTCACTTGAACAGCTAGGGTCTCTTACTCGGGTACACCTTCAAGTTAGGGTGAGCACAACAGACGTATGCAAATTTCCCCCGCAACAGCCAATCAGAAGCTCTGCTCTTCTACCCTCTGCTGGATGCTTGGCTTCACTTGAACAGCTAGGGTCTCTTGCTCAGGTACACCTTCAAGTTAGGGTGAGCACAACAGACGTATGCAAATTGACCCCGCAACAGCCGATCAGCAGCTCTGCTCTTCTGCCCTCTGTCTATGCCCCTCATAATTTTGCAGACCTCTTATCAGGTCGCCCCTCAACCTCCGTCGTTCCAGTGTGAACAAACCAAGTTTATTCAACCGCTCCTCATAGCTAATGCCGTCCATACCAGGCAACATCCTGGTAAATCTCTTCTGCACCCTCTCTAAAGCCTCCACATCCTTCTGGTAGTGTGGCGACCAGAATTGAACACTATACTCCAATAGTGGCCTAACTAATGTTCTATACAGCTGCAACATGACTTGCCAATTTTTATACTCAATGCCCCGGCCAATGAAGGCAAGCATGCCGTATGCCTTCTTGACTACAACACTTTAGAGCAGATCGTTATTACGAGGGAGGAAGTGTTTGGTGTGTTAAAAAGCATTAGGATAGACAAATCCCCAGGGCCAGGTGGTATCTACCCAGATTACTGAGGGAGAGATGAAATCGCTGCGCCTCTGACAGAAATCTTTGTGTCCTCATTGGCCACGGGTGAGATCCCAGAGGATTGGAGGATGACCAGTGTTGTACTGTTATTTAAGAAGGGTTGCAAGGATAATCCGGGTAATTATAGGCTTGACGTCAGTGATAGTGAAATTGTTGGAAAAGATTCTCAGAGATAGGATCTATGCACATTTGGAAGTGAATGGTCTTATTAACGAAAAAGAGCATGGTTTTGTACGAGGGAGGTCATGTCTCACTAATTTAATTTAATTTTTTGAGTGGACGACAAAAATGATTGAGGGAAGGGCTGTAGATGTTGTCTACATGGACTTTAGTGAAGTATTTGATAAGGTCCCTCATAGGAGGTGGGTGCAAAAGATTAGATAACATGGGGTCAGGGGTGCACTAGCTGGATGGATCCAGAACTGGCTTGGCCATAGAAGACAGAGGGTAGCAGTGGAAGGGTGTTTTTCCGAATGGAGATCTGTAACTAATGGTGTTCCGCAGGGATCAATACTGGGACCTCTGCTCTTTGTAATGTATATAAATGACTTGGAAGAAAACGTAGCGGATCTGATTAGCAAGTTTGCGGATGATACTTAGATTGCAGGAGTTGCGGATAGTGATGAAGATTGTCAGAGAAGATTGAACAGGATATAGGTAGGCTGCAAAATTGGGCAGAGAAATGGCAGATGGAATTTAACCCAGACAAATGCGAGGTGATGCATTTTGGTCGATCCAATTCAGGTGGGAGCTGTAACATAAATGGCAGAACCATAGAGTGATCTGGACGTGCAGGTCCACATATCCTTAAAAGTGGCAACACAGGTGGAAATGGTGGAAAAGAAAGCATATGGCCTGCTTGCCTTCATAGGACGGGGTATCGAGTAAAAAAGCTCAAAAATTATGTTACAGTTATATAGAACGATGGTTAGGCCACATTTGGAATACTGTGTCCAATTCTAGTCACCGCACTACCAGAAGGACATGGTGGCTTTGGGGAAAGTACAAAAAAGGTTTACCAGGATGTTGCCTGGTATGGAGGGTATCAGCTGTGAGGAGAGATTGAATAAACTTGGAATGTTCTCCCTAGCGAGACGGAGGCTGAGGTGCGACCTGATAGAAGTTTCTAAATTTATTAGGGGTATAGATAGGGTGAACAGTTGGAGGCTTTTTCCCAGGGTGGAAATGACAATTACAAGGGGGCACAAGTTCAAGGTGAGGGGGGAAAGGTTCAGTGGAGATGTGCGGCGGAAGTTTTTTTACACAGAGGATGGTGGTGACCTGGAATGCACTGCCAAGTGAGGTGGTTGAGCTAGATACGTTAGTGACCTCTAAGACTTATCTGGATAGGCACATGAACAGACGGGGTATAGAAGGATACAGGCGGTTGGTCTAGATAGGACTTTTTCTATAGTGATCGGCGCAGGCTTGGAGGGCCGAAGGGCCTGTTCCTGTGCTATATTGTTCATTGTTGTTTGAATCTAGCAAGCTTCAATCTTAAAGGTGTGGTGCCTGCTTTTTCATTGCTGACTTGAATGTCTGGACAGCTCTTTCTGCTAAGCTATTCAAGCCTGGGTGATAGGGTGCCGTGCACACATTTTATTCCATTAGTTTCCATAAAATGTTGAAATTCTACCCCTGTAAAGGCAGTGCTGTTATCGGAGACTAAAACTCCTTGTAAACTTCATCTATACTCAAGATCATTAGCCAATTCAGTTTTATTTGACACAACCAATCTCGTCCCATGAGGCAAGGCCCCTGGCCTTTTGTGGCGACAATCGGTAGGTGAGCAGACTGATGCTGATAAGTCACCGGCACGGATGTAGTTCCCAAATTTTGGGGGTTTTCTCACGTAAATGTAGCCAATTTAGCTGTTGTAATACTTAACTTTAGGGGTTGAACAAGTGGTGCATAAGACCCATATGACGGTGGCGAGGATTAGCAGGCTTTTTGAAGGGGTGGGTGGGTAGTGTGGCTGCGAATCACGTCCACGTGTTTCTGGCGTGTCCAAGATTGAGGGGATTCTGGCAAGGGTTCTCGGATGTTATGTCTGAGGTTCTGGGGGTGAGGGTGACCCCAAGTCCGGAGGTGGTGATGTTTGGTGAGTCGGAAGACCCGAGAGTATGGGGTGGGGGGAGCGCGATGTATTGGCCTTTGCCTCCCTGATAGCCCGGAGACGGATTTTGTTATGTCGGAGGGACTCCGAGCCACCAAAGGTAGGGGTGCCGATGAGCAACCTGGCAGAATTCCTGTGGTTAGCGAAGATCAAGTTCATTCTGCGGGGGTCGGTAAAAGGGTTCACTCGGAGGTGGAAACCGTTCATCGATTTTTTCAAGGAGGATTGAGGGGTCAGCAAAGGGGGGGGTCTTGGTGGGGGAGGTAAGGGGGTTAAAAAGTGGAAGGCGGGACGTGGTTGAGGGTCGGTGACAGGGTGGCTGGAGGGTTGGGGTTGTTTGTTGGGTTCTTCGGATGTTCTTGATTGTTGATATTTTATATATATTTTGTTGAAAGGCCTTGAATAAAAATATTTTAAAAAAACATTAGGGGTTGATCTCTGCCTTCAAGATATTTAAATATCTGTTCCCCGACAATGGTAACAGAAGCACCGGTATCCACTTCAGTGCTTAATGGCTACCCGTTTATCAGGGGTGCTATGATGATTGGAGTCAATTTATTCATCTTGGCATTCAATTGATATAACTCCACTTTCTCTTCTGAATCTTACTCCAGAGTATGCACTGGAGTTCAGTTTTTTTTTGTTTTTCAATTCAATTCAGTTTAGGTGCATCCTGTTTGACTCGGCACTTAATTTGGATGTAGCCTCTGCGATTGCAGCCAAAACAGATAGAATCCCAGAATTTGCATCTTTCCTGAGGGTGACCTCCCACGAACCTATAACATTCATCATGATTTCTGGGTTGTTGACCCGTTTTTTTCCTTCTGTCCTCTGCCTTGCTCAGTGAGTTTCTGGTCTGTCTCTTTTGCGCGTTCGACTTTGCCTGCCCGACTTACAAATGTATTGCGCCATTGCCGATTCACCTCGCCTGCCTGCATGCACTGTAACTCGAGAGCACCTTTCTCAGCGCACTCAATTGCCTGAGCTATTTCCACGGCTTTCTCTAGGGAAATCTTATTCTGTGGTAGCAGCTTTTTCTGTAACTTTGTTATTTATGCTGCAAACCAATCTGTCCGGCAGCATGTCACTCACTGATGATCCAAATCCGCATGGCTCTGCCAATTTTCTGAATTTTGCTGTGTTTGTTATAATCGTCTCCCCTGGTTCCCTTACAGCAGAGTTAAGCTTAAAACGCAACATGATGATAGACGATCTGGGGTTCAAATGATCCTTTATCAATGTTACAAGATGGGCAAAAGACTTAGATTCTGGAGTTCCTGGATATGTTAAATTCCGAATGAGATTGTACATTTGGGGTCCACATACAGTGATACCAAGTGGCACTTCTCAGCAATAACCTGCTCACGGCCGAGGTGAGGTGAGAGTGATTGCCCTTGACATCAAAGCAGCATCTTCCCAAGTGACATCAAGGAGCCCTAGCAAAACCCGAGTCAATGGCAATCGGGGGGAAACCCTCCGCTGTTTGAAATCATACCTGGCACAAAGGAAGATGGTTGTGGTGTTTGGAGGTCAATCATCTTAGCTCCAGGAGTTCTTCAGGGTAATGTCCTAGGCCCAGCCATCTTTAGCTGCTTCATCAACAACCTTCCTTCCATCATAAAGTCAGAAGTGGGGTTCGCTGATGATGCACAAGGTTCAGCACCATTCATAACTCCTCAGATACTGAAGTTGTCTGTGTCCAAATGCAGTATGATCTGGACAATAACCAGGCTTGGGCTGACATGTAGCAGGTAAGATTGTCTTCGCATAAGTGCCAGGCAATGACCATCTCAAACCATCGGCCTTTGACAGTGAATGGTAATACCACCGCTGAATCCTCCACCCCAACATCCTGGGGCTTGCTATTGACCAGAAACGGAGCTAGATTAGCCATATAAATACAATAGCTATCAGAGCAGGTCAGAGGCTTGGAATCCTGCAGTGAGTAACTCGCCCCCTGACTCCCCAAAGTCTGACCAACATCTACAAGGTAGAAATGTAAAGGGATACTCTCCACTTGCCTGGATGGAATGCAGCTCCAAAAACACTCTGGAAGCTCAACGCCATCCGGATCAAAGCAGCCGACTTGATTGGCAGCTAACCACAAACATTCACTTCCTCCACCACCGCACAGTAGCAGTCGTGTACCATCTACGAGATGCACTGCAGGAACTCACCAAAGACTCCCGAGGCAGCCCCTTCCAAATTTGTGACTGCAGCTATCTATAAGGACAAGGATGGCGGTTACCTGGGAACCCCACCGCCTGGCGGTTACCCTCCAAGTCACTCACTATCCTGACTTGGAAATATATCGGTGTTCCTTCACTGTCACTGGGGCAACATCCTGGAACTCCCTCCCGGACAGCACAGTGGGTGCACCTACACCACATAATAATAATAATCTTTATAGTCACAAGTAGGCTTACATTAACACTGCGATGAGTTACTGTGAAAAGCTCCAAGTCGCCACATTCCGTCGCCTGTTCGGGTACACTGAGGGAGAATTCAGAATGTCCAAATTACCTAACAGCACGTCTTTTGGGACTTGTGGGAGGAAAGCCACGCAGACATGGGGAGAACGTGCAGACTCCACACAGACAGTGACCCAAGCCGGGAATCGAACCTGGGACCCTGAAACTGTGGAGCAACAGTGCTAACCACTGTACTACCGTGCTGCCCTGGACATGGACTGCAGCGGTTCAGGAAGGCAGCTCACATTCACCTTCTGAACGGCAACTAGGGATGGGCAGTAAATGTTGGTCAGGCCAGCGATGCCCACATCCAGAAGTGAATAAAAAAAGGTGAACTTGGCCTTGTATATAATCAATAACTCAGCCTCCAATGCTGTCTGGGGAAGAGAATTCCAAACACAAATGCCCTTCTGAGAAGAAATTCCTCATCTCTGCACAACAAATCACACTAATAATATTGGCATTAATTGGTAATTTTACACAAAACATCAGCCATAGAACTGGTGACTGTGGCCAAATGAGATCAGAAAATGCCAAATAGAGGGCTGGTGGCGGGGGGGCAACATGTCAATAAACTCGATCTAAAAGCAGCTTCAGGATTTTCTCTTGGAAAACATTAAAACCTTTCTACTTGTGCTGCCAATCCTGGAACAATTAGGTTAAACACACCAGCTGGGCCTGTCCTGTGATATTATAACAGTGTCATTTACCACGACTGTGTCCCTTTTTGCTGATTTGTTTGCATCAAGGTGAGATTAATTGACCATCTCTCAAATTCTGACACTACTTTCAGCAGCAAGCACTCCTTCACCAGATACAGGCTAGATACAAGGTAAAGGTCCCTCTACACTGTCCCTAACAAACACTCCTAGGACAGGTAGAGCATGGGGTTAGAAACAAATTAAAGCTCCCTCTACACCAACCCCATCAAACACTCCCGGGACAGGTACAAAACTGGGTTAGAAACAAATTAAAGCTCCCTGTATACCGACCCCATCAAACACTCCCAGGGCAGTCACAGCACCGGGTTAGATACAGAGTAAAGCTCCCTCTACAGTGTCCCCATCAAACACTCCCAGGGCAGGTACAGCACCGGGTTAGATACAGAGTAAAGCTCCCTCTACACTGTCCCCATCAAACACTCCCAGGGCAGGTACAGCACCGGGTTAGATACAGAGTAAAGTTCCCTCTACATGGTCCCCATCAAACACTCGCAGGGCCGGCACAGCACGTTAGATACAATGTTCCCTTAGGCTAACTTCTCATATGTATAAAAGCTTCTTTTTGCACATTAACCAGCCTTGTGCTCTCCATTAACAAGGTGATCAGCTCTGTACCGTAGAATGGTGCCAACAGATTCAGTTCATTTAAACTGTCAAGTACGGACCATTGCAAATGGTAGAAGGGCAGCTCTTCCTTCAATGGTTATGACAGTTTAGAGCCCAAATGTTAATGGTTCAGTTCTCAAGTTGGCTGCACCAGTCAATTCTCCCAAATGATAGCAGGTCTGCGGTGTGGCTTGATTCAGCTCTGCCATCTCAATTGGACAAGATTTTATAGAGTTCCTCACATGACCAACACAGGTAATGATGTGCTGCGGGCTGCTTTTGTGTTGCAGGCATGTTTATTATGGAAGATGATCGATATGGGAGTAGTACAACCAGCACCTTTTTCCTGGATATCACAGAGGAGGGGGACCCGTCTCTGCTAGAGAGACCCAAATCTGCTAAGGAGAAGGAACAAAGCCCACTTAGCATCCTCAGCTCTTCCAGATTTGTCCCTCGACGCTTCTTCAACAATCTGACTTCACTGCCTAGCAAGAAACTGCGCAGTAGCAGTGATTCCAAGTCTGCCAAAGCAGCAGCAGATAGGAAGCAAGTCCAGCGGCGCATTAGGGCTGTCACTGAGCCAGCCAACAGCACGGAGTATTTGCACAGTGAAGTGTTTACCAGTATCTTCAATGGTAACCGACTGCACAAGAGCCATACATTGAGCTTGGAGACATCATTTGTCAGCAGCCGGGATCATAGCAATGGCAACAGAGGAAGCTCGCAAAGTATCTCTGAGTCTGAACTAAAGCACCCAAAAACTGTTTTGGGGGATAATCACCAGGAACAGATCATCAAGGACCGGTCAATGGGGGATGGTACGACGGGCACACAGTTCAAAAGCCGTAGCCAGAGCTTTAACACGGATACAACAACAAGTGGTATTAGCTCTATGAGTTCTGTCAGCTCTAGTCCATCCGGTGAAACAGTCCGCCTGGATCCTGCCAATGCTGACACAGACTGCGGCAGCCTGAATACAATAGTCAGTGCACGAACGGTGAAAACCAGTGTGTCCCTCACGCCCCAGTCCAACCATCTACCTCTGTCCAAGTCAAACTCTGTTTCACTTGTCCCCCTGGGATCTTCACACACGCTCCCCCGAAGGGCGCAGTCACTCAAAGCACCTTCAGTCACTACTATAAAAAGCCTGACCGACTACAACTTTAGCTATACGAGCCCACGTGATGCTTTCGGGTATGCAACTCTGAAACGACTGCAGCAACAGAGGATGCACTCATCGCTGTCACACTCTGAAGCCCTGGCATCTCCAGCAAAGGATGTACTGTTCACAGACACAATTACCATGAAGACAGGCAGCCTGGATTCAAGGTTGACACCAAGAAGGTAAGTATGCTTATCTTTTAGTGAAATATTGCAATATACCTGCACCTTCAGAAAGGAGACGCTTTGAGGGAGTGGGGAATAACATCTTCCATCTGTGTCTGCTTCACTTTATACATGTAGCCCTATCTGGAAACCTGCATGTTGAGTTTGTATCTTGAAAAGGTTGTAATAGCAACAACTTGTACAGCACAGTACAATGTGCTACGGTGTTTCCATTATCAAACAAAATATGACACTTGAGCCACATAAGGAGCCATTAGGTCAGATGACCAAAAGCTTGTTCAAAGAGTTGGGTTAGGAAATGTCAAAGTGGAGAAAAGAGAGGTGAAGAGGTTTAAGGAGGCTAAAATCTTGGATGCTCAAGAGGCTAGAATTGGAGAAGCACAGATATCTCCGGATTATGGAACTGGTGGAGATTAGAGTCAGACGGGACAAGGCCTGGAGGAATTTAAAAACAAGGATAAAAAATTTCAAATCAAGACATTGGTGGACCAGGAGCCAATGTAGGTGAGCGAGCGCAGGGTGTTGGGGAAAGGGAGTCAGTGCGTGTTTTGGGTGACCTGAGGTTTACGGAGGGAGGGCTGAATGTGGGAGACCAGCCAGGAGAGCACGGAATAGTCATTTTGAAATGCATTTTATTTAGGAATTGATGTTACACTTGAATATTGGCACAAATTGTTGGTCAATAAAAGCAACAAGTTTCACGTAAAAAAACACAAAAACAATAAAATATATATTTAATGAGTTGAACTAATTTTTATACAAAAAGATTGTTTGTATTTTTGGAAGGGTAGGGGGCCCATGGAGTTCTTCTAACACAAATGGCACCTTGGAGTGGAGCGGATGAGAACCACTGGTTCCAGTTGGTCAGTAGAGAGTGCTCTGATACCTGTTCATCTTCACATGTTCTTATTCAGATTTATCAAAGCCTTGAGTTTCGCTTCACTGGACAAAGAGGATTTATTAAGTCCAATAAATCATACAACACTTCAGCGCTCTTCCTCTGTACGTTCCATGGTCTCCACTGCCACCTATGGCAGCACAGACGATTACATAGGCCTTTCGTTGCCTAGTGATGTCAGTGAGTTGTTCCAGGTAAGACATATAGAGGGATAATTCGGCAGATTACTGCCTGTAATGCCTAAGGCCAGGGTTCGAGGCTCTGGAGATCTGCCATTGCTCGTGGGCAAAGAGTTATCTCAGTGTATAAGGGAGATGTTGGTGGGGCAGCGTATCTGCCATTACTTGTTAAAAATAATTGCTTTTTAGCTAGTGTGCAGTTTTGATGTCCTTATCTGCGTAAGGATGTTTTGCTATGGAAGCAGTGCAGCGGAGGTTTACCAGGCTGATTTCTGGGCTGGCAGAGGTTTACCAGGCTGATATTTGGGCTGGCAGGGCTGTCATATGAGGAGAGACTAAGTCGGTTAGGATTATATTCATTGGAGTTTAGAAGAGTGAGAGGGGATCTCATAGAAATATATAAAATTCCAGTAGGATTATACAGAATCGATTCAGAAATGTTCCCGATAATGGGGGAGTCCAGAACTAGGAGTCATAGTTTGAGGTTAAGGGGTAAACCTTTTCGCACTGGGGCGAAGAGCAATTTCTTCACCCAGAGAGTGGTGAATCTGTGGAATTCACTGCCACAGAAAATAGTTGAGGCAAAAACGTTGTGTAATTTCAAGAAGGAATTAGATATAGCTCTTGAGCTAAAATTATCAAAGATTAGTTTATTGAACTTGATGATCAGCCATGATCATGATGAATGGTGGAGCAGGCTTAGGAGCGATGCTTTTTAATTTCATTTCTGCGGTATATGTTCAAAACAGTTTTCATGGTGTATCTGAGATCCATTTCCACCAGGTCAATAATTACTCTGTGGGTGACTGGAAAAGGTTCAAGATAGCAACCTCATCAACTAATTGTGGACCATGTTGACCATTCACTATTATGTTGAATGTTTCCACAGAAGAGGCATCTTTGTTGTTTTCCATATTCTCAGGAGGAATTGTAAAGTTCTCAGTTACTTTGACGTACTTGTTAATTTACCTATTTGTTTCTGAAAAGCGAGACATGCTGCTGAAGCTTTTGATCTTACACTCATCAGGTTAAATGCAAGAATGCCAAATTTCAAACAATCATAACAATATATACTACAGGAGATTGGTTGACAAGTTGCATAAGAACTAGGAACAGGAGTAGACCTTGGAGAACCTACAGGGAATTATAGGCTCTCCAGACTCCCGGGTAGTTCAAAAAGTTGCAAAGCTTCAACATATTCCTTTTGTTTTCAGAGAAGAGGTCCCTGCGTATGAATATATTTAGCAAATGTAAATAAGTCACGTTATGATCTTTGATTATCTTAAATTGATTGCCAGTGTACCTATTAGTGCACTCAGGCACAAGTGCCGGTTTAGCAGGTGCTGCACAATCACATCTAACAGTAGATAGCCATTTTATTTTGGGTTTTGCATGGGTGGGCTGATTGAGTATACTCTGTATTACGAACAACCAAAGGAACATGGTTTGAGTCATGCAGCCAATCGTTGGAACGTGCGGCCTATGCATCTGGCATTGTAATAAGAATCTTTATTATTGTCACAAGTAGGCTTACATTCACACTGCAATGACGTTACTGTGAAAATCCCCCAGTCGCCACATTCCGGCGCCTGTTCAGGTACACAGAGGGAGAATTCAGAATGTCCAATTCCCCTAACAGCACGTCTTTCGGGACTTGTGGAAGGAAACTGGAGCACCCGGAGGAAACCTACGCAGACACGGAGAAGGTGCAGACTCCGTGATGTAAGGGGTAATCAAACCTGGAACCCTGGTGCTGTAAAGCAACGGTGCTAACCACTGTACTACTGTGCCGCCCAATGTGCTACCATGCTGCCCACACAACAATAAGATTCACACATGGTGTTGCCAGAAAAGCTTGTCTCTTTCAACAATATTGCAGTTCTTTACCACCAAGCAACTGTGTACCTGTTTGTTCTTCAGTAAATCAACAGGTAGTTTGTTTATTTTTACAAACATTTTATTGAGGCATTTATGATTTTATAACAATAAAAGATACAAATACAAATGTAAACATAGTTCAGTGCGTAACACATCCCACTGTTCCTGCCTAATCTAGACAAAAAATAGCCTAACTCTTCCCTAACCGCCGCCTCCCCTCTTATTGAATCTGCTGACAGTTTAGCTTTCTCTGAAGAAGTTAATAAGCGGCTGCCACCTCCGAACGAACCCTAACGTTGATCCTCTCAGGGCGAACTTAATTTTCTCAAGTCTGAGAAACCGAGCCATGTCGCTAATCCATACCCCTGATTTTCGGGGGCTTCGAGTCCCTCCACGCTAGTAATATCCGTCTCCGGGCTACCAAGGAGGCAACGGCCAAAATGTCAGCCTCTTGCCCTCTGGACTCCCAGGTCTTCCGACACTCCAAAAATCGCCACCTCTGGACTTGGCGCCATCCTCATTTTTAGTATTGTGGCCATGATATCCACAAATCCCTGTCAGAATCCCCTAAACTTCGGGCATGCCCAAACATGTGGACATGGTTTGCGGGCCCTCCTGCACACCTCACACACCTGTCCTCCACTCCAAAAAACCTGTTAATCCGGGCCACTGTCATGTGTGCCCGGTGGACCACCTTGAATTGTATCAGACTGAGCCTGGCACATGATGAGGCCATGTTGACTCTGCTCAAAGCATCCTTCCACAGACCCGCCTCTAACTCCTTAGCCAACTCATCTATCCATTTATGTTTTATCTCCCATATCTGGGTTTCCCCCACTCCATAAGTTCTTTATAGATTTCCAATACCGTCCTCTTCCCCCACCCCCGTTCCAGAAACTACCTTATCCTGTAACCCCTGTGGCGGTAGGAACGGAAATGTCGAAACCTGCCTTCGCACAAAATCCCTTACCTGAAATAAGGAAACCCATTCCCTCCTGGCAATTCACACTCCTCCTCCAGACAGGGAAAGCTCCCGTCAATAAATAGATGCCCCAGCCTCTCAATCCCTGCTCTCTGCCACCTCCGAAACCCCCTATCCATCCTTCCCGGGTCAAGCCGGTGGTTACCACAAATTGGAGCCCATACCAACGCTCCCTCCACTCCCATATGCTTCCGCCACTGTCCCCCAGACTCTTGGGGTCGCCACTACCACTGGGCTTGTGGAGTACCGGGCCGGTCAGAAAGGCAGAGAGCTGTTACCAATGCCCCCAAACTTGTGCCCTTACATGAGGCTGCTCCCACACCGACCCCTCCACCACTACCCACTTCCTAATCATGGCTATATTTGCCGCCCAGTAGTAGTTCCTAAAGTTCGGCAGTGCCAGTGCCCCCCCCCCAGTTTGCACCGCTCCAACAGTACTTTCTTTACTCGTGGGGTTTTACCCGCCCACACAAACCCATTTTTCACCCGTGTAAAAAAGGCCTTTGGTATAAAAATAGGGAGGCACATAAAAACAAACAAAAATCTCAGAGGGCCGTCATTTTTATGGTCTGTATCCCCGCCAGTGGCAGCGGGAGCATGTCCCACCACCGAAAGTCCTCCTTCATTTGTTCAACTAAATGGGCCAGATTTAATTTATGTCGCTGCTCCCATCCCCGTGCCACCTGAATACCCAAGTAACGAAAACTCCCTCCCACCACTTAAACGGCAGTCTCCCCCAGTCTCCTCTCCTGCCCCCTCGCCTGGATCACAGAAACCTCGCTTTTTCCCATATTCAATTTGTACCCCGAGAACCGGCCAAATTCCCCTAATATCCACATAATCTCCCCCATTCCCCCTAAAGGGTCAGAAATATATAGGAGTAGGTCGTCTGCATTTAACAATACCCTTTGTCCCTCCAGACCCCCACCACCCCAGACCAGCCCCTTCCTTCCCTTGATGCTCTCAGCGCCATCGCCAATGGCTCTATAGCCAAGGCAAACAGCAGTGGGGAGAGGGGACATCCTTGCCTTGACCCCCGGTACAGTCTAAAATAGTCCAAACTCACCCGGTTCGTCCGCACACTGGTACAGCAACCAAACCCAGTCAATAAAGCCCTGCCCAACCCCAAACCATCACAGGACCTCCCACAGATTCTTCCATTCCACCCGGTCGAAGGCCTTCTCCACGTCCATAGCAACCACCACCTCTGCCTCTCACCACCCCCCCTCGGAGGGTCACATTCAGTAGCCTTCTAACATTGGCCGTTAACTGTCTGCCTTTAACAAACCCCGTCTGATCTTCCCTTATCACCCCCAGAACACAGTCCTCTATCCTCGAGGCCAGAATTTTGGCCAGCAATTTGGCATCGACATTCAGTAGGGAGATTGGTCTGTATGACCCACATTGTTCTGGGTCCTTTTCCCGCTTCAGGATCAATGAAATCGAAGTCTGTGACATTTTTGGGGGAAGAACACCTCGCTCCCTTGCCTCATTAAATGTCCTCACCAGCAGTGGGCCCAGCATCCCAGAAAACCTCTTGTAAAATTCCACTGTAGCCGTCTGGTCCCAGGGCCTTGCCTGACTGCATGGCCTCCAATCCCTCTACTACCTCTACAATCCCGCTAGGGGCTCCCAAACCCTCCACCAACCCTCCCTCCACCTTTGGAAACTTCAACCCTTCCAAAAAATGCCTCATCCCCTCCACCCCAGCTGGGGGCACCGACTCATACAGCCGACTGTAAAACTCCTTGAACACCCCATTCACCCCCACTGGGTCCAAGACCGTGTTCCCCCCTCTGTCCTTCACTCTTCCTATCTCCCTGGCCGCCTCCCTTTTCCTTAGCTGGTGTGAATAGGTAGTTTGTTGCCTAACCCAGGTCTGATCATGTAAAATCTTTTTTTAAAGCTGTAAGATTAACAATTCCATCTTGCACTTTTTGCCAGGTGAAAGAAATTCCGTACTTTCAGCAGAAATGTACCCTGCCTAAAGAAGACCATTTGTTCCAAGACCACGAATCAGATGAAGAAGGTAATGGCAGATATCTTACCTGTCCTGCTAATCTTTCCAGTCTCCATTACCAGAAAGTGCAAACCTGTGGCTGTCAGCAGAGTATAGGATTGAACTCAGCTGAGTGGCGTCCACAAATAGCATGCTAACTCTTTGTCCAGTAAAGAATGACTATTTACAGAAAACATGTTTGCCGTCTACAAGAACCATAAGTGATTTTAGCACTGCAGGACTGCTGTAGTGATGTTTCCATGCTGCCTCTCACCCTTGATGTTGAGGCATCGTTTGGCTGAATGTGGAATCAAGCAACCCTACAGCCCTCGCAAAAATGAAGTAATTGGGGGTGGGAAACCCTCCACTTGTTGGAGTCATACCTGGTATAAAGGAAGATTGGAGGTCAATCGTCTCATTCCCAGAACACAGGAGTTCCTTAGTGTAGTGTCCTATGCACTACCATCTTCAGCTTCCCATCTCAAGATCAAAAGTGAGGATGTTCTTTATGTTCAGTACAATTCTTGGCACACGAGGTTAACATTTGCAGTTTCTAAGGTGGCATTTGCGCCTCAAGTACCAAGCAATCATTGTTTGAATAAAAGATATCTATCGGTCTCCCCTTAACATTCAACGACATTTCCATTGTTTAATCTCCCTCCATCATTGAGGGAGTTACCATTGACCAGAAACTGAACTGGACGAGCCATGTAAATTCTGTGACTGCAAGAGCTGGGAATCCTGTGGTGAATAAATTTAAATTCATGGCATGTGAACATTGCTGTATGGGTCAGCATTTATTGCCCATACCTATTTGCCCTTGAGAAAGCAGTGGTGGGCTACCATCTGGAACCACTGCAGTACATGTGGTGCAGGTAATAAAGAGGACTGTTATAACCTGCCTGCTTACCATTGGCTGGGGACTAATGACAATCCCACAATCCTGTGGGAGTATGAGCTTCCCCAATGAGGGGGGTGGAGAAACCATTAGTAAACTCCAAGTATAAATAAAGCTGGCCAGTTTAGGAACCAGCAGGAAGTAGTGTGCAGCAAGGGAAGTTGCTGCTGTTGTTATATATATATGTTATTGTAAATAAATGTTATTACTTTGTATCCTTAAAACTCGTGCTGGATTCTTCGTGGCCCTCACAAATCTGGCAACGAGGGTTAATGTGAATAGCTGTCTACACTGCTGAAGCCACCTCCCTGGATTTTTGTTGGATACAGGTTGGAAGTTGTTTTCTATTATACCATGCCTCTGTACGGACGTTTGGATGTTTTTGATGCTGCGCTGGAAAGCTGGAACCAGTACACACAACGGATGCGTTACTATTTCCAGGCAAACAATATCACCGAAAACGAGCACCAGGTGGTCATATTGCTCACCGCCTGCGGCCCGCATACGTTTGGGGTGATTAGGAGCCTTACGTACCCAGCTGCGCCGGACACCAAAACGTTTGATGAACTTGTGAATATAGTGGGGCAACATTTTAACCCAACCCCGTCCATGATAGTCCAGCGTTACCGGTTTAATACTGCTGAGAGGACCCCTGGAGAATCCCTTGCCGATTTTCTGTCCAGGCTACGCAGGATTGCGGAGTACTGGGACTATGGTGAGACCTTGTCAGAAATGTTACGCGACCGTTTGGTTTGCGGTATTAACAATGCGGCCACCCAGAGAAAGTTGTTAGCTGAGCCAACAATGACTTTTCAACAGGCCATTCAAATAGTATTGTCCCGAGAGAGCGCAGAACGAGGAGTGCAGGAGCTCCAGGGAATGGAAGTGCATGCCTTGGCGCGCAACCCCTTCCATCCGAAAATGTCCCCCCGCACTCCTGCGGTACCTTGGGCGAGGCGACGTCCGGACCGACGCCAGTGGCCGTCGGACATTCCTACCCGAAGGGAGCCTTCTCCAGAACCAATGGATGAGGAGCCATGTCCGTGTCAGACTTGTAGGCGCCGACCCCGTCGCGGACGCCGGTCCTGGGGTCGCCAGAGGCGCCGTCGTTCCGACCGAAACTGGGACCAGCCCAGGGGCCGTACCTTCCATGTGGATGAACCTGCGGCGACTACTCCTGAGGACGTGGAGACGGAGGATAACTGCCTGCAGCTGCATTGTGTGGCAGCTCCCAGTGTGGCCCCATTATGGTGACAGTACGCGTCAATGATCACCCGCTTGAGATGGAGTTGGACACTGGCGCAGCGGTCTCCGTGATCGCCCAGAGGACATTCGACCGCATCAAGCAGGGTATACAGACCCTTTCCTTAACCGACTCACAGGCCAGGTTGGCCACCTACACGGGGGAACCACTGGACATTGCAGGAACTACAATGACCCCTGTTGTTTATGGACGCCAGGAGGGGCGTTTCCCACTTATCGTGGTGCGCAGCCATGGGCCCAGCCTGTTGGGTCGGGACTGGTTGCGCCATTTGCGGTTGCAATGGCAGCACATCCTCCAAACCGTTTCTGAAGGGTTGACTGAGGTGCTAGGACGATACCCAGATGTATTCCAGCCTGGTTTGGGGAAAATAAAAGGGGCCGTAGCCCGTATCCAAGTCGAACCAAGAGCCACACCGCGCTATTTCCGGGCGCGCCCGGTGCCTTACGCCTTGCTCGATAAGGTAGAAGGGGAGCTCACTTGTTTGGAGAGTTTGGGTATTATCACAGGCCTGTCCGTTTTGCACCAATTGTACCTGTAATGAAGCCGGATGCCATAGTTCGCTTGTGTGGTGACTATAAACTTACAGTGAATACGGCTTCCCGACTCGACCGACATCCAATGCCTCGCATAGAGGATCTCTACGCGAAGCTTGCAGGTGGACTCTCGTTCACAAAATTAGATATGAGTCACGTCTACCTGCAGTTGGAGCTGGACCCTGCCTCCCGACCATATGTAACGATTAATACACACCGGGGCCTGTATGAATATACACGGTTGCCCTTTGGAGTATCCTCTGCCTGCGCTATTTTTCAACGTGTTATGGAGGGCATTTTGAGAGATTTACCACGTGTTGCTGTCTACTTAGATGACGTTTTGATTACAGGGACGTCGGAACAGGAACATTTGGAACATCTGGAGGCTGTCCTTAGACGCTTTTAGGAGGCTGGAGTCCGTTTACGTCGCACAAGTGCGTATTTCAGCCAAAGGAAGTAGTCTACCTAGGGTATCGGGTGGACCGCGAAGGTTTGCACCCCGTCGCAGAGAAGGTGCGTGCGATTCAACAGGCCCCCGCGCCGACTGACACTTCGCATCTTCGTTCTTTTCTCAGTCTCGTAAACCATTACGGGACGTTCCTCCCCAATCTGGCAACTACGCTGGCCCCGTTGCACCTTCTGGTAAAGAAAAATCACACCTGGGTTTGGGGTCAGCCGCAAGAAACCGCTTTCCGGCGGGTAAAGCTTACTAACCCACTGTGATCCTGGAAAGCCTTTGCTTGTCACATGTGATGCATCCCCGTATGGTATTGGGGCCGTCCTGTCCCACAAGATGGAGAAAGGGGCCGAGCGAACGATAGCTTTCGCCTCCCGCACATTGACTGCAGCGGAGAAAAAGTACGCGCAGATCGAGAAGGAGGGCCTGGCAGTGTTTTTTGCGGTGAAACGCTTCCACCAGTACGTGTATGGCCGCCATTTCACTATCGTGACTGATCATAAGCCTCTGCTGGGACTTTTCAGAAAGGATAAGCCAATACAGCACATCGCTTCCGCATGGATCCAGCGCTGGGCTTTGTTGCTTGCTGCATACGAGTATTCTATGGAGCACAAACCAGGAAGGCAGATAGCAAATGGCGACGCACTGAGCCGATTGCCTTTATCGACCGGCCCCATGTCGACCCCCACGACCGGTGAGGTGGTTGCAACCCTAAATTTTATGGACACCTTGCCTGTCCCGGCATCACAGATCCATGAGTGGACCCAGACGGAGCCAGTCCTGTCAAAGGTTCGGCACATAGTCCTGTATGGTGGGCAGCATAGACAGCTCCCAGGCGAGTTGCGGACATTTTCCTCCAAGCTGTTAGAATTCAGCGTGGAAGACGGTATCCTCTTGTGGGGGACGCATGTGATTGTCCCGGAAAAAAGCCAGGAGCTGATACTAAGAGACTTGCACAATGGGCATCCAGGTGTGACCAAAATGAAAATGTTGGCCCAGAGTTATGTCTGGTGGCCAGGCCTCGACACCGACATTGAGAAGGTGGCCCAAAATTGCTCCATTTGCCAGGAGCATCAGAAGCTTCCGCCAGTCGCGCCCCTACATCACTGGGAATGGCCAGGGCGGCCGTGGGCACGCTTGCATGCAGATTTTGCAGGCCCTTTTCAAGGATCCATGTTCCCTCTATTAATCAACGCCCAGTCTAAATGGCTAGAGGTGCATAAGATGCAGGGTACAACGTCCTGCGCAACAATTGAAAAGATGCGTTTGTCTTTTAGTACGCATGGCCTCCCCAAGGTGCTGGTCACGGATAACGGCACTCCATTCACGAGTGAGGAGTTTGCGAGGTTCATGAAGATGAACAGCATACGCACTGTCCCTTACCACCCGGCTTCAAATGGGTTGGCAGAGCGCGCAGTGCAGACATTCAAAAGAGGCCTAAAGAAGCAGTCTTCCAGATCAATGGACATGAGACTGGCTCGCTTTTTGTTTACGTATAGGACCACCCCCATGCGGTGACTGGGGTAGCACCCGCAGAACTCCTAATGGGCCGGAGACTTCGCACCCGCCTTAGTATGATTTTCCCGGACATTGGCGCAAAAGTACGCAGCACACAAGAACGGCAGGGACAGGGATTTTCTCGGCATCGGCCGATTCGGCAGTTTGCGCCCGGTGACCCAGTGTTCGTTCGGAATTTTGCTGGTGGTGCCCAGTGTGTTCCTGGCGTAATCTTTCGCCAAACGGGCCCTATATCTTACCAGGTGCAAGCCCAGGGTCGTCTCCAGCGCAAACATGTAGACCACGTTCGGTCCAGAAGACTATCCCCTCCAAAGATTCCCCGTCCCCAGAGCTCATTTCTACAGCTGCAGAGACCAGAGACAAGGGAAGGTAGTCCTCACAATCTTCCACTGGTGCCTCACTCAAAGCCTGCGCAGGTCGTTACAGAACCAAATGGAGATAGAGACGCTGACATGACGGAGGCAGCAGACTCTGAATCCGAGATGGAGACAGGACGCATCAGAGGGGGAATCGTCGGGTCCACGGGCCGTGGATGTACAACCGTTACGCCGATCATCACGGAAGCGCAGGTCTCCGTCTCGTTACAAGTCACCTGATCCAGCGCTGCGTGCAAATGGTGTCCGGCCTGCGGCAAAACGAGTACGACGCCCTCCTTCGCCAGGGTCTTCGGTGGATTCCTTGGACTTTGGGGGGGAGGGATGTTATAACCTGCCTGCTTACCATTGGCTGGGGACTAATGACAATCCCACAATCCTGTGGGAGTATGAGCTTCCCCAATGAGGGGGGCGGAGAAACCATTAGTAAACTCCAAGTATAAATAAAGCTGGCCAGTTTTGAACCAGCAGGAAGGAGTGTGCAGCAAGGGAAGTTGCTGCTGCTGTTAATGCTTCGTGGCCCCCGCAAAAAGGACGTATAGGGTCAACAGGGTTGGGTATGTAATTGTCATTTCTGGTGCCTGAGTCAATGCTGTGTTTCCAGTTTTCTTTCTTTTTGGATTTGTAGTGATTAATGCAACTGAGTGGTTTGGTAGGCCATGTCAGAAGGCATTTTAAGAGTCAACCGCATTGCTATGGTCTGGAATCACATGTACGGCTTTCCTTCTCTGAAGGACATTATAATAATAATTTGTAAATTATTATTAATATTAGTATCATTAGCAAATTAGATCGGTTTTTACGATAATTCATAGTTTCAGTTTGATGGTTTACGTTACTGAGAACGGCTTTCTTTCATTCCAGATTTATTAATTGAATTTAAATTCCACCAGCTGTTGTAGTTAGATTTGAACCCATGTCCCTCGAGCATTAGTTTGCACTTCTGGATTCAAAAACGGCTTCTTCCCCGCTGTTACCAGACTCCTAATCGATCCTCTTATGGACTGACCTAATTAATACTACACTCCTGTATGCTTCACCCGATGCTGGTGTCTATATATTTACATTGTGTACCTTATGTTGCCCTATTATGTATTTTCTTTTTATTTCATGTATTAAATGATTTGTTTGAGCTGCTCGCAGAAAAATACTTTTCACTGTATCTGATGTTGCTAACTTTTGGTTGGTTCAATTGGCTCTGTTTTATAACCTTTGCTCTAGAGTCACCAGGTATCTTTATGATACCGCCACGAGGTTCAAGTTCAAGTAATGATCAATAACTCAACACACCAATTAGTAAGATTCAAATCAAAGCACATTTATTATACACAGTAAATCACTACTCATGCATAAACTCTACTTTCTAGGCTATTTCTATAACTAACAGGCCTATACTTAGCTTCGGACTGGCCCACCAGGTCAGGGGAACAAATGGCCTTTCGTTCAGGTCCTGAGTCTGCGGGATTCAAAGCTGGTATGGACTGGTAGCTAGGAGCGCCTATCTCGTAGCGAGCGTTGACTTGAGACTTACTTGTTTGGAGGCCGCTGGACAGTTCACTCTCAGGGGTTGCTTCGCATTGCTGAGTGACCCTGTCAAGAAGAACTATTTGAACTTGGGGGCTTTGCTTTATAGTCCCATGGGGCTTCCCGCCCTTCGGGGCGGACCCCATACCTGGTTTCAAGTGATTGGACTACTTTCCGATCACTTGGATCGATTTCTCCAATGCTGGAGCGGTTCCCTGATCGCTAGGAGGTCCTAAGTGTCCGTTAACCTCTTTTGTGTTGGCTCCTGCTGGCGCCGAGGAGTCTGGCTTGGCATTGTTTACCTTAAAATGTTTTGATTGTTCCCGGGGATCGCTCATTAATATGTCAATGGCTGCTACATTACTATGCAGATGGCTGCTGGTTTCGGTGCTGTCTGGTTGTTCTGCAGGTTCCAATATACATGATTTCTGTATTTGCTAGTCTTTGCCTGTGTTGGCTGAATTTCCCTTCAGCCTTTGCGGTTCTCCATTTTAAGTCGGGAAGTGGCCAACTCAGGTGGCTACACACCCTCTTTGTGATCCTAACGCGAAGCGTGAAGGATCACATAACTGCGTTGTCCTCATTCCCTGACCCGGCGAGCACTCTTCTATGGCCTCTTCACTGACCATAACTATGCAAGAAAAATTTTAACTAACATTCGAAGTGGCGCTATGTCAAAACAGGGACATGCATTACAAAATTTAAAAAACGGTACCTCTAACTGTCCTCAATAAACTACACTTACTCAAACATTCAATCATACTAACTTCCTAAACAATACAAAATGAAAGCAGCATTTACATTTTTCCTGGCTTGGCAGTCAAGCACAGGGTTGTACAATCTTTCCATTTCTTTATTTACAGAAGAACGCAAACAAATGTCCTTTATTATGGATCGAGGGGTTTGGGGTCCTGGGGATAACAACATAGGGGATCTTATTCTGTATACCGGGGTGCGAGCGCTGAAGGCTCTCCTCCTCCATTTCCTCATGCGGATAGTCTGCACGATGCTGCAGAGTATCGCCAACACTAATAGGGATTCTATTAAGTAGGACAGGGAGTACCAGGTTATAAATCTGTCACACCAAGATGGTGTGGTGTCGCTTGTGACTGGGCTCTGCGTGCTATGGGGAAGTGAATCATTAACGGCTGGGAGGGGGGTTGGGGTCAGGGGGTTCGCGTTCGCGCGCAACCAAATGTTCATTAGGGTGATGAGCAACACGGAGGATGTCCTCATGGTTCTTTTTCTTTCTCTTCTCTTCGCTGGAGCTTCTGGAGTTCTGTGGGATCAAGCATAGTGTCTGTTACTATCTTGGTTTAATATCTCGTCTGTTAGTATGTCTGTCCTTCAGTGCCAATTCTCCCTTTACAATTTGTCACCATGTGTGACCCCCTCTTTTTTTTTACCGAATATTGGACAGGTCACACTTACAAATACTGAAACAGTGCGAGCCGCCTCGCAGGCTGTACGATTTACCATCCAAATGTTTGAGGATGTAAATAGCATAGGGTTGGCAGCCTAAGGGTTGCCGGAAACAAAACACAACTTTTTGAACCAAAAGTGCCGAAATGAGGTGCATATGAGCTGCGCCGGGTAAGATTTGGATGGAATCCCCGGGTAGGACGGCGACCAATGCCGTGTGTGCTCTACCCGAGCGTAGCTGACCAGAGGGGGGTCCTCAGGCAGGGCAGAGACCAATGCCGTTTCTCCACTGCCTGAGCAACCGGCAAGAACGGGCAAAAATGTAGTCATCGTGGGGGGTTGCCATATTGGTTTTACCTTTAAACCTGAAGGGCAGTTATGAACGGTTTGTTTTTCTGTCGACAGACGAGTTCCTCTGAACTGGCGTCTGGGACATTAACAAGTATCTGTGGACAAACTAGTTCCTCTGAACTAGCGTCCGGGACAAACTAGTTTCTCTGACTACCAGTGGGCGTCAGAAGGGTGGTGGCATGGGGCCGTGAATTTTTTTTCGATCTTACAAACAACATTTAACAATACCACTACAAACAACATTAAACTTGCTGCAGGTTCCATCAGAAAGGACACCGTTTTCTCCCAAGCGGTTCCTTTTTACAACATCATCTGGACACCTCAGTTATCGGTTGCGAACAGGGTCGCAAAGGGGTTCTCGCTTTGGGAGGCAGACTCAAAGTCGTCATCTTCTCCCGGATGCCATACTCTGGAATGTATCAGGGCTGATAGGGCTGCATGGTGCGATTTTGGGGTCCATCTTGTCGTTCCGGACGAGCCTATATGAATTGTCGCGGCGCCAAAAGGTGGTGTCTAGTTCTGTGGGGACGGAATCGGGGTCGTAATTGTAGGGCAATGGTCTTTGGTGGTGCTTATTGAGGAATGTGATGAGGAAGGGATCATTCGAATCGAGGTCAGATTCACTGCGATGGGTCCTGTTGCCTGGGGATAGTAGGGAGGCGTGCTGTGGCTATTGTCACTGTCGCTACTGCTGCAGTCTGTGGGCATACCGGGGCGGAATCTAGAGTTCGGGGGTGGCGTCGAGGTTGAGTCCGTGGCTGGGCTGGACGTGTTGGGGGAGGGTAGGGTTACGTTGGCTGTGGGCGGGGTGTGGTCTGCGTCGAGCATGACGTGATGTGCGTGGTTGGACTGTGGGCCATATGCCTTAAGCTGGTTAATATGAACCACGCAGTCTTTCCGTTGGGGTACTTAATTTTATACACAGAGGGGCTTACTTCATCCGCAATGGAGTACGGACCCGAATATTTAGGTGACAGGAATGTGCTGGGGTTGTATATGGAGAGCATGACTTGCTGTCCTACATTGAATTCAGTCGCATGTACTGTCTTATCGAAACAGCCTTGCTCTGTTTCTTTTGTGTGCCTAATCGTACCGCGGCTGCTAGCTGAGCCGTTTTAACATTCTCTACCAGTTGCTCTACTGCTTTCTCGTGTGTGAGGGCCGTCACTTCGGGGCTGGTCAAATCTAATCCCAATAAAAATTCTGTGCCTTTCATGGGGTGTCCGGTCATGAGGATGTGTGGGGTGTAACCTGTAGATGGTGAAACCGTATTTCGCAAAAACATCAGCGCAAAAGGGAGGACTGAATCCCAAGTGGTGTTGTTTTGCTGGACCACTTTTCGGAGGGTAGCTTTTTGGGTCCGATTCATGCGCTCCACGATACCACTTGACTGGGGGTGGTATGCGATGTGGAATTTTTGGGTAATGCCAAATATCGTGAGAACGTTCTTCATGACACGTCCCGTAAAATGGGAACCTTGGTCGGATTCAATACTGCGGGGAAGTCCCCATCTCGTAAAGATGTGGTGGGTTAAGATCTTGGCTGTGGTCTTTGCCGTGTTCGTTCTGGATAGGAATGCCTCTACCCATTTT
Source organism: Scyliorhinus torazame (assembly GCF_047496885.1). NCBI lineage: Eukaryota > Metazoa > Chordata > Chondrichthyes > Carcharhiniformes > Scyliorhinidae > Scyliorhinus > Scyliorhinus torazame. Next base: position 15,838,782 of record NC_092715.1, read on the forward strand.
GTAAACGTGTCGATCACAGCGGGTACATACTTATAACCATTCCTGCAAGAGGGCAATGGTCCTATAAAATCAATCTGGAGGTTAGTCCAGGGGCCATTAACGGGGCGGGTGTGACTAAGTTGAGCTTTCTTGGCATATCTGTCCGGATTGTTCTGGGCACAGATAAGGCAATTCTCAACGTAGTGCGTTACGTCTTCTTTTAAACTTGGCCACCAACAGAGCTGCCTGAGGTGGGCTGTAGTGGGATCAATTCCCTGATGTCCATGACCGTCATGGAACAAACAAATGAGCTGATTCCTGTCCTATTCAGGAACCACATAAAGGGTGTCTTTTAGCACCACACCGTCATGTGTGGTCAGAGCATTTTTAAATCTATCATAGGGTGCTGGGAATCTTCCCTTTAAAATCTCCCTGAGATTGCTGTCTTGCTTCTGGGCCTGTACTAAATCCTCGATATTAGTCTGCGAGACCTGAACTGCATTCACTGGTGCGCTCTCTGGGGGTGTCCAAAAGTATCTGTGCCTGGAACCTGCTTTTGCCAGTGCGTCGGCTTTTACATTTCCAGGGTAGGAGGGTGCTGGGAATCTTCCCTTTAAAATCTCCCTGAGATTGCTGTCTTGCTTCTGGGCCTGTACTAAATCCTCGATATTAGTCTGCGAGACCTGAACTGCATTCACTGGTGCGCTCTCGGGGGGTGTCCAAAAGTATCTGTGCCTGGAACCTGCTTTTGCCAGTGCGTCGGCTTTTACATTTCCAGGGTAGGAGGAACGATGGTGACTACGAACTTTAACTATTCCAAAAGTCCTGCCCTGTGCTTTTTCTAAAATGTGATGGGGCTGAGGGGAGGGGTTTTCCGTCTGCGGAAACATCCTCTTGCTTTCCACAGGGGTAGGAATTCTGTAAGGCTGTTGCAGACATTGAGGCTGTCCGAATATATGTCTGCTGGGCTGGGGAAGGATTCTGGATGATCCACAATATACGCCACGGCTGCTAGTTCTGCCGCCTGTGCACCTAAGTGTCCTGGTAGTTTTAGTGATATTTCTTCTAGGGCGCGTCCCTGCGCGTCTTCGACATAAATACCGCATCCTGTTATGCGCTTTCCTTCTAATATTGTGGAAGGTGCATCCACTTATATTCTTATGGGTTCGCAAGTGTCTGTGTGCTTGGAGCTCTGGGTTGGACTATCTATCTTTCTGGGGTGTTTTTGCAATAAAGGGGCCTGTGTTGTGGTGTGGGGAGATGATTTCACATTCATGGGGGGTGCCTGGGTACTGTAGGTTATCTGCTAAGAAAGTGTGGGTCTTGGTCCTTTTAACAGTGATGTCCCGTCCCTGCAAAAGAAGGGTCCATCTGGCTGCTCTTATTTGACTGACTGTACCGTCCTTAAGTCGTCCGTCCAGTAAAAGTTGGGTGGGGGGGTGTTCCGTCAGGATTGTGATGGGGTTCAGTCCGGTTATGTATGAAAAATATTGTACTGCCCAAAAAACTGCGAGCAGGTGCCTTTCACAGGCTGAAAATCCCTGCTCCACAGCATCTGGGAATCTGGAGGCGTAAGCCATGGGTCTTAACTGTTCGTGCCGTTCCTGGAGGAGCATGGCCGAAAGGGTGCGGTCTGTGCTTGCTACCTCTATCGCATAGGGGGAAAGCATGTCTGGAACTTGTAGTGCGGGGGCTGCTATGAGTGCTCTTTTCAAAGAGTCCACAGCATCCGTATGCTGCGGAAGCCATTCCCAGGGGGCTCCTTTCTTTAGGAGGTCTGAGAGGGGTGCTGCCTTGCTGGCGAAGCCGTCAATGTGGTTTCGGTAGTAGCCAACCGGTCCTAACAACGACCAGAGGGCTGAAACATTCTGGGGAAGGGGCAATTTGGCAATCGAGTCAATCCTTTTGTGCTCGATCTCGCGTTTACCGTGCGTGATAATTGTACCCAAATATATGGGTACAATCTGGGCCTTTTTGGGGTTTACTTTGCAACCAATTTTCTGTAGGAGTTCCAGGAGTTCGGCCAGAAGCTCGATGTGCTCTGCCTTGGTGTCAGTCTGCAGCAATAGGTCGTCCTCATACTGGACCAAACATTCAGGGCGAGAATATTTTGACAAACCATTTGCCAGCTGTCGGTGGAAAATGGAGGGGGAGTTGTGGAATCCTTGTGGAAGGCATGTCCACGTGTACTACTGATTTTTAAACGTGAAGGCAAATTTGTATTGGCATGCTTTTGCCAATGGAATGGACCAGAATCCATTACTGACGTCCAAAACCGTAAAATATCGTGAGTTGAGTCCCTGTTTGAGCATGGTCCCGGGACTTGTGGCTACCGTGGGGGCTGCTGCGGGGGTGACTTTGTTGAGTTCCCAGTAATCGATGATCAGTCGCCATGATCCATCGGACTTTCTCTCTGGCCAAATCAGGGCATTATTAGTAGAGGCTACTGATCTGAGTACACCCTGCTCTGATAAGCTGTCGATAACTTTTGCGATTTCTCCCTCTGCCTCTTGGGGAAATCCGTATTGCTTTTGGGGTCTAGGGTCAGGTCCTATGATTTGAACGGAACCAGTCATCCGGCCACAGTCGTGTTTGTGGGTCGCGAATGCTGTCCTGTGCTTCTGCAGAACTGCCCTAACCTGCTTGTCTGTGCTAATCGTGATCGGGTCAAACCAAAATTCGCCGACTGCGCTAATCTTGTTTGCATATTCTCCTATGGTGAGCGTTGCGGGGGCTCTTGCGGATTTTGCCATTCTCCAGACACATTGGTTGACTGGATCAAAGGACAGGTTGTGGGAATTCATAAAATCTATGCCTAAAATGTGTTCTGCTGTGTGGGGTCGATCGACTAAAACTATGGAGGTGCTTGGTGGTGATGTTGCCGATTTGAATGGGTACAGGGGCTGTGATGTGTCCCTGCTGTGAGTGGTCTGTAAAGCCGCTGAGGGTGATAGTGGCTATAGTGGGCCACGTGTCCTTTTGAAACATGGTGGAGGAATTGATTGTGGTGGGGGACCCTCCTGTTTCCCAGAGAAACTCGATGGGCTGTCCCCGTATCTTTGCTGCAACTACTGGTCGGCTGGACCTATCCCAAAGGGGCCAACTGGGGGAGCCCGAACACCGTCAGTCCATTCCGTTCAGCTCCGGTTGGTCTGAACGAGTGCCTACACTATGTATGGGCTCTGTCCTATTCTTATTCAGAGTGCCTGCTGGGCTCTCTGTAGCTTTCGTGGGGCAATGTATTCTCTTGCAAAGTTTCCTAACTGTCCACAGTTGTAACACTCCTGTGGCTTTTGTGGGAGGCTGTTCCTGCCTTCATTTACCCATGCGGGGTTCTGGTGTGCCTTAACTGCGTGTATGTCTGCTTCTGTCTGCTGTTCTTCAGGATTTTTATTTGTGGGTTTGTTTTGAACAGATTGTTCCCAGGCACGGGACAATCTTTTTACAACCCATTTCTCATTATGAGCCTCCTCTGAGGGATCATAATTGGCACAAGCTTTTTGTCCTGTTTCTGTGGCATGGGAGATAAGGGTGCGGGTCCATCTGGCCATGTTGTCTGGGGACAAATGGGCGCGGTCTAAGTCTCCGAAAACTGCTGCGAAATGGATCCACAAGCGTCCAACAAACGCTGTGGGGTGCTCGGTTTTCTTTTGCTTGCAGTTATTGAGGCCTTCTACGGGGTCACCCCTGTTGTACCCGATCGCGGTATGCATTTCTGCAAGGGTGCCTCCTCCTACATTCTGTGGGTCGGGAAGGGCTGCTACGACCGAAGGGTCTAAACTCAAAACTGTGAGCTTTACTTGCTCTCGCTCATCCAGGCCGTACATGGTAGCCTGCTGTTTTACTCTGGTAAAGAAGTGGTGGGGGTCTGAGATGGGGAAGAATGGTTTGATTTTATCGCACACGTCCCGTAATTGGGTCACTGTTAAGGGGTTGGTGTACAGAAATTCTGTGTCGTCCGATGTGGCTGTGCGGTGGGTGGTGACTGTTCATTTGAGCCTGAACTATCTGCTCTGTGGGGGTTGGGGCGCTTTTCTCTTCTGGGGCTTTCCTTGCACACATGTTCCCTGAACATATCTCTGCGCCGCCTCACTCAATTCTTCCCAATCAGGGCCGTCTTCCTCATCTAACTGTGATCCAAAGGTTTCCTGGAATCCTTTTTGAACTGAAAGCAGAGATTGCAGTTCTGCAATCTGCTTCCGGCACTTTGCGTGGTCTAATGAGCTTTGTCTTTGCTCCGTGGTGGTAGTATGGAGTGCTCTTAACGCTGCCTTCAGGTCACTACACTGCCTCTGCAATGCCTCTACCTGCTTCTTTTTTTCCTCTCGTACCACAAAGAACAAAGAAATGTACAGCACAGGAACAGGCCCTTCGGCCCTCCAAGCCCGTGCCGGCCATGCTGCCCGACTAAACTACAATCTTCTACACTTCCTGGGTCCATATCCCTCTATTCCCATCCTATTCATGTATTTGGCAAGATGCCCCTTAAATGTCACTATCGTCCCTGCTTCCACCACCTCCTCCGGTAGCGAGTTCCAGGCACCCACTACCCTCTATGTAAAAAACTTGCCTCGTACATCTACTCTAAACCTTGCCCCTCTCACCTTAAACCTATGCCCCCTAGTAATTGACCCCTCTACCCTTGGGAAAAGCCTCTGACTATCCACTCTGTCTATGCCCCTCATAATTTTGTAGACCTCTATCAGGTCGCCCCTCAACCTCCGTTATTCCAGTGAGAACAAACCGAGTTTATTATTCAACCGCTCCTCATAGCTAATGCCCTCCATACTAGGCAACATTCTGGTAAATCTCTTCTGCACCCCCTCTAAAGCCTCCACATCCTTCTGGTAGTGTGGCGACCAGAATTGAACACTATACCCCAAGTGTGGCCTAACTAAGGTTCTATACAGCTGCAACATGACTTGCCCATTCTTATACTCAATGCCCAGGCCAATGAAGGCAAGCATGCCGTATGCCTTCTTGACTACCTTCTCCACCTGTGTTGCCCCTTTCAGTGACCTGTGGACCTGTACACCTAGATGTCTCTGACTTTCAATACTCTTGAGGGTTCTACCATTCACTGTATATTCCCTACCTGCATTAGACCTTCCAAAATGCATTACCTCACATTTGTCCGGATTAAACTCCATCTGCCATCTCTCCGCCCAAGCCTCCAAACAATCTAAATCCCGCTGTATCTTCTGACAGTCCTCATCGCTATCTGCAATTCCACCAACCTTTGTGTCGTCTGCAAACTTACTAATCAGACCAGCTGCATTTTCCTCCAAATCGTTTATGTATACTACAAAGAACAGAGGCCCAAGCACAGATCCCTGTGGAACACCACTGGTCACAGCCCTCCAATCAGAAAAACACCCTTCTACTGCTACTCTCTGCCTTCTGTGACCGAGCCTGTTCTGTACCCATCTTGCCACCTCACCTCTGATCCCGTGTGACTTCACCTTTTGTACCAGTCTGCCTTGAGGCACCTTGTCAAAGGCAGATGGTGGTGCTGAGTTGTCTTCTTGAACCGCTGCAGTCCTTGAGGTGTAGGTACACTGTGCTGTTAGGGAAGGAATTCCAGGATGTTGCCCCAGCAACAGTGAAGGAACGGCGATATATTTCCAAGTCAGGGTAGTGAGTGACTTGGAGGGCAACCTCCAGGTGGTGGGGTTCCTATGTATCTGCTGCTCTTGTCCTTCTAGATGGTTGTGGGTTGGAAGGTGTTGTCTCGGGAACCCTTGTGAGTTTCTACAGAGCATCTTGTAGATGGTACACACGGCTGCCATTGTTCGTCAGTGGTGGAGGGTTTGAATGTTTGTGGAAGGGGGAACAATCAAGCGAGCTGCTTTGTCCTGGATGGTGTTGAGCTTCTTGAGTGTGCACTCATCCAGGCAAGTGAAAACTATTCCATTTCACTCTTGACTTGTGCCTTGTAGATGCTGGACAGGCTTTGGGAGGGTCAGGAGGTGAGTTACTCGCCGTGGAATTCCTAGCCATGGCGCGAATGCAACTTGCCACTTGTCAGCCCAAGCCTGCATATTGTCCAGGTCTTGCTGCATTTGGATACGGCCTGCTTAATTATCTGAGGAGTCTTGAATGGTGCTGAACCTTGTGCAGTCATCCGCAAACATCCCACTACTGACTTTGATGGAAGGGAGGTCATTGATGAAACAGCTGAAGATGGTTGGGCCGAGGACACTACCCTGAGGAACTCCTGCAGCGATGTCCTGGAGTTGAGATGATTGACCTCCAACCACCATAACCATCTTCCTTTGTGCCGGGTATGACTCCAACCAGCGGAGAGTTTTCCCTCTGATTCCCATTAACTCCAGTTTAGCTAGGGCTCCTTGATGCCATACTCTGTCAAATGCTGCCTTGATGTCAAGGGCAGTTACTCTCACCTCACCTCTGGCATTAAGCTGTTTTGTCCATGTTTGAACCAAGGCTGTAATGAGGTCAGGAGGTGAGTCACCCTGGCGGAACCCAAACTGAGCATCCGTGAGCAGGCTATTGCGGAGTAAGTGCCGCTTGATACATACATAGATACATAGAAGATAGGAGCAGGAGGGGGCCTTTTGCCCTTAGAGCCTGTTCCGCCATTTATCACGATCATGGCTGATCATCCAACTCAATAGCCTAATCCTGCTTTCTCCCCATAGCCTTTCATTCCATTCTCCCCAAGTGCTCTTGAATATATTCAATGTTTTAGCATCAACTGCTTCCTGTGGTAATGAATTCCACAGGCTCACCACTCTGGGTGAAGAAATATCTCCTTCTCTCTGTCTGAAATGGTTTACCCTGAATCCTTGGACTGTGACCCCTGGTTCTGGACACAGCCATCATTGGTAACATCTTCCCTGCACCTACCTTGTCTAGTCCTGTTAAAAAGTTATAAGTCTCTATGAGATCCCCCCTCATTCTTCTGAACTCCAGCGAGAACAATCCCAACCTAGTCAATCTCTCCTCATATGACAGTCCCGCCATCCCTGGAATCAGTCTGGTAAACCTTCGCTGCACTCCCTCGAGAACAAGAACATTCTTCCTCAGAGAAGGAGACCAAAACTGCACACAATACTCCAAGTGTGGCCTCATCAAGGCCCTGTACAATTGCAGCATCACATCCCTGCTTCTATACTCGAAACCTCTTGCAATGAAGGCCAACATAACATTAGCCTTCTTTACCGCCTGCTGCACCTGCATGCTTACCTTCAGCAATACCCAGATCCCACTGCACACTCCCCTCTCCCAATTTACAATCATTCAGGTAGTAATCTGCCATCCTGTTTTTGCTTGCAAAGTGAATGACCTCACACTTAACCAAATTATACTGCATCTGCCATTGATTTGCCCACTCGCCCAACCTGTCCAGATCTTGCTGTAGGACCCCTGCATCCTCGTCACAATTCACCCTCCCACCTAACTTGGTATCACCTGCAAACTTTGAGATGTTACATTTTGTCCCCTCATCCAAATCATTGATATATATTGTGAATATTGATAGCACTGTTGATGACTCCTTCCATCACTTTGCTGATGATGGATACTAGACTGATAGGGCAGTAATTGGCTGGTTTGGATTTGTCCTGTTTCTAGTGTACAGGACACACCTGGGCAATTTTCCACATTGCCGGGTAGATGCCAGTGTTGTAGCTACACTGGAGCAGCTTGGCTAGGGATGCGGCAAGTTCTGGAGCACAAGCCTTCAGTAAATTGCTGGGATATTGTCAGGGCCCATAGCTTTTGCAGTATCCAGTGCCTTCAGCTGTTTCTTGATATCACGTGGAGTGAATCATACTGGCTGAAGACTGATGTCTGTGATGCTGGGGACCTCCGGAGGAGAGCGAGAAGGATCACCCACTCGGCGCTTCTGGCAGAAGATTGTTGCAAATGCCTTGGCCTTGTTGTTTGCACAGATGTGCTGGGCTCCTCCATCATTGAGGACGGGGATATTTGTGGAGTCTCCTCCTCCAGTGAGTTGTTAATTGTCACCACCATTCACGGCTGGATATGGCAGGACTACAGAAATTAGACCTGATGCATTGGTTGTGGAATTGCTTAGCTGTCTATTACTTGCTGCTAATGCTGTTCTGCACACAAGTAGTCCTGTGTTGTAGCTTCACCAGGTCAACACCAGATTTTTCAGTATGCCTGCTGTTGCTCCTCGCATGCTCTCCTGCACTCTTCATTGAACCAGGTTTGATCGCCATGGCTTGGTGGTAATGATAGAGTGGGGTATATGCCGGGCCATGGGGTTGCAGATTGTGGTTGAATACAATTCTACGAATTAATGAATCAGATGGGTTTTTACGATACCATGAAACATGATAATCAACTTGGAACTATATTGTCATTTCTTCACTGTCGTTGAGTCAATCCTGGAACTCCTGGCCCTGCAAAACTATTAATGAACCAGCACCACATGGACTGCAATGATTCAGGAAGTCTACTCACCACCATCTCACGGGTATTAGGAATGAGTAATAAATACTGGCCTTGACATCAACACACAGCCCAACAATGAATGCATAAAAATCCTGGAGGTCAGATTAGAGAGAGTGACCCCCTATCCTGTGGGCAGGTTTAGGGAGAGTGACCAGAGGATTGGATAGGGTGGACAGAGAGCCTTTTTCCTCGGATGGTGATGGCTAGCACAAGGGGACATAGCTTTAAATTGAGCAGAGATAGATATAGGACAGATGTAAGAGGTAGGTTCTTTACTCCGAGAGTAGTAAGGGCGTGGAATGCCCTGCCTGTAACAGTAGTGGACTCGCCAACATTAAGGGCATTTAAATGGTCATTGGATAAACATATGGATGATAAGGGAATAGTGTAGATGGGCTTTAGATTGGTTTCACAGGTCGGCGCAACATCGAGGGCCAACGGGCCTGTACTGCGCTGTAATGTACCATGTGACCCCCTACCCTGTGGGCACGGATAGAGAGCTTGACCCCCCTAACCTGTAGGCAGCGTTAGTGGGCATGACCCCCTACCATGTGGGCAGCGTCAGAGAGCGTGACTGTCGGCCTTGTGGGCAGGGTTACAGAGAGTTACCCCCTACCCTGTGGGCAGTGCTAGAGAGAGTGACCCCCTACCCTGTGGGCAGGGTTAGAGAGCGTGACCCCCTACCCTGTGAGCATGGTTAGAGAGCTTGACCCCCTACCCTGTGGGCAGCGTTAGTGGGCGTGACCCCCTACTCTGTGGGCAGGGTTAGAGAGCGAGACCCCATCCTGTGGGCAGGGTTTGAGAGAGTGACACCTGACCCTGTGGGCAGGGTTAGAGAGCGTGACCCTCTCCCCTGTGGGCAGGGTTAGAAAAAGTGACCCCCTACCCTGTGGGCAGGGTTAGAGAGAGTTATCCCCTACCCTGTGGGCAGGGTTAGAGAACGTGACCCCCTACCCTGTGGGCAGCGTTAGTGGGCGTGACCCCCTACTCTGTGGGCAGGGTTAGAGAGCGTGACCCTCTCCCCTGTGGGCAGGGTTAGAAAGCGTGACCCCCTACCCTGTGGGCAGGGTTAGAGAGCGTGACCCTCTCCCCTGTGGGCAGGGTTAGAGAGCGTGACCCCCTACCCTGCGGGCAGGGTTAGAGAGCGTGACCCCATCCTGTGGGCAGGGTTTGAGAGTGTGACCCCCTACCCTGCGGGCAGGGTGAGAGAGCGTGACCCCATCCTGTGGGCAGGGTTTGAGAGAGTGACACCTGACCCTGTGGGCAGGGTTAGAGAGCGTGACCCTCTATCCTGTGGGCAACGTTAGTGGGCGTGACCCCCTACCCTGTGGGCAGGGTTAGAGAGCGTGACCCTCTACCCTGTGGGCAGGGTTAGAGAGAGTGACCCCACCCTGTGGGCAGGGTTACAGAGAGTTATCCCCTACCCTGTGGGCAGGGTTAGAGAGCGAGACCCTCTACCCTGTGGGCAGGGTTAGAGAGTGTGACCCCCTACCCTGTGGGCAGGGTTAGAGAGCGTGACCCTCTACCCTGTGGGCAGGGTTAGAGAGAGTGACCCCACCCTGTGGGCAGGGTTACAGAGAGTTATCCCCTACCCTGTGGGCAGGGTTAGAGAGTGTGACCCTCTACCCTGTGGGCAGGGTTAGAGAGCGAGACCCTCTACCCTGTGGGCAGGGTTAGAGAGCGTGACCCCCAACCCTGTGAGCATGGTTAGAGAGCTTGACCCCCTACCTTGTGGGCAGCGTTAGTGGGCGTGACCCCCTACTCTGTGGGCAGGGTTAGAGAACGTGACCACCTACCCTGTGGGCAGGGTTAGAGAGAGTGACCCCACCCTGTGAGCATGGTTAGAGAGCGAGACCCTCTACCCTGTGGGCAGGGTTACAGAGAGTGACCCCCTACCCTGTGAGTATGGTTAGAGAGCTTGACCCCCTACCCTGTGGGCAGCGTTAGTGGGCGTGACCCCCTACTCTGTGGGCAGGATTAGAGAACGTGACCCCCTACCCTGTGGGCAGGGTTAGAGAGCGAGACCCTCTACCCTGTGGGCAGGGTTAGAGAGCGAGACCCTCTACCCTGTGGGCAGGGTTAGAGAGCGTGACCCCCTACCCTGCGAGCATGGTTAGAGAGCTTGACCCCCTACCCTGTGGGCAGCGTTAGTGGGCATGACCCCCCTACTCTGTGGGCAGGGTTAGAGAGCGAGACCCCATCCTGTGGGCAGGGTTTGAGAGAGTGACACCTGACCCTGTGGGCAGGGTTAGAGAGCGTGACCCTCTCCCCTGTGGGCAGGGTTAGAGAACGTGACCCCCTACCCTGTGGGCAGGGTTAGAGAGAGTTATCCCCTACCCTGTGGGCAGGGTTAGAGAATGTGACCCCCTACCCTGTGGGCAGCGTTAGTGGGCATGACCCCCTACTCTGTGGGCAGGGTTAGAGAGCGTGACCCTCTCCCCTGTGGGCAGGGTTAGAAAGCGTGACCCCCTACCCTGTGGGCAGGGTTAGAGAGCGTGACCCTCTCCCCTGTGGGCAGGGTTAGAGAGCGTGACCCCCTACCCTGTGGGCAGGGTTAGAGAGAGCGACCCTCGTCCCTGTGGGCAGGGTTAGAGTGTGACCCCCTACCCTGTGGGCTATGTTAGAGAGAGCGACCCTCGTCCCTGTGGGCAGTGTTAGAGAGTGACCCCCGACCCTGTGGGCAGGGTTAGAGAAAGTGACCCCGTACCCTGTGGGCAACGTTAGAGAGAGTGACCCCCGACCCAGTGGGCAGGGTTAGAGAAAGTGACCCCCTACCCTGTGGGCAGCGTTAGTGGGCGTGACCCCCGACCCTGTGGGCAGCGTTAGAGTGTGACCCCCTACCCTGTGGGCAGGGTTAGAGAGTGTGACCCCCTACCCTGCGGGCAGGGTTACAGAGAGTGACCCCCTATCCTGTGGGCAGGTTTAGGGAGAGTGACCAGAGGATTGGATAGGGTGGACAGAGAGCCTTTTTCCTCGGATGGTGATGGCTAGCACAAGGGGACATAGCTTTAAATTGAGCAGAGATAGATATAGGACAGATGTAAGAGGTAGGTTCTTTACTCCGAGAGTAATAAGGGCGTGGAATGCCCTGCCTGTAACAGTAGTGGACTTGCCAACATTAAGGGCATTTAAATGGTCATTGGATAAACATATGGATGATAAGGGAATAGTGTAGATGGGCTTTAGATTGGTTTCACAGGTCGGCGCAACATCGAGGGCCAACGGGCCTGTACTGCGCTGTAATGTACCATGTGACCCCCTACCCTGTGGGCACGGATAGAGAGCTTGACCCCCCTAACCTGTAGGCAGCGTTAGTGGGCATGACCCCCTACCATGTGGGCAGCGTCAGAGAGCGTGACTGTCGGCCTTGTGGGCAGGGTTACAGAGAGTTACCCCCTACCCTGTGGGCAGTGCTAGAGAGAGTGACCCCCTACCCTGTGGGCAGGGTTAGAGAGCGTGACCCCCTACCCTGCGGGCAGGGTTAGAGAGCGTGACCCCATCCTGTGGGCAGGGTTTGAGAGTGTGACCCCCTACCCTGCGGGCAGGGTGAGAGAGCGTGACCCCATCCTGTGGGCAGGGTTTGAGAGAGTGACACCTGACCCTGTGGGCAGGGTTAGAGAGCGTGACCCTCTATCCTGTGGGCAGCGTTAGTGGGCGTGACCCCCTACCCTGTGGGCAGGGTTAGAGAGCGTGACCCTCTACCCTGTGGGCAGGGTTAGAGAGAGTGACCCCACCCTGTGGGCAGGGTTACAGAGAGTTATCCCCTACCCTGTGGGCAGGGTTAGAGAGCGAGACCCTCTACCCTGTGGGCAGGGTTAGAGAGTGTGACCCCCTACCCTGTGGGCAGGGTTAGAGAGCGTGACCCTCTACCCTGTGGGCAGGGTTAGAGAGAGTGACCCCACCCTGTGGGCAGGGTTACAGAGAGTTATCCCCTACCCTGTGGGCAGGGTTAGAGAGTGTGACCCTCTACCCTGTGGGCAGGGTTAGAGAGCGAGACCCTCTACCCTGTGGGCAGGGTTAGAGAGCGTGACCCCCAACCCTGTGAGCAGGGTTAGAGAGCGTGACCCTCTACCCTGTGGGCAGGGTTAGAGAGAGTGACCCCACCCTGTGGGCAGGGTTACAGAGAGTTATCCCCTACCCTGTGGGCAGGGTTAGAGAGTGTGACCCTCTACCCTGTGGGCAGGGTTAGAGAGCGAGACCCTCTACCCTGTGGGCAGGGTTAGAGAGCGTGACCCCCAACCCTGTGAGCATGGTTAGAGAGCTTGACCCCCTACCCTGTGGGCAGCGTTAGTGGGCGTGACCCCCTACTCTGTGGGCAGGGTTAGAGAACGTGACCACCTACCCTGTGGGCAGGGTTAGAGAGAGTGACCCCACCCTGTGAGCATGGTTAGAGAGCGAGACCCTCTACCCTGTGGGCAGGGTTACAGAGAGTGACCCCCTACCCTGTGAGTATGGTTAGAGAGCTTGACCCCCTACCCTGTGGGCAGCGTTAGTGGGCGTGACCCCCTACTCTGTGGGCAGGATTAGAGAACGTGACCCCCTACCCTGTGGGCAGGGTTAGAGAGCGAGACCCTCTACCCTGTGGGCAGGGTTAGAGAGCGAGACCCTCTACCCTGTGGGCAGGGTTAGAGAGCGTGACCCCCTACCCTGCGAGCATGGTTAGAGAGCTTGACCCCCTACCCTGTGGGCAGCGTTAGTGGGCATGACCCCCCTACTCTGTGGGCAGGGTTAGAGAGCGAGACCCCATCCTGTGGGCAGGGTTTGAGAGAGTGACACCTGACCCTGTGGGCAGGGTTAGAGAGCGTGACCCTCTCCCCTGTGGGCAGGGTTAGAGAACGTGACCCCCTACCCTGTGGGCAGGGTTAGAGAGAGTTATCCCCTACCCTGTGGGCAGGGTTAGAGAATGTGACCCCCTACCCTGTGGGCAGCGTTAGTGGGCATGACCCCCTACTCTGTGGGCAGGGTTAGAGAGCGTGACCCTCTCCCCTGTGGGCAGGGTTAGAAAGCGTGACCCCCTACCCTGTGGGCAGGGTTAGAGAGCGTGACCCTCTCCCCTGTGGGCAGGGTTAGAGAGCGTGACCCCCTACCCTGTGGGCAGGGTTAGAGAGAGCGACCCTCGTCCCTGTGGGCAGGGTTAGAGTGTGACCCCCTACCCTGTGGGCTATGTTAGAGAGAGCGACCCTCGTCCCTGTGGGCAGTGTTAGAGAGTGACCCCCGACCCTGTGGGCAGGGTTAGAGAAAGTGACCCCGTACCCTGTGGGCAACGTTAGAGAGAGTGACCCCCGACCCAGTGGGCAGGGTTAGAGAAAGTGACCCCCTACCCTGTGGGCAGCGTTAGTGGGCGTGACCCCCGACCCTGTGGGCAGCGTTAGAGTGTGACCCCCTACCCTGTGGGCAGGGTTAGAGAGTGTGACCCCCTACCCTGCGGGCAGGGTTACAGAGAGTGACCCCCTATCCTGTGGGCAGGTTTAGGGAGAGTGACCAGAGGATTGGATAGGGTGGACAGAGAGCCTTTTTCCTCGGATGGTGATGGCTAGCACAAGGGGACATAGCTTTAAATTGAGCAGAGATAGATATAGGACAGATGTAAGAGGTAGGTTCTTTACTCCGAGAGTAATAAGGGCGTGGAATGCCCTGCCTGTAACAGTAGTGGACTTGCCAACATTAAGGGCATTTAAATGGTCATTGGATAAACATATGGATGATAAGGGAATAGTGTAGATGGGCTTTAGATTGGTTTCACAGGTCGGCGCAACATCGAGGGCCAACGGGCCTGTACTGCGCTGTAATGTACCATGTGACCCCCTACCCTGTGGGCACGGATAGAGAGCTTGACCCCCCTAACCTGTAGGCAGCGTTAGTGGGCATGACCCCCTACCATGTGGGCAGCGTCAGAGAGCGTGACTGTCGGCCTTGTGGGCAGGGTTACAGAGAGTTACCTTCTACCCTGTTGGCAGTGCTAGAGAGAGTGAGCCCCTACCCTGTGGGAAGGGTTAGAGAGCGTGACCCCCTACCCTGTGAGCATGGTTAGAGAGCATGACCCCCTACCCTGTGGGCAGCGTTAGTGGGCGTGACCCCCTACTCTGTGGGCAGGGTTAGAGAGCGAGACCCCATCCTGTGGGCAGGGTTTGAGAGAGTGACACCTGACCCTGTGGGCAGGGTTAGAGAGCGTGACCCTCTCCCCTGTGGGCAGGGTTAGAGAAAGTGACCCACTACCCTGTGGGCAGGGTTAGAGAGAGTTATCCCCTACCCTGTGGGCAGGGTTAGAGAACGTGACCCCCTACCCTGTGGGCAGCGTTAGTGGGCGTGACCCCCTACTCTGTGGGCAGGGTTAGAGAGCGTGACCCTCTCCCCTTTGGGCAGGGTTAGAAAGCGTGACCCCCTACCCTGTGGGCAGGGTTAGAGAGCGTGACCCTCTCCCCTGTGGCAGGGTTAGAGAGCGTGACCCCCTACCCTGCGGGCAGGGTTAGAGAGCGTGACCACATCCTGTGGGCAGGGTTTGAGAGTGTGACCCCCTATCCTGTGGGCAGGGTTAGAGAGAGTGACCCTCTACCCTGTGGGCAGGGTTAGAGAGTGTGACCCTCTACCCTGTGGGCAGGGTTAGAAAGCGTGACCCCCTACCCTGTGGGCAGGGGTAGAGAGTGTGACCCTCTACCCTGTGGGCAGGGTTACAAAGCGTGACCCCCTACCCTGTGGGCAGGGCTAGAGAGCGTGACCCTCTACCCTGTGGGTAGGGTTAGAGAGTGTGACCCCCTACCCTGTGGGCAGGGTTAGAGAGCGTGACCCTCTACCCTGTGGGCAGGGTTAGAGAGTGTGACCCCCTACCCTGTGGGCAGGGTTAGAGAGTGTGACCCCCTACCCTGTGGGCAGGGTTAGAGAGTGTGACCCCCTACCCTGTGGGCAGGGTTAGAGAGTGTGACCCCCTACCCTGTGGGCAGGGTTAGAGAGTGTGACCCTCTACCCTGTGGGCAGGGTTAGAGAGCGTGACCCTCTACCCTGTGGGCAGGGTTAGAGAGTGACCTCCTCACTCTGTGTGCTCCAGGCAGGATTAGAGAGTGACCTCCGCACCCTGTGGAAGATGAAGCAAGATTTTGTCCTGGCATAATAAAAAAACTCCTTGGAATAGAAGCTTCTGTTGACAGAAATTGATCTGACTCTTCAAGCCAATGACCCTCCATCACAGAGATAATTGACCAGGCAATGACTAATTATGATCTGTTTTTTTCCTTCAGATTCAGCAATGTCTCCTGGTTCTCGGAGCCCCTACCAGGAACTACGGCCCCAGATCAGTTTCACAGAGGCCATGCTGAAAGCATCAGAAAATGCTCCTTCCGTTGATGCTACAGAAGGGACAGGTTTACAGGAGCACACAGATGAGAACTGCCTATACTGCGTGTGCTTGCAGATTGTTGGCTGCCTGCCCTACAGTCATTGTGCTTCCACTTTAAACCGTGCAGGTGAGTTAAGAGCTGGCCTGCACCCTGTCTTTGTGATTCGATGGCCAAATAGCCTAGTACTGCTCCTAAGTCCTGTCATGATATCCACATCAGCATATCATGGTGCAATCACACACACACTGATGGACAGGTAGTTGGACCAACCAACACACACATAACATCGCAGCCAATCACCAGTGAGAGCACACGCACTATAAAACAGGGAACACCACAGTTCCCGCTCATTCTACCAGGAGATAGCTCAGGGCACAGAGCTCACAGCGTGCCACTCAGACATACACCATGTGCTGAGTGCCTCACTAAGATAGTGCTAGGGCTGGGTCCACAGGTTAGCTGGTGCAGCATGTACCCAAGCCAGCAGTTAGTTGTAACCGTTGTTTAGACAATAAAACAGAGGTGTACCATCTACAACCGTGTTGGATCGTTTATGCATTAGAACACCCAATACGACAAGTCCTATTCCACCCTTTCAACTTTCAGTTTCCCTTTCCATTATAACCTTACTTGACTTATTTATCTGCTGCCCGTCTTGTCTTGCATTTTCTGCAAATGACCCCAGGCTACCTTCCCTGCCTCCTTGCTTGTTGAAATCCAGACTCGTTATACCTTTTAATAATAATAATCTTTATTGTCACAAGTCGGCTTACATTAACACTGAATAAAGTTACTGTGAAAATCCCCTAGTCGCCACATACCGGCGCCTGTTCGGGTACACACAGGAAGAATTCCGAATGTCCAATTCATCTAACAGCACGTCCTTCGGGACGTATGGGAGGAAACCGGAGCACCCAGAGGTAACCCACGCAGACACAGGGAGAACGTGCTAACCACTGTGCTACTGTGCCTTCTACTCATCTCTCACAATTCCCAGGACCTGAAAACTGTGACTCCTCACCACCCGCCTTTGTCCCTTCCTCTGGCAATCTGTATACTGTCCTCACCACCCGCTTTCGTCCCTTCCTCTGGCAGTCTGTATACTGAACGAACCACCCGCTTTCGGCCCTTCCTCTGGCAGTCTGTATACTGTCAGCACCACCCGCTTTCGTCCCTTCCTCTGGCAGTCTGTATATTGTCAGCAACACCGCTTTCGTCCCTTCCTCTGGCAATCTGTATACTGTCAGCACCACCCGTTTTCGTCCCTTCCTCTGGCAGCCTGTATACTGTCAGCACCACCCACTTTCGTCCCTTCCTCTGGCAGTTTGTATACTGTCAGCACCACCCGCTTTCGGCCCTTCCTCTGGCAGTCTGTATACTGTCAGCACCACCCGCTTTCGTCCCTTCCTCTGGCAGTCTGTATACTGTCAGCACCACCCGCTTTCGTCCCTTCCTCTGGCAGTCTGTATACTGTCCTCACCACCCGCTTTCGGCCCTTCCTCTGGCAGTCTGTATACTGTCAGCACACCCGCTTTCGTCCCTTCCTCTGGCAGCCTGTATACTGTCAGCACCACCCGCTTTCGTCCCTTCCTCTGGCAGTCTATATACTGTCCTCACCACCCGCTTTCGTCCCTTCCTCTGGCAGTCTGTATACTGAACGAACCACCCGCTTTCGTCCCTTCCTCTGGCAGTCTATATACTGTTCTCACCACCCGCTTTCGTCCCTTCCTCTGGCAGTCTGTATACTGAACGAACCACCCGCTTTCGTCCCTTCCTCTGGCAGTCTGTATAAGAACATAAGAACTAGGAGCAGGAGTAGGCCATCTGGCCCCTCGAGCCTGCGCCACCATTCAATGAGATCATGGCTGATCTTTTGTGGACTCAGCTCCACTTTCCGGCCCGAACACCATAACCCTCAATCCCTTTATTCTTCAAAAAACTATCTATCTTTATCTTAAAAACATTTAATGAAGGAGCCTCTACTGCTTCACTGGGCAAGGAATTCCATAGATTCACAACCCTTTGGGTGAAGAAGTTCCTCCTAAGCTCAGTCCTAAATCTACTTCCCCTTATTTTGAGGCTATGCCCCCTAGTTCTGCTTTCATCCGCCAGTGGAAACAACCTGCCCACATCTATCCTATCTATTCCCTTCATAATCTTGTATGTTTCTATAAGATCCCCCCTCACCCTTCTAAATTCCAACGAGTACAGTCCCAGTCTACTCAACCTCTCCTCGTAATCCAACCCCTTCAGCGCTGGGATTAACCTAGTGAATCTCCTCTGCACACCCTCCAGTGCCAGTACGTCCTTTCTCAAGTAAGGAGACCAAAACTGAACACAAACTCCAGGTGTGGCCTCACTAACACCTTATACAATTGCAGCATAACCTTCCTAGTCGTAAACTCCATCCCACTAGCAATGAAGGACAAAATTCCATTTGCCTTCTTAATCACCTGTTGCACCTGTAAACCAACTTTTTGCGACTCATGCACTAGCACACCCAGGTCTCTCTGCACAGCAGCATGTTTTAATATTTTATCATTTAAATAATCCCTTTTGCTGTTATTCCTACCAAAATGGGTAACCTCACATCTGTATACTGTCAACACCACCCGCTTTCGTCCCTTCCTCTGGCAGTCTGTATACTGTCCTCACCACCCGCTTTCGTCCCTTCCTCTGGTAGTCTGTATACTGTCCTCACCACCCGCTTTCGTCCCTTCCTCTGGTAGTCTGTATACTGTCAGCACCACCCGCTTTCGTCCCTTCCTCTGGTAGTCTGTATACTGTCAGCACCACCCGCTTTCGTCCCTTCCTCTGGCATTCTGTATACTGTCCTCACCACCCGCTTTCGCCCCTTCCTCTGGCAGTCTGTATATTGTCCTCACCACCCGCTTTCGTCCCCTCCTCTGGCAGTCTGTATACTGTCCTCACCACCCGCTTTCGTCCCTTCCTCTGGCAGTCTGTATGCTGAACGAACCACCCGCTTTCGTCCCTTCCTCTGGCAGTCTGTATACTGTCCTCACCACCTGCTTTCGTCCCCTCCTCTGGCAGTCTGTATATTGTCCTCACCACCCGCTTTCGTCCCTTCCTCTGGCAGTCTGTATGCTGAACGAACCACCCGCTTTCGTCCCTTCCTCTGGCAGTCTGTATACTGTCCTCACCACCTGCTTTCGTCCCCTCCTCTGGCAGTCTGTATATTGTCCTCACCACCCGCTTTCGTCCCCTCCTCTGGCAGTCTGTATACTGTCAGCACCACCCGCTTTCGTCCCTTCCTCTGGCAGTCTGTATACTGTCCTCACCACCTGCTTTCGCCCCTTCCTCTGGCAGTCTGTATATTGTCCTCACCACCCGCTTTCGTCCCCTCCTCTGGCAGTCTGTATACTGTCAGCACCACCCGCTTTCGTCCCTTCCTCTGGCAGTCTGTATACTGTCCTCACCACCCGCTTTCGTCCCTTCCTCTGGCAGTCTGTATGCTGAACGAACCACCCTCTTTTGTCCCTTCCTCTGGCATTCTGTATACTGTCAGCACCACCCGCTTTCGTCCCTTCCTCTGGCAGTCTGTACACTGAACGAACCACCCACTTTCGTCCCTTCCTCTGGCAGTCTGTATACTGTCCTCACCACCCGCTTTCGTCCCTTCCTCTGGCAGTCTGTATACTGTCCTCACCACCCGCTTTCGTCCCTTCCTCTGGCAGTCTGTATACTGTCAGCACCACCCGCTTTCGTCCCTTCCTCTGGCAGTCTGTATACTGTCAGCACCACCCGCTTTCGTCCCTTACTCTGGCAGTCTGTATACTGTCCTCACCACCTGCTTTCGTCCCTTCCTCTGGCAGTCTGTATACTGTCAGCACCACCCGCTTTCGTCCCTCTGGCAGTCTGTATACTGTCCTCACCACCCGCTTTCGTCCCCTCCTCTGGCAGTCTGTATACTGTCAGCACCACCCGCTTTCGTCCCCTCCTCTGGCTGTCTGTATACTGTCAGCACCACCCGCTTTCATCCCTTCCTCTGGCAGTCTGTATACTGTCCTCACCACCCGCTTTCGTCCCTTCCTCTGGCAGTCTGTACACTGAACGAACCACCCACTTTCGTCCCTTCCTCTGGCAGTCTGTATACTGTCCTCACCACCCGCTTTCGTCCCTTCCTCTGGCAGTCTGTATACTGTCCTCACCACCCGCTTTCGTCCCTTCCTCTGGCAGTCTGTATACTGTCAGCACCACCCGCTTTCGTCCCTTCCTCTGGCAGTCTGTATACTGTCAGCACCACCCGCTTTCGTCCCTTACTCTGGCAGTCTGTATACTGTCCTCACCACCTGCTTTCGTCCCTTCCTCTGGCAGTCTGTATACTGTCAGCACCACCCGCTTTCGTCCCTCTGGCAGTCTGTATACTGTCCTCACCACCCGCTTTCGTCCCCTCCTCTGGCAGTCTGTATACTGTCAGCACCACCCGCTTTCGTCCCCTCCTCTGGCTGTCTGTATACTGTCAGCACCACCCGCTTTCATCCCTTCCTCTGGCAGTCTGTATACTGTCCTCACCACCCGCTTTCGTCCCTTCCTCTGGCAGTCTGTATACTGTCCTCACCACCCGCTTTCATCCCTTCCTCTGGCAGTCTGTATACTGTCACCACACCTCAATTGCTCCAGGTGCCGCCATCAGATCAGATACTTGACCAAGAACTTTTCTGACGCATCTCTGATTCGAAATATTTCCTAGAGTTGTTTGATGGAGCTGGCACAATATCTGACTCAAATCGGCATTCCTGGAAGAGATATGTTTTTGTTTCAGATTTTTGTGAGCAGAATTAACTTTATCATCAACTTAATAAAAACCAAGCTGAAATGGAAGTGTTTGATAAGGGCGGCACGTTGGTACTGCTGTCTGAAATGCTTTTGTGAGTTGCTGCATTTTGGAGATGGTGTACATGGCTGCCACTGTGCACTGGTGGTAGTGTTAGGATCCTGGATAAGAACCCAACTATTTGCAGTTTGTAAAACTGTGGGGAAATGTTATTGCATCACAGGAGTGATAACATTGTCCCTTTTATGTTAAAACAAACTTTAATTTAAACACAGAATTAACCACATTAGCAACAAAGAAATAGCTTTACAGTTATCAGTTACAGCGGTTCTTAAGAAAATAAGAAACCCTTAACTTCCTCAACCTGCCACTATATTCCAATTAAACCAACCAATATATTTCAATACCACTCGTGAATAAAGTTAACAACCAGGTTTCTACTTGCTTTTACCTGTGCAGAATCTTTGGAGAGAACATTCAGGACCAACACCTTTGTTAAGATGAGAGGTCTAGGACCAACTGACTTTTCAGACAGAACTGGTTCCTTCCATTAACTATGTCATCTGTACTCAAAAGCATGAGGCATTCTTTTGTCTCTTGCAAGATGTCCCTTCAATTGTTTAGCCAGGACCAAACACAATACCTCTCATAAATTATCTACACCCGAGGGGTCCTACAAACCTAAACAATACTCATTAGCAAGCTGTCTGTAAACAAGTACATGGTTCTCAAGATCTATTTGCAGAACACTTCACCTACAAATCAATGATTACCTCACTTTTACGACACTTTAATCACAGCTCTAGCAGTCATATTGTCTGTAAGCATCATAACCCAGGTTTTAATAACAATACTGCAAAGAATGTAAAGTATGATGATGTTTTACATTTACCACAGTAGAGAGTGAAAGTTTGTGGATCAGATACCCTAGATTGTGTCAAGCTTCTTGAGTGCTGTTTGAGCTGCACTCGTCCAGGTAAGTGGAGAGTATTCTATCACATTCTTGACTTGTGCCTTGCAGATGGTGGACAGGCTTGGAGAGTCAGGCAGTGAGTTACTCACCACACGACTCTGAGCCTCCTGACATGCTTTTTTAGCTACAGTATTTATGTGGCTGTTTCTGGTCAGTGGTAACCCCCAATATGTTGATAGGAGATTCAGCAAGGGTAATGCCATGGGATGATGGTAAGATCCTTTCAGCTGGGCATGGTCATTGCCCGCCACCTGTGTGGTGCGAATGTTACTTGCTACTTGTCAGCTGAAGCCTGGATATTTATTGTCCAGGTCTTGCTGCATTTGGATAAGGACTACATTATCTGAGAGTTCATGAACATTGCTCAATTACCAGTGAATATCCCCATTGTTGACCTGATGCAGGGAAGGTCAGTGATGAAGCAATTGAAGATGATTGGACCTCGGACTCTGCCCTGAGCAGCTCCTGCAGCGATATCCTGGAGCTGAGATGATTGACCTCCAACAACCACAACCATCTTCCTTTCTGCCGGGTATGACTCAAGCCAGCGGAGACATTTCCCCCTGAATCTCATTGACTCCAGCTTTGCTCGGGTTCCATGATACACTGTCCGTCAAATGCAGCCATGATATTGAAGACAGTCACTCTCACCTCATCTCCAGTGTTCAGCTCTTTTTTGTCCATGTTTGAATCATGGCTGTATTGAGGTCAGACGCTGAGTCTCTTGAATGCCAACATTTACAAGTTTCACAGCTGAAGAAATATTCTACTTTCCTATTCTTGTGAGCAAAATGGGGAGGCGGTGGCGTAGTGGTATTGTCACTGGACTAGTAATACAGCGACCCAGGGTAATGACCCGGGTTCAATTCCCACCACGGCAGGTAGTGGAATTTAAACTCCATAAAATATCCAAAATGAAAAGTCTCACGATAACCATGAAACCATTGTTGATTGTCATAAAACCCCATCTGGTTCACCAATATCCTTTTCAGAAGGTAACCTGCCGTCCTTACCTGGTGTGACCTACATGTGACTTCAGACCCACAGCCATGTGGTTGACTTTTAAGTTCCCTCTGAAATGGTCTAGCAAACCACTCTCTCATATTCAACCGCTACAAAAACACGTACTCAAGAAACAGGGCAAATCCAACCTGGCCAATTACTTACCTATCAGTCTACTCTCCATCAACAAAGTGATGGAAGGAGTCATCAGCAGTGCTATCAAGCAGCACTTACTCAGCAACTTCCTCAGCAATAACCTGCTCACAGACGCATACCTGGCACAAAGGAAGATAACTGTGGTGTTTGAAGGTCAATCATCTCCGCTCCAGGATGATCACTGCAGGAGTTCCTCAGGATAGTGTCCTAGTCCAACTATATTCAGCTACCTCATCAATGACTTCCCATCCATCATAAGGTCAGAAGTGGGGATGTTCGCTGATGACTGCACAATGTTCAGTACCATTTACGACTCCTCAGATAATGAAGCAGTCCAAATGCAGTAAGACCTGGGCAACATGCAGGGTTAGGGTGATAAGTGGAAAGTAACATTCATGCCACACAAGTGCTAGGCAATGACCATCACCAACAAGAAGATCTAACCATTGCCCCAAAACATTCAATGGTATTACCATCATTCAACATCCTGGGAGTTACCATTGATCAGAAACTGAACTGGGCTAGTCATGTAAATACTGTGGTTACCAGAGAAGGTCAAAGGATAGGAATCCTATGGCGAACAATTAATCCCGTCATAGAATCATAGAATTTACAGTGTAGAAGGAGGCCATTTGACCCATCGAGTCTGCACCGGCTCTTGGAAAGAGCACCCTATCCAAGCCCACACCTCCACCTATCCCCATAACCCAGTAGCCCCACCCAGCACTAAGGGCAATTTTAGACACTAAGGGCAATTTATCATGGCCAATCCACCTAACCTGCACATCTTTGGACTCCCCCTGACCCCTCAAAGCCTGTCCACCATCTACAAGGCACAAGTCAGGAGGGTGATGGAATACTCTCCATTTGCCTGGATGAGTGCAGCTCCAACAACACTCTAGAGGTTTGACACCAGGACAAAGCAGCCTGCTTGATTGCAACACTTTCCAAACCTTTAATCCCTCCACCACCGACAAACAGTGGAAACCATGTATACCATCTACAAGATGCACGGCAGTAACTCACCAAGGTTCCTTAGGCAGCACCTTCCAAACCCACAGCCACCATCTCGAAGGACAAGAGCAGCAGATACCTGGGAACCCCACCACCTGGAGATTCCCCTCCAAGTCACTCACCACCCTGACTTGGAAATATATCGCTGTTCCTTCACTGTCGCTGGGGCAACATCCTGGAACTCCCTCACTAACAGCACTGTGGGTGTACCTACACCTCGTGGACTGCAGCTGTTCAAAAAGGCAGCTCACCACCACCTTCTGAAGGGCAACCAGGAATGGGCAATAAATGCTGACCTAACCAGCAATGTCCACATCCCATAAATGAATAAGAATATATAAATCTCACTTTGTCACGGTATACTGCATCTGCCATCTTGTTGCCCGCTTTTTAACCTGTCTGCATCTCTTTGCAGCCTCCATTCCCTACCCATATCTTTACTTTCCACTGAGCTTTGTTCTTTAGCAAACCTGGATACATTATTCTCTGACTTTTCATTTAAGTAATTAATAAAGATAATAAATGTTATTTTTCAATGCTAATGTTTGTTTCAGATTTCCCAGACATTCCATGTACTGACTGCTGTGTGTCTATCATCCCAATCCACACCCACCTGGAAGTCACACCTCGCTCCTCAAAGATTTCGGGGATCTCTGGGTGCAGTGATGCTGTATCACAAGGGTCAGTGAGCAGCACTAAGAGTGTGGATATAGTAATAGGTGAGTGTGCGTGGCAGAGATGATTCAGTGGCTGACTCAAAGTCTTGCCTTCTGCATCAAAAAGGGTGAGCGAGATTACCCGATGTTTACCCAGTGGTTGGGTTTCCACCGTGTGAGGTGAAGTTTGGTGAGGCCAAGAACCAGTGTCTTCCCAGGTGGAGGAGGCTAAAGTTTTCTTCTGGAGCAGTCGTGTCAGCTGGTTATAGTTTGGCTTGTAAGGGCATTTATTGATGTTGGTTCCATCAGTGAGTGGTGGGGTTTACGGTAAGGGAGGTGAATGAGAGGATTGGCCAAGACTGGGGCAGCACGGTGGCGCAGTGGTAGCACTGCATTCTCACGGCGCTGAGGTCCCAGGTTCGATCCCGGCTCTGGGTCACTGTCCGTGTGGAGTTTGCACATTCTCCCCGTGTTTGCGTGGGTTTCACCCCCACGACCCAAAGATGCGCGAAGTAGGTGGATTGAACATGCTAAATTGTCCCTTAATTGGAAAAAATGAATTGGGCACACTAAATTAATTTTTTTTTAAAAGGGATTAGCCAAGACTGTCTTGCTGTAAATCACTACAAGTGAAAGGTGTATCCAAGTATAGCCTAATGCAAGGTTAAATGACACTGTTCCATTGCCTTTGACCCATTTGTCTCCTGCAGGAGGGAAGCCCGTCACAGACGACACGCCTGCCTGCCGAGTGCTGTTGAGGAAGGAAGTCTTACGATTGGTCATTAATCTGAGCAGCTCTGTGGGGACAAAAGGCCACGAAACTGGGCTCTTGACGTAAGAACTAATTTAATTAAATCACCACCAGGGCATTATCTTTAGACTCAACAACAACTTGTATTAAAGGTGCGATGTACATATAATATAAAATTCCAAGGCACTTCCCAGGAACATTATAAAACAAAGTAGGACAGCAAGTCATAAAAGGAGATATTAGGTTAGATGACCCATAGCTCGGGCAAAGAAATAGGTTTCAAGGTGTCTAGACAGAGGAAAGCAATGTGGAAGGTGTAGTGAGTGAATTCCAGAGCTTGAAGGCCAAGGCAACTGAGGCGCAACCATCATTGGCAGTTTTGGATTACCTCAAATTCAATACATCACAGACCAGGCAGGAGTCATGGAAGTCAAGTATTAAAGGAATACTTTACACCTGTCTTTTCCATGTAAGAAGATGCTCTGCAGGGCATGGTAAACGAGGAGGTGGTTCAGAGAAGAGTTTAAAATTGATAGGGAGCAGGTATTGGGTACTGTCTGTACTTAAAGCTTATAAGGTAGCAGGACTGGATGATATGCATCCAAGGATGCTGAGGAAAGTGAGAGCAGAAACTGCGGAGGCACTGGCCATAATTTTCCAGTCTTCCTCAGGCTTGGATGTTGCCAGAGGACTAGGAAATTGTAAATATTACACTCTTGTTCAAAGAGGGTGGAGAGAAGCCGAGCAACCTCAGGCCAGTCAGCTTAATGTCGGTGCTGGGGAAGCTTCGAGAAACAATAAAATTAGGAAAAACTAAGTCACTTGGGCAAATGTGGATTAACTTGGGAAAGCCAGCACAGAGTTGTGACGGGAAAATTGTGTTTAACTAACTTGCTTGTGTTTTTCAATGAGTAAACAAAGAGGGTTGATGGGGGTAATGCTGTTGATATGGTGTACATGGGCTTCCAAAAGGAATTTAATATGGTGCTGCACAACAAACTTGTGAACACAAGTTGAAAGCTCATGGAATAAAAGGAACAGGTATGAAATTGGCTCACTGACAGAGAACAGAGAATAGTGGTTAATGGATGTTTTTTTGAACTAGAGGAAGGTTAATGGCGGAGTTCCTCAAGACCCTTTTTCTTCCTGACACACACGAATAGTCAATTGGAAGTACAGGTCTCGAGTATTGCTAAAAAAAAATAGACCTTGTGCCGAATTGTTTCATCTTTCCCTCATAACAGAAACAACTTTCCCCAGTTCATGCCCCATGGCAATGCCTCTACCAATCAGTGTGATTGACTCTTAAGCCCTGTCTCAAATGGCCTAGCAAGCCAGTCAGCTGTATCCAACCCGCTAGAAAGTTTATAAGGAATGAAACCAGACACGCTCCATCGACCTAGAATCCAGAAATTGGGAAAGCTGTCTTGCATACTAGTCAAGCAACGGCCTGGCATAGTCATGCTCATAAAATCATACCATACATATCCTAGACACCACCATCGCTAGGTACGTCCTGTCCCAGCAGCAGGACAGACCCAGCAGAGGTGACCACACAATGGTGTACAGTCGGGAAGAAGTTGCCCTGGGAGCCCTCAACATCAACTCTGGACCCAATAAAATCTTATGGCCTCAGGTCAAACATGGGCACGGAAACCTGCCTGTGAATTAGTACTCTTCCATGTTGAACAGCATTTGGAGGAAACACGGAGGGTGGCAAGGGTGCAAAATATACTCTTGTGGAGGGGTTTTCAATGTTCAACACCATGAGTGGCTCAGTAGCACCACTACTGACAAAGCTGGTTGAGCCCAAAAGGACATAACTGCTTGATAGCTGGGCCTGCGGCAAGTGATATGGGAACCAACCAGAGAGAAAAACATACTTGATCTCATCCTCACCAACCTGCCTGCTGCAGATGCATCTGTCCATGACAGTATCAGTAGAAGTGACCACCACACAGTCCTTGTGGAGACAAAGCCCCATCTTCACATTGAGGATAGTCTTCATGGTATAATGTGGCACTACCACCGTGATAAATGGGTTAGACTTCGAATAAATCCAGCAACTCGAGACTGGGCATCCGTGAGGCGCTGTGGGCCATCAGCAGCAGCAGAATTGTATTTAACCGCAATCTGCAACCTCATGGCCCGGCATATCCCCCACTCTGCCATTACCACCCAGCCAGGGGATTAACCCTGGTTCAATGAAGAGTGCAGGAGAGCGTGCACATATTGAAAAGTGAAGCTACAACACAGGACTACTTGCATGCCAAATAGCATAAGCAGCAAGTAACAGCAAGAGGTAAGTGATACCACAAACAATGGTATATTAAAGCAAACTTTATTACTAACACAGGATTAGCACTGTAGCTTCCCAGCACCAGGGACCCGGGTTCGAATCCCTGCTTGGGTCACTGTCTACTGTCTGTGCGGAGTCTGCAAATTCTCCCCCGTGTCTGCATGGGTTTCCTCCGGAAACTCCAGTTTCCTCCCACAAGTCCCATAAAACATGCTTGTCAGGTAAATTGGACATTCTGAATTCTTCCTCCGTGTACCCGAACAGGTGCCGGAGTGTGGCTACTAGGGGCTTTTCACAGTAACTTCATAGCAGTGTTAATGTAAGCCTACTTGTGACAATAAAGATCGTTATATAACAACACCAGGTTAAAGTCCAACAGGTTTGTTTTGAATCATTAGCTTTCGGAGCACTGCTCCTTCCTCAAGTGAATGAAGAGGTGGGTTCCAGAAATATTTATATAGACAAAGTCAAAGATGCAAGACGATACCTTGAATGCAAGTCTTTGCAGGTAATTAAGTCTACAGGTCCAGACAGAGCAACTGGAGAGAGGGATAATCCCAGGTTAAAGAGGTGTGAATTGTCTCAAGATAGGACAGTTGGTAGGATTTTGCACGCCCAGGCCAGATGGTGGGGGGTGAATGTAATGCGACATGAATCCAAGGTCTCTGTGTGCGGAACTTGGCTATAAGTTTCTGCTTGCCAATCCTGCGTTGTCGCCCGTCCTGAAGGCCGCCTTGGAGAACGCTTACCCGGAGATCAGAGGCTGAATGCCCTTGACTGCTGAAGTGTTCCCCGACTGGAAGGGAACATTCCTGCCTGGCGATTGTCGTGCGATGTCCGTTCATCCGTTGTCGCAGCGTCTGCATGGCCTCACCAATGTACCACGCTTAGGGACATCCTTTCCTGCAGCGTATGAGGTAGGCAACGTTGGCCGAGTCGCACGAGTATGTACCGCGTACCTGGCGGGTGGTGTTCTCACGTGTAATGGTGGTTCCCATGTCGACATGTGTTGTATTGGCCTTGCTGTGACTCAAATTCCTGTTCTGTTCTTCCTCCACAGGATAAAGGAGAAGTTTCCTCATGCTTTCGATGACATTTGTCTCTACTCTGAGGTGTCCCACTTGTTGGCGAACTGCACCTTCAGACTCCCCTCCCGCAGGTTTATCCAAGAACTTTTCCAGGATGTTCAGTTTCAACCAGTAAGTTCCTGACTGCAATTCTTGTTAATCAGAGAGCTCTGCCTCACAAGAGATCATATTGCTCCTTCCCAGTTAGTTTCAACTCACCTCTGAGGGCAGAATGAGGTTGCACCTGAGGCTGTCCTGAGGGAGATGCATCATTTTGCAATGAGGGGGTTCCTTCTCTCTGATTGTAGTGGGGTGTGGAATCTCTCTCCGTCACTGTTATACACATGGATGTTGAACGTGGTCCTTCTCAACTGAATCTAGGAGACTTTTACCCGTGCCCACAGGAGCAATCTCACTGTCTGAATCTGGAGGTTTCTTTATCTCTGTCACTGTCTTCATTTCCAGGTAACTTTATCATCCTGGGAGATTATTCCTGTCTGGTGCAAGGAATCACTTGTCTCATTGTCTGGGAAGCTCTTCTTTCTGTCTCTCTATAGCCCTCTTGCTGTCTCTCTTCCTCTCTGTCTGTAACTAGCTGCCTCCTGTCTCAATCTCCTGTACCCCGCTGCCCTCTCACGCTGTGTGTCCCATGCTGACTGAGGGTCTCTCCCTCGCTCAAAGCGTGCCCTCGCTGTACCCCTCGCCGCTTGCCACCCCCCACCACCATCTCTCGCCACCCTCCCTGTTCTCTTGCTATGTTCTACCACCCCCTGGTCTCTCGCCCCCTCACTCCCAGAGGGTCTCTTACTATTTTGGTGTCACTCACTCTTGCAGTGGGGGAGGGGGAATGAGTCGCTCAGCATTTGTAATTTTCACAGTGTAACACATCAAACCGCGTGGGCCGACACACGCAAAACACCTAAACGAACAAAAAACAGAACCCCCCCGCCCTCTTCCTTAATTACCCGTATAATTAGTTCCCTGTCCTTATCTAACACTGCCATGTCTCCTGTTTCCCCCCCCCCCCCCTCCCTGCTGCTGACGTTCAATTTTCCTTGAGGAAATCGATGAACGGCTGCCATCTCCGGGCAAACCCCTGAATTGATCCTCTCAAGGCGAACTTGATTTTTTTCCAGATTGAGAAATCCTGCCATCTCGTTGACCCACACTCCTGACTTTGGGGGCTCCGAGTCCCTCCATCCCAGCAATATCCATCTCCGGGCCACCAGGGAGGAGAAGGCCAGGACATCGGCCTCCCTTCCCCCCCTTGGCCTCTGGATCCTCCGATACCCCAAATATTGCCAGTTCTGGACTCGGAGTTACCCTCCCTTCCAGGACTTCTGACATAACGTCCGCGAATCCCTGCCAGAATCCCCTCAATTTCGGACATGCCTAAAACATATGTTCATGGTTCACCGGGCTACCCCCACACCACCCACATCTGTCCTCCACCTCCTCAAAGCACCTACTCATCCAGGCTACCGTCATGTGGGCCCTGTGGACCACCTTGAACTGGATCAAGCTAAGCCTGGCACACGACGAGGATGAATTGACTCTCTTCAGGGCTTTTTTCCACAGTTCAATTTCCAGCTCTCCTCCCAGCTCCTCTTCCCACTTCCTCTTCACCTCTCTGATAGGGGCCCCTTCCCACTCCATCAACTCCTTGTATATCTCCGAAACCCTCCCCTCTCTACCCCCAGTTTTTGACATCACCTTGTCCTGTAGTCTCCTCAGGGGGAGGCGAGGAAAGCTTGGAACCTGCCT
Source organism: Scyliorhinus torazame (assembly GCF_047496885.1). Classification (NCBI taxonomy): domain Eukaryota; kingdom Metazoa; phylum Chordata; class Chondrichthyes; order Carcharhiniformes; family Scyliorhinidae; genus Scyliorhinus; species Scyliorhinus torazame. Next base: position 15,869,014 of record NC_092715.1, read on the forward strand.
CCGTACAAAGTCCCGTACCCGAAGTTACCGGAATCCGTTTCCACTCGGCAACTCAAACTCCTCCTCTAGTGCCTCCAAGGTCAGAAAGCCCTCCTGGATGAATAGGTCCGCAAATCTCTCAATCCCTGCCCGCTGCCATCTCTTAAAGCCCCCATCCAGCCCCCCCCCCCCCGGGGGAAACCCGTGGTTGTCACAAATCGGTGACCACACTGACTCCCAATATCAAGTGCTGCCTCAATTGCACCCACACCCTCAGGGCTGCCAGCACCACAAGGCTTGTAGAGTACCGAGCCGGCGAGAACAGCAAAGGCGCCGTTAGTAAAGCCTCCAAACTCGTACCCTTGCAGGATGCCACTTCCACTCACTCCCAAACCGACCCCTCCCCCACTACCCACTTCCTGACCATCAATCTGTTAGCCGCCCAGTAATAATTAATAAAACTCGGGAGGGTCAGGCCCGCATCTCCGCGACCCCGTTCCAGGGGTGCCTTCTTTATTCTCGAGGTTTTACTCACCCACACAAAACCCGAGATCACCACGTTCGTTTTCCTGAAAAAAGCCTTTGGGACAAAAATTGGAAGACATTGAAAAAAGAAGAGCAGTCTCGGAAGGACCATCAACTTCACCGTCTGGACCCTCCCCGCCAGCATCAGCGGGAACATGTCCCATCTGCGGAAGTCCCTTTTCATTTGATCAACCGCTTTGCCCAGATTTAACTTATGAAGCTGCCCCCAATCCTTAGCCACTTGAATCCCCAGATATCTAAAACTCCTCTCAGCTACTTTAAAACACCTCACTCTTTCCCATATTTAACTTGTAACCTGAAAATGGTCCAAATTCTCCTGGTATCTGCATGATTTTGGCTATTCCCCCCCCATCGGGTCTGTGACATAGAGCAGCAAGTCGTCCGCATAGAGAGAGACCCTGTGCTCCATCCCCTCCTCACTATCCCCCGCCAGGCATTTGATGATCTAAGGGCCATTGCTAAGGGCTCTATGGCCAGGGCAAACAGTAATGGGGAGAGCGGGCATCCCTGCCTTGTCCTCCTACAGAGACTAAAGTATTCTGACCGGACTCAGTTGGTTCTTACATTTGCCACCGGAGTCTGATATAACAGCTGGACCCAATCCACAAATCCCTGCCCAAACCCAAACCTGCCTAAAATATCCCATAGGTACTTCCACTCCACCCGGTCGAAAGCCTTCTCCGTGTCCATGGCCACTGCCACCTCAATATCGTGCCCCTCCGCCTGCATAATTATAACATTAAGAAGTCGTCTAATATTGGGCGTCAGGTGCCTGCCCTTCACAAATCCCGTCTGATCCTCCCTGATCACCCTCCGGGACACAATCCTCTATTTGGGTGGCCACAGTCTTTGCCAGCAATTTAACATCCACATTCAAAAGGGAAATTGGCCTGTACGATCCACAGCTCTCCGGGTCCTTGTCTCACTTCAGGATGAGAGAGATTGATTAACGTTGGGGGAAGCACTCCCAACTCCCGAGACTCGTTAAAAGCCTTGACTAGAAGCGGCCCCAGTAGCCCAGAAAACCTTTTATAAAATTCCACTGGGAATCCATCAGGTCCCGGGGCCTTACCCGATTGCATCGCTCCCACTTCATCTATCAACTCCCCGAGCCCAATTGGGCCCCCCCCCCCCCAGGGCTTCCACCAGCTCCTCATCTACGTTCGGGAACTCTAGCCTCTCCAGAAATTGATTCATACCCTCCTCCCCGACCGGGGGTTCCGACTCATGTCGTCGACTATAGAATTCACAGAACATGTCGTTAACCCCCCCTCCCCGGGTCCATCACTACCTTCCCCCTCATATCCTTTATTTTCCCTATTTCTCTCGCCGCCTCCTGCTTCCTCAGTTGATACACCAGCATCCTGCTAGCCTTCTCCCCATATTCATATATTGCCCATTTTACCCTCCTCAGCTGTCCCTCCGACTTACCTGTGGAAGGTAGCGCAAATTGCATTAGAAGTCTCTGACGCTCCTTTAGGAGCTTCTCATTCGGAGACTCCGAATATCTCCTGTCCACTTGTGAGATTTCTCCCACCAACCTGTCCAGCTCCGCCCATTCAGTCTTCTCCCTATGGGCCCGAATCGAAATGCATTCCCCTCTAATAACCGCCTTCAATGCCTCCCACACCACCCCAGCTGCGGTCTCTCCCGTGCCGTTGTTCTTTATATACCCCCAAATGGCCTCTCTCACTCACTAACAGTTATCGGAGTCCGCTAACAGCCCTGCATCTAATCTCCACTGCGAGCGCTGGGACTTTCCTGAGCTTACCCGCAGGTCTCTGCAATGTGGCGCGTGGTCTGACACCACAATTGCTGAGTACTCGGTGTCCTCCACCCCCGCTAAGTGTTTTATCCAGTACAAAAAAAACTATCCTGGAATATACATTGTGCACATGAGAGTAGAATGAATATTCCTCGCTCCGTGGCCTCTCGAATCGCCACAGATCAACCCCTCCCATGCGCTACATGAACCTCTGCAGTTTTTCTTTTCTTTTTTTCTTCATAGAATTTACAGTGCAGAAGGAGGCCATTCGGCCCATCGAGTCTGCACCGGCTCTTGGAAAGAGCACCCGACCCAAGGTCAACACCTCCACCCTGTCCCCATAACCCAGTAACCCCACCCAACACTAAGGGCAATTTATCATGGCCAATCCACCTAACCTGCACATCTTTGGACTGTGGGAGGAAACCGGAGCACCCGGAGGAAACCCACACACACACACGGGGAGGATGTGCAGACTCCGCACAGACAGCGATCCAAGTCGGGAATCGAACCTGGGGACCCTGGAGCTGTGAAGCAATTGTGCTATCCACAATGCTACCGTGCTGCCCTTTCGCCATTTCTAATAACTTCCCCGACCCAGAACTCGACCGGTCCATTCTCGGATCTAGGACCATGTTGAAGTCACCCCCAATAATAAAAGCAAATTACTGCGGATGCTGGAATCTGAAACGAAAGAGAAACCGCTGGAAAATCTCAGCAAGTCTGGGAGCATCTGTAGGGGGAGAAAAGAGCTAAAGTTTTGAGTCCAATGACTCTTTGTCACTCGTGTGGGGGGGGGGGGGTGAGCCCCTCTTGTGAGAGGGGAATTAGTCCCTCTTGCGGGGTGGGGGGGAGGGGGAAATGAGTCCCTCTTGTGGGGAGGGGGAATGAGTCCGTCTTGCGGTGGGGGAGGGGGTATGAGTCCGTCTTGCGGGGGGGGGGGGGGGAATGAGCCCCTCTTGCGGTGGGGAATGGGTACCTCCATGCTCTGATCATGTTCCTTCTCTCGGCAGCTTTACGAGGAAGCAGACACTACTCTCCTATCGCCGAAGCAGGTCGAAGCTGAGTTAACCCTAGCATCCTGACCAAACCCGTGCCGAAGATTTGCTGCATCGCCAAACCTACAACTTCACCCAGGATCCACTGGTACCAACATCTGACCACAGCTCTGACTAGCAGGGCAGGGCAGGTGTGTGAACTAGGCATTCAAATCCTGCCCCATGCATGCGGAACCTCACTCCGTCTGATTTGTTCTTATTTATTTCCCTTCCCTCTGTCTTGGACGTGAAGATATCCTTAACACTACTGGAGGAGTGATGCAGATTGGGGCTGGTTATCAGGCACTGCAGGGGTTCAGTGACTGGTTAGATCTCCCCCTATTCCATTGCACAACCTGGACAGTCTCACTCCACCAACACTGCCTCTCATTTACTTCAGCCTCTGTGCCAGACACATTCAACCCCCACATACTCACCGCAGGAGCGTCTTTTCATGCTTAATTTGTACAGCTTGTACAAAGGACCATCCTGTAATCTGACTTGGATGAGTTCGCGTGGATTGGAACCAGGCTCCTGTGCCTTTAACTCATTACAGAAAGCATTCGGTGGCATGGTGCTCTGGTGCCCAGCAAATGGGTGGATTTACCTTTTACTGGCAAAATCATCCCAGCAGTAACTAATTAAAGGATTGTCCTTTTACTGTGGGTACATTGGAATCGTAACTTAATGCACCCACGAACAATTGAAGCTTCCTCTGCTCCACAGTAGAGCAATAGGAGAGAGCAGAAGTGTGTGGGAGCCCTGTCCCTACCCCTAGATTCCAGGCCATATGTGGAGTCTCCCTCTTCCCCTGCTCCTTGACCCTAAGGTACATAGGAAACCCTCCCATCCCCTGCTGCTAGACTCCAGGGTATCTAGGTGTCTCTTCCCACTGTTCCTGGATTCTGTACATGGAAAGTATCCACTCTCTGACTGGAATGTTACGGGGCATTGATGGTAAAATCCTGTTGTGTTGGAACTTCATAAAGCTTCCATTGAATGGGCACTAACCAAAGCTGCACCTCAACTTCCAGCCACACCATTGAGGAGGAAGAAAGTCTGTCTGCCATTATCAATGGGGCTGCAGTCAAGTAGGTTTTCACATGGTGAGGGTACATACTCCATTCGCATCACTGAGCCACCATCTTGGTCTTTCAGCACTCGCTCTGACTCCGTAAACATGATTGAAATCCTCTGCAGGTTCCTTGACATTAGTGTATGTTTGTTGCTCAAGGTGCTTGCTGTTCAGCTCTGAGGGCCCGGTATCAGCAAGTAGCAACGAGATATCCCAACGCAAACACAAGGCAATCTGAGCGCATGTCAGGCATAAGAGTATGTGAGGGACAGAATCAGGTAGTGTGCTTTAGATAGACCCTGCAATCACCCGTTATCAGGCTCAATCATCCCAGTGCTGTCCTGGAGAGTCTTGCCTCAACCTCTGCTGTGCTTATAACTCAAATGCAAATAATTTGTGTGTCATTTCATATTGAATGCAGATCGATGCGGTGAAGAATTTCTGCCATTTCACTGGTCACAGTGAGTTACATTTATATAGTGGAATTTTAGAGATGTTTTTGTACACATTACCATAAATACCAGTGTCTGGGTAGAGAAAGATGATGTTTACTGACTTGATTCCCATATCCAGTACTCATTAAGAGAGCCCCTTCCCCATGGGGCCTGATGCAGCACCTTTGTGGCTTTTGGAGGCAGTGGGAGTGACCCCCCAGTAGGATGCTTTTCAGAGGCACCTGACAAGCTGGGACAATGCTGTCATCTTGCTCTGAATAATAACGTCAGGCTCATCAGATTGGATCGTTTGTCTGGACTCAATGGGAGGGACTCTGTCTCTGGATGGAGATGTGGCTATAAATTCTGGGTAGAATTGCTGGCTTCTGGGTGAGGATGGTAGATTCTGTCGGTCGGGGACTGGAATGCCAGGGCGAACTGATGGATGTTTTCATTCCTAGAGTACATGGTAACTTCCAGCAGCCAGTGGTGGTAAATTGAAAGGGGAGAATGAAGGGATGGGTCCAGAATAAGGTGCTACTACAATACACAGGTCCATCTCTCCAGGAACTGACTACTTGGGAGAAAGGAATAGAATCCATGTGGTGGAGGGGTTTGCTGTGACCTGAGCACTTTGCACCTACTTGTCTTCCAGCTGCTTGTCCCAACTCTGGTTCTGCCTCCCAGACATCATTTGTAAATCATTACAGCAACTCTGCCATGCAAGCTCTGGCCCATCAAATCGGGCACTGGAAGATCACCTCACTCTCCTACAGTGCACTGGAAAAAACACTAATTTGCAAGTTGACCAGTTAAATCAGTCAGCAGCAGTGACCATCTGCTCAAAGACAATTGATGTTGAAGGTTCTAATGTATAGGTCAACAATTCACTATGTTATGATCATTTGTCATTTTAGTCCTTTTCTGTCCCAAGGCTGGTCAGGATTATGCAGATGTCTGGAGTCTCTGTCTTGTCATTCCCGTGGTTTGTGTATGTCTGTCCTTCCTATCAGTCTCCGAATCTTGTGGCTCGTCTGCTTCTCATGATTAGTCAGTCAGTCACTCTCTCCGTATTTGATCGCTTGCATCTGCCCAAACTCTCCAAAGAGCTTTAGGAATTAGGTGGTTGCAGAGAATCTCTGGTGTCTTACTGGGAGGGTGGCTGAGATTTCTTGATCCAGCAATCGTGCATTTGCTTTATTGCATGTGCATAGTTGTAGACCGAGTAAACCGAGAAGGAGGCGTGTGTGAAAGAACATCGAAGGTGGACAATGCAGCCATCATTGTGGACGTGTTCGGTTTCGTTTCTTTCTGATAAGCTGCTATATTATTGGGATGTTCTGGTGTTCATAGGTCACTGAACATGAAACCTGATTTATATTGTATACCTGTAACATAGTCTGATTAAAAATGAGAAAAGAAATTATTTATATATTTTCCATAAGAGAATATTTCATGGAGCTGTGTATAATTTAAATAAAATAAAGCCGAGAAGTGTGGCTGTCGAGAGTAATGTTTTTGTGTTGCCACCTTGTGGTTTCTTTGTATAGTGTGTACAGTCTGTTTCTGGGCATTTCCCCTTCTGAACATAACTTATCAAAGGGATGCATTGTTAATTAACAATAAAAACAAAAGTATCCAAACTAACTCTGAATGGTGTCCTGTCATTCCTGTCACTACAACAACTACTTGCATTTATGTAGCATCTTTACCATAGCGGTACTTCCAAAAGTGCCACCAGCCAAAATGTGCTCACTTTGAATTCAGATTTCAGGATTACAAAATGGGGAAGTTGTAAAGTGCGGGCAATGCACAAGAGGTCACGAAAAACAGCTGGTCAAGATGTTTTGTGTTATGTCATTTATAACATAGACTTGCTGGACTGAATGGTTTCCCATGACTGCTCTCCACAGAACAATCTAGTCTGTCTCATTTTATCCCTGTACCCCAGCAAGTTTATTCTCTTCTGGTGCCTATTCAATATCCTGTTGAAAACCAATGGTTGCCTGCTTTCACCACCCTTGTGGGCAGCGAGTTCCAGGTCTTTGCCATTTGATACATTAAAAAAACTTTACCCTCATATCCTTTTCCCTAAACCATTGCTCCTTCCCGATAATAGCAGTACAGCTGTACCTCCACAAAGAGTAGAGTGATTCAAGGTGGCTCATCATTAATCAAGGGTAATTAGGAATGGGCAACAAACGACTTCCGGTTGGGGCGATGTGTTGAAGTCGCACGAAAGGTGGCTCTCCCATGGAAACTTCAACTCCGGTCCTTTCAACCCGAAAATCGGTCATTAAGCGAACATTAAGCAGTGTTAACCACTGTGCCACCATACTACCCCCATTTCCAAAGTTGTGGGAATGAGGGTATCAGAACAGCCAGAACTCTTTACGGGTTGAGGGGCACGTGCCCTAGCTTTTGCCTCCCTGATCGCCCGCCAGAGACTCCTGTTCGGCTGGAGATCATCAGTGCCACCCTAGGCTGCGGACTGGCTCTCTGACTTCCATTCGAGGATTGGAGGAAGGCTTCCACAACACGGAAGCAATTCACCAGCCTGTTCCAAGCCTGTTTGTAACCAACAAGCAATATGGAGACTTCCGGGTGCGGCGATGACCAGCTAAGTCGCACGTTTCGGCAGCTCCCGGTGGAAAGGACTTTTGGGCTCTTAATAGGAGCCCCAACGGCAATTTTAACAGCTGAAAACACTGTGCGGTAAACCAGAAGGGACTCCCCCCTGGACACGGATGGAAAAAGGAGAGGAAAGTGGCCGGATTGCGGTGGATCCTCTAGAGCAGCGGCAAGGAAGGCAAGCACAAAGCAAGATGGCGTCAGAAGGAGGCAGTTTAATATGGGGCCCTGACCAACAAGAGTTCCTGCGGCGTTGCGTGGAAGAACTTAAAAAGGAGATGAAGAAGGAGCTGTTGGCCCCGATATTACAGGCGATTGAAGGGCTAAAGGAGGAGCAAAAGACCCAGGAGCAGGAGCTTCGGGTCATGAAGGCAAAGGCTGCTGAGAATGAGGACGACATACAGGGCCTGGTGGTGAAGACAGAGATGCACGAGGCACAACACAAAAGGTGTGCGGAAAGGCTGGAGGTGCTGGAGAATAATGCGAGGAGGAAGAATTTAAGGATTCTTGGTCTTCCCGAAGGTGCAGAAGGGGCTGATGTCGGGGCATATGTGAGCACGATGCTGCACTCGTTAATGGGATCGGAGGCCCCGACGGGCCCGTTGGAGGGAGCCTATCGAGTTATGGCGCGAAGACCGAGGGCTGGAGAAATTCCTCGAGCCATAGTGGTGAGATTTCTCCGATATAAGGACAGAGAGATGGTCCTCAGATGGGCAAAGAAAACTCGGAGCAGTAGGTGGGAGAACACGGTGATCCGCGTATATCAAGATTGGAGTGCGGAGGTGGCGAGAAGGAGGGCAAGCTCTAATCGGGCCAAGGCGGTGCTGCACAAAAGGAAGGTTACATTTGGAATGCTGCAGCCGGCAAGACTGTGGGTCACACATCAAGGGAAACACCACTACTTTGAAACGGCAGAAGAGGCGTGGACATTTATTGTTGAGGAGAAACTGGAATAAGCGGGCTAGAAAAAGAACGTTTGGGACAAAGTGGTGGGGCGAATATGTGGGGTGAAGAGGGGGGGAAGGGGGAAGAGATGATTTCCCAAGTTGTTAATCCTGCGACCCTGTAACTTTTCTCTCTTCCCCATGTCGGGGGGGGGGGGGGGAAGAGAGGATGAGGAGCTGGGGGTGCCGGCCATTGGGGGCGGGGCCAAATGGGAAGCGTGGGCTTTGTTCCCGCGCTATGGTAATCATGGCGGGAACAGGGAAGCAGGAAGGAGGGGGCCTCGCACAGTGGGAGCCGAGGTCACGGGGGGAAGCCGAGGTCGGCCAGAGTTTGCTGACTTCTGGGAGCAACATGGGGGGTGCAATTACGCTAGTGAGGGATCTAGTTGGGGGGGTGGGGGTTAACTGGGTTGCTGCTGCTGGGGAGAAGGGGGAGCTGGTATGGGGTGGGGTGGTCGGGGCGGGAGGGCGCCGTTGGGGGGAGATACGGCTACGTGGGAACCGGGTGAGGAGCTGGATTGAAAAAGGAGATGGCTAGTCGACAAGGGGGGGGGGGGGGGGGGTAAAGAGCCCCCCCAACCCGGCTGATCACGTGGAATGTCAGAGGGCTGAACGGGCCGATAAAGAGGGCACGGGTACTCGCACACCTAAAGAAACTTAAGGCAGATGTGGTTATGCTGCAGGAGACGCATCTGAAACTGATAGACCAGGTCAGACTATGCAAAGGATGGGTGGGGCAGGTGTTTCATTCGGGGCTAGACGCAAAAAACAGGAGGGTGGCTATACTAGTGGGGAAGCGGGTAATGTTTGAGGCAAAGACCATAGTGGCGGATAGTGGGGGCAGATACGTGATGGTGAGTGGCAAATTGCAAGGGGAGGCGGTGGTCTTAGTGAACGTATATGCCCCGAACTGGGATGATGCCAACTTTATGAGGCGTATGTTAGGACGTATCCCGGACCTAGAGGTGGGGAAGTTGGTAATGGGTGGAGATTTTAATACGGTGCTGGACCCAGGGCTGGACAGATCGAGGTCCAGGACCGGAAGGAGGCCGGCTGCAGCTAGGGTGCTTAAGGACTTTATGGAGCAGATGGGAGGAGTAGACCCCTGGAGATTTAGTAGACCTAGGAGTAAGGAGTTTTCGTTTTTCTCCTCTGTCCACAAAGTTTATTCACGGATAGACTTTTTTGTTTTGGGAAGGGCACTGATCCCGAAGGTGACGGGGACGGAGTACACGGCTATAGCTATTTCGGATCACGCTCCACATTGGGTGGACCTGGAGATAGGGGAGGAAAAAGAACAGCACCCACCCTGGAGAATGGACATGGGAATATTGGCAGATGAGGGGGTGTGTTTAAGGGTGAGGGGGTGTATTGAAAGGTACTTGGAACTCAATGATAATGGGGCGGTCCAGGTGGGAGTGGTCTGGGAGGCGCTGAAGGCAGTGGTTAGAGGGGAGCTGATATCTATTAGGGCACATAAAGGAAAGCAGGAGGGTAGGGAAAGGGAGTGGTTGTTGAAAGAACTTCTGAGGGTGGACAGACAATATGCGGAGGCACCGGAGGAGGGACTGTACAGGGAAAGGCAAAGGCTACATGTAGAATTTGACTTGTTGACTACGGGTAATGCAGAGGCACAATGGAGGAAGGCACAGGGTGTACAGTACGAATATGGGGAGAAGGCGAGCAGGTTGCTGGCCCACCAACTGAGGAAAAGGGGAGCAGCGAGGGAGATGGGGGGGGGGGGGTGAGAGATGAGGAGGGAGAGATGGAGCAGGGAGCGGAGAGAGTGAATGGAGTGTTCAAGGCATTTTATGAAAGATTATATGAAGCTCAGCCCCCGGATGGGAAGGAGAGAATGATGTGCTTTCTGGATCAGCTGGAATTCCCTAAGGTGGAGGAGCAGGAGAGGGCGGGACTGGGAGCACAGATTGAGACGGAGGAAGTAGTGAAAGGGATTGGGAGCATGCAGGCGGGGAAGGCCCCGGGACCAGACGGATTCCCAGTTGAATTCTATAGGAAATATATGGACTTGCTGGCCCCGCTACTGATGAGAACCTTTAATGAGGCGAGGGAAAGGGGGCAGCTGCCCCCGACTATGTCAGAGGCAACGATATCGCTCCTCCTAAAGAAGGAAAAAGACCCGCTGCAATGCCGGTCCTATAGGCCTATTTCCCTCCTGAATGTGGACGCTAAGATTCTGGCCAAGGTAATGGCAACGAGGATAGAGGATTGTGTCCCGGGGGTGGTTCATGAGGACCAAACTGGGTTTGTGAAGGGGAGACAGCTGAATACAAATATACGGAGGCTGCTAGGGGTAATGATGATGCCCCCACCAGAGGGGGAAGCGGAGATAGTGGTGGCGATGGATGCCGAGAAAGCATTTGATAGAGTGGAGTGTGATTATTTGTGGGAGGTGCTGAGGAGATTTGGCTTTGGAGATGGGTATATCAGATGGGTACAGTTGCTGTATAGGGCCCCGATGGCGAGCGTGGTCACGAATGGACGGGGGTCTGATTATTTTCGGCTCCATAGAGGGACGAGGCAGGGATGTCCTCTGTCCCCGTTATTGTTTGCACTGGCGATTGAGCCCCTGGCCATAGCATTGAGGGGTTCCAGGAAGTGGAGGGGAGTACTCTGGGTAGGAGAAGAACACCGGGTATCTCTGTATGAGGATGATTTGTTGCTATATGTGGCGGACCCGGCGGAGGGGATGCCAGAGATAATGCGGATACTTGGGGAGTTTGGGGATTTTTCAGGGTATAAATTGAACATGGGGAAAAGTGAGTTGTTTGTGGTGCATCCAGGGGAGCAGAGCAGAGAAATAGAGGATTTACCGTTGAGGAAGGTAACAAGGGACTTTCGGTACTTGGGGATCCAGATAGCCAAGAATTGGGGTACATTACATAGGCTTAATTTAACACGGTTGGTGGAACAGATGGAGGAGGACTTTAAGAGATGGGACATGGTGTCCCTGTCACTGGCAGGTAGGGTGCAGGCGGTTAAAATGGTGGTCCTCCCGAGATTCCTTTTTGTGTTTCAGTGCCTCCCGGTGGTGGTCACGAAGGCTTTTTTCAAAAGAATCGAGAAGAGTATTATGAGTTTTGTGTGGACCGGGAAGACCCCGAGAGTGAGGAGGGGATTTTTGCAGCGCAGTAGGGGCGGGGGGGCTGGCACTACCGAGCCTAGGTGAGTACTACTGGGCCGCCAATATTTCAATGGTGTGTAAGTGGATGGGAGAAGAGGAGGGGGCGGCGTGGAAGAGATTGGAGAGGGCGTCCTGCAGGGGGACTAGCCTACAAGCTATGGTGACGGCACCGTTGCCGTTCTCACCGAAGAAATACACCACAAGCCCGGTGGTGGTGGCTACATTGAAAATTTGGGGGCAGTAGAGACGGCATAGGGGAAAGACGGGAGCCTCGGTGCGGTCCCGATAAGAAATAACCATAGGTTTGTTCCGGGGAGAATGGATGGGGGATTTGGAGCATGGCAACGAGCAGGGGTAGCACAATTGAGAGATCTGTTCGTAGATGGGACGTTTGCGAGTCTGGGAGCGCTGACGGAAAAATATGGGTTGCCCCAAGGGAATGCATTTCGGTATATGCAACTGAGGGCTTTTGCGAGGCAACAGGTGAGAGAATTCCCGCAGCTCCCGACGCAGGAGGTGCAGGATAGAGTGATCTCAGAGACATGGGTGGGGGATGGTAAGGTGTCGGACATATATAGGGAAATGAGGGACGAGGGGGAGATCATGGTAGATGAGCTAAAAGGGAAATGGGAAGAAGAGCTGGGGGAGGAGATTGAGGAGGGGCTGTGGGCTGATGCCCTATGTAGGGTAAACTCATCGTCCTCGTGTGCCGGGCTAAGCCTGCTACAATTTAAGGTGTTACACAGGGCGCATATGACTGGAGCACGGCTCAGTAAATTTTTTGGGATAGAGGATAGGTGTGCGAGATGCTCGAGAAGCCCAGCGGATCACGCCCACATGTTCTGGTCATGCCCAGCACTACAGGGGTTTTGGGTGGGGGTGGCAAAGGTGCTTTCGAAGGTGGTGGGGGTCCAGGTCGAACCAAGCTGGGGGTTGGCTATATTTGGGGTTGCAGAAGAGCCGGGAGTGCAGGAGGCGAGAGAGGCTGATGTTTTGGCCTTTGCGTCCCTAGTAGCCCGGCGCAGGATATTGTTAATGTGGAAGGAAGCCAAACCCCCAGGTGTGGAGACCTGGATAAACGACATGGCAGGGTTTATAAAGTTAGAATGGATTAAGTTCATCCTAAGGGGATCGGCTCAAGGGTTCACCAGGCGGTGGCAACCGTTCGTCGACTACCTCACAGAAAGATATAGGGAAAAAAAGAAGACAACAGCAGCAACCCAGGGGGAGGGGGGGGAGGAATTGGACGGACTCTCAGGGATGTTATTGTATAGGCACTTGTTTTAGGTAATGTATATTGGACTGTTGGATTGTATCTTTGGAGAGTATTTATTTTTGACAAGGCAGTTGCCATTTAGTTTTGTTTTTGTTTATATATTATTTATTTATTTGTTTAAAACTGGCCACTGTTATTTATATTGCTTTATTGTTGTTTAAAAGAAACACTACGTACTGTTATGTTTGGCCAAAAAATCTTGAATAAAATATATATATTTTTTAAAAACAAGCAATATGGAGGGGAGGGGGGGTAGTTGAAGGGAGACTAGGACCTGAATGGATAACTGGGTGGGGCAGAAGGGGCGAGGGGAAAGACACCAACCAGGATGCAGGGCAAGGCAGAGGAGACGAGGGTACAGAGACACATGGGTGGGGCCATCTCAAAAGTACACCCAGGTGCCGCCGCCCTGGTATGTTTTAATACCAGGAGGCGATTATATACAAAGTAGATACAACACGGATGGGGTAGCCGATTACAGGGGGCCCCAAAGTCAAGTCCCCCGTATATGTACACACGTTGCCCTCGTATACATAATTATGTTTTTATAGTTGTGTCTTTGTTTTTTTCTCTTTGCTATCATTTATACATACATTTTACCCATTCTGCTGATATCTCTATTACTGTATAATGTTCCTTGCAATATTATAAATGCAAACCAATAAAAATGATTTATGAATGGGCAACAAGGACCCTACTTCCTAAACTGGGGTGACCAGAACTGGAAACCGTACTCTTCTTGTGGCTTAACCAGAGCTTTATAAAGGTTCAGGAGATATTCCCTGCTTTCTGATAACAAAAACAGGTTCAAGGGATCTGAGCAACAGGTGGGGGGGTGGATTTGAGATCAGGAAGAGATCTGATTGAATTGCGGAGCAAGTTCAAAGGGCTGAATTGCCTACTTTTGCTTAATATTTCTGTTTATGAAGCCCAAAATCCGATATACTTTGCTAATCACCATGTCCTGCCACCTTCAAAGATTGATGCACATAAGCCCCCAGGTCTTTTTGTTCCCGCGTTTTCTTTAGAACTGACAAACTCTATTGCCTCCTGTGCCTTCGGCCAAAATGTATCACTCATCGTGGGGCAGCACAGTGGTTAGCACTGCTGCTTCAGAGTGTCAGAGACCCAGGTTCAATTCCAAGCTTGGGTCACTGTCTGTGTGGAGTCTGCATGTTCTCCCTGTGTCTGCGTGGGTTTCCTCCGGGTGCTCTGGTTTCCTCCCACAAGTCCCAAAAGACGTGCTGGTTAGGTGAATTGAACATTCTGAATTCTTCCTCTGTGTACTCGAACAAGGGCCAGAGTGTGACGACTGCGGGCTTTTCACAGTGACCTCACTGCAATATTACTTAGTCCCCAAAAATATAAATCTTGGTGTTGGATTATACTCAACAACTGAGCATCTACATCCCAGAAATCAATCTAATGAATCTTTGTAATAAAAAGCAGCAGAAAAAATTCAGGTCTGGCAGCATCTGTGGATTGAGGAACAGAGTCAGTGAGTCCATATGACTCGAGGCATAGAGCAGGATTCTCCACTTGGGGACGGCAGAAGCGCGATGGTTGGAAAATTGCAGGTAGTTGAAAAATCGAGGTTGCCGTCCGGGATTCAGAGTCCCTTGCTAGTGGCATTGTCGAAGTTTGTGTCCCACGCTGGAGGACCGATAAAAATATCAACAATTGCATGGATTTCAATATCATTAGCGTTTGGACACAGGATGCCCCTCCCCTCTTAGGCAGATGTCTCACGGATGCAAATCAGTGCAAGGTGGCCTGGGCGCCATGGCTGTGAAGGCAGCTAAAGAAAACTCTTGAAAATTGTCCAGCTTGCTGGGGGATGGTTTCCCGCTTGGGAGCAACTTGGTTGCAAGTCAGTGCACTCGGGGTGTCCCTCTTGGGATCGGGGTGGCCTGGCGCAGACCACCATTGCTGCAGTGTCTGTCTTTTAAACATACCCCTTTGGTGCTCCTTACAGGCACCAGGCTGTTAATTCTGCTGAATGCTGCTAGTGTCCTTTAAATGCTCTGGTCATCTGGGTGCCCACCCAGGCCACAACTCTGGACACCCTCATACCCCAGTTGTTTCATCAAGGGGATGGCCATGGCCAAGCTCACTCAGGAGTCAACCAGACGTGCTGCCCCACGACAGAGTAAGCAGGGGATCAGCAGAGCTCACCCCAACCAGAGGACCCCCTGCACCTTGGCTTTTGGAGCCCCCTCTGCTTCTTTACTGCTCTCAGGGCAGGGGCCTCACCAGTGACCATCCCACCAGCTGTCTCCTGGTGAGGCTGGCAGCACTGCCTGCCTATGCCACCCTCAGATGTCCCTCCTCTCTCACTGGCAGGAGCAGCGGGTCCACCTTGGATTCATGACCATGGGGGGGGTTCTGAGAGCCATCTGCATGGCTGCAGTGAATGTGTGCATAAAACAGCTGCCAGTCTCTTTGGCGCTAACTTCTGGCCCAGCAGTTACAACTCCCACTGGGCCAGGAATTGTGCTGGCAGAGTGTTGGCCAATTTGCATGTCCTGACCCACTTTCCAAATAGTGGGAACGAGAATCACACGCTATTCAGTCCCGGTAACAGTCTCCCAAACGGAGAATTCTGTCCATAAATCCACAGACGTGGGCAGATTGACTTGATTTATCCAGCCTTTTTCTGATTCTTTTTAAGAAATTTAACCTGCACATCTTTGGGTTGTGGGGGTTGTAGTGATCTCTATATGTGCATGTACACAAGGGGTTAATGTGTAATCAGTAGCACCACAAGATCACTAGAGGGCCAGACCAACAGTGGTATAAAAGGCAGCCTCATTGTCTCTCTCTCTCTCTTGGGTGCACTATTCAAAGCAACAGCAGACTAGTTTAGATGGCCAGTGGAGTTACGTATAGTTACCATAGTTAGATCTAGTTAACCTTATCATTAGTATCAAAGTTAAAGTAAAGAACTCATGTAAATATTGTTGTAGTTACTCAATAAACCTTTTGTTACTACTGGAAGAGTTCATATTTTCTTCATCAGGATTCAGAATACCTCATCACTAACCAAGGTTTGAGTAGCACATGTTACCTACCAGACAGGTAACAAAACGGGTGAAGTGTACACAGACACGATGAGAATGTGCAAACTCCACACGGACAGTGACCCTGGGCCAGGATGGAACCCGGATCCTCAGCGCCGTAGGCAGCAGTGCTAACCACTGTGCCGCCCCTTGTTTTGTTAATGAGTCTTCATTGTACAGCCCTACGTAGGTTAATTAAAATTATGACATGCTACTGATTTCACCATATATATTTGCTGCAGGACCCACATCAGTTATACAGCAACTTCCTTGCAGTGAAGTAGGCTAGCATTTACTTTCTGTTACGTGCATGATTTATGTACAAGGATTCCCAAAATCCCTCGTCTCTCAGCTTCTTTAAAAAAAGTTTTCCATTCTGCCAAACTTAATAATTAAATTGCAGAATAAAACTTGCCCAATCACATGGCAGCTTCATTGCATCCTCCTCACCACTTACCTTACTAGCTCCTCCAGTCTCTCCACATAATTGAAATCCTTCATCTGTGTTTCATGCACTCAGTGCAACTTATCTGGTCATGCCTATCTACCTGGCATCAGTTGCCAGCTTTACGCAGTAGTCAATTGCTGCTCGACTAATATAGCTAAAGTACCTCGAAAGCAGTTTGGAAGGATCAAAGTGGTCACTTTTACTGCCACTGAATAGTTAATTCTTTGGTTAAAATGTACGACAAGTGGACGAGGTAATCACCAAAGCATACGGAATGCTTTCCTTCATTGGACGGTGCATCGGGTGTAAAAACTGGCAAGTCATTCTACAGTTGTATAGAGCCTTGGTAAGGCTGCACTTGGAATATTGCACTCAATTCTGGTCACCATGGCCGAAAACCCAGAGTCGATCCTGGCTCTGGGTCACTGCCCATGTGGAGTTTGCACATTCTCCCCGTGTCTGCCTGAGTTTCACCCCCACAACCCAAAGATGTGCAGGTTAGGTGGATTGGCTAAATTGCCCCTTAATTGGAAAAAATATATTGGGTACTCTAAATTTACAAAAAAGAAGGATGTGGAGGCTTTGGAGAGGGTGCAGAGGTTTACCAGGATGTCGCCTGGTCTGGAGGGTGTTAGCTGTGCAGAGAGGCTGAATAGACTCAGACTGTTTTCATAAGAACGACGGGGGTTGAGGGGTGACCTGATAGAGGTCTACAAGATTATGAGGGTCATGGATAGAGTGGATGGGCAGGCACTCTTTCCCAGGGTGGAGGGGTCAGTCACCAGGACGCATAAGTTTAAGGTCCGTGGGGCAAAGTTTAGAGATGTGCGAGGCAGGTTTTTTTTACACACAGGGTGGAGAGTGCCTGGAACGCGTTGCCAAGGGAGGTTGTGGAAGCAGCTACATTAAAGGTGTTCAAAAGGCATCTTGACAAACACATGGATAGGAAGGGTATAGCGGGATACGGCACAAGTGCTGAAGGTTTTGGCCAAGGGTGGTATCATGACCAATAAGGGCCAAGGGGCCTGTTCCAGTGCTGTATTGTTCTTCGTATATCAATTTGCATTACTCACAGAAGCCTTTTTTTTGTATCTCCTTGATTTGTCTTGCATTGCAAAGGGATGATGAATGGCTGCACAGAATGTATAATTTCTCTAGCTAGTGTGTGTGCGTGTGTTAAATTTCCAAAAGAGATTCAATGCAGAAAACAAACAACAATAATAATAATCGCTTATTGTCACAAGTAGGCTTCAATGAAATTACTGTGAAAAGCCCCTAGTCGCCACATTCCGGCGCCTGTTGGAGGAGGCCGGTACAGGAATTGAACCCGCGCTGCTGGCCTTGTTCTGCATTACAAGCCAGCTGTTTAGCCTACTGTGCTAAACCATCCCAGTTGAACAATTGCTGAACAGATATATATATTTCTAAAATGGTAATAGTTGAATATAAAAAACAAATCCCAGCAATGAATGCAAGAATTTCTTTAACTTTAAGCCCAAGTTGTGGTGCAATGCAATTCACAGTATCACTGGTGCATGTGGTCAAATTCCCTGCTGACATTTCAGTGTCAGGAAGAACATATTTGACCCAATGGCAGAGGACTGATCTGTAACCAAGGCACAAGCTTCAGGACTGGAGGGGAAGAAAAAGGTATTTATTAATCTGTTGATTATAAAACATAGGCCTAGTGTGAGGCCAAAATTTAAACAGGTGGCCAAATTGTTGCATTCACAGGGAAAGTTCACCACGACTGCTGAATACACACAGGGCCAAGTTAAATGCAGTGTACCTGTCGCATGGTCAGACTAAATCCTGCAGATTTTCATTGCAGATACAGAAGTCAAAGCGCACGAGAAACAAAATATCACAGCCTTCACATTACGCTGTGTGGACAGGGTTTATAACTTGGAATGGTTGGCAGGTGAACAATCATCTCATTTTTTATTGGAATCGGCTTGTTTTATTTTCATAACACGGGAATGATCATTATGAAACTGCAACACCTATTACAGTAATGGAAAAGGTAAAACGTTCAATATTCCCACATCACACCGAGACTTTCCTCTTTTTGATGGTGTCTACATATTTCTACTGAGTCACTTTGCTCTTTCAAAAATATGCTGACAGATTATTTTCTCCCCGTTAAGCACTGGAAGTGCTGTAAACAGTTTTGTGCTCAAACTGCTGATAAAATGACATCTATTTAGCAGGACTTCCACATTTTGCACAACTTACATTACCTAGCTGAAGGGTTGAGCAGCATTTGCCCCACTTCAAAGTGTTTAAAGCAGATAGTTTCTTTTTAATCAGTCAAATTTATGTTATTTTTCACAGCATAGAGCAAGAAACTTTTTTTTTTAAATTTAAAGTACCCAATCTTTTTTTTCCCCAAGGGGCAGTTTTATAATAATAATCTTTATTGTCAAAAGTAGGCTTACCTTAACACTGCAATGAAGTTACTGTGAAAAGCCCCTAGTCGCCACATTCCGACGCCTGTTCGGGTACACGGAGGGAGAATTCAGAATGTCCAATTTACCTAACAGCACGTCTTCGGGATTTGTGGGAGGAAACCGGAGCACCCGGAGGGAACCCACGCAGACACGGGGAGAACGTGCAGACTCCGCACAGACAGTGACCCAAGCCGGGAATCGAACCCGGGACCCTGGCACTGTGAAGCAACAGTGCTAACCACTGCGCTACCATGCCGCCCGCGGCTAATCATGTGGCCAATCTACCTATCCCTGCACATCTTTTTGTGTTGGGGTGAGACGCACGCAGACACGGGGAGAATGTACAAACTCCACACGGACAGTGACCCGGGACCGGGATCAAACCCGGGTCCTCGGCGCCATGAGGCAGCAGTGCTAACCACTGTGCCTTCCCAGGAAGCAACAAACTTGAAAGTGCTTTCAGATCTTCACAACTCCCTCATCAAAGAGCAAATAACTGGTCTCAAGTTTAGATACCATTACCTTAAAAGAGACAGGCCACCTTTGTCACAGCTCTGCCACCTGTACAGCAGAATCGTGCCTGCAGTCTCACAATATCACTGCCATCGTGTGACTCACTATCAGTAAATGGTGAAACTTTGATAATACTGAAGCTGCAATCCAAAGTAGCTGACCACATTCTTGGTCTGGGCTCCTCTCCAACTGCCCGAGAGATGAGCTCCCAAATTCAGCCTTGCCTTTGGTGGGTATGGGGAAGGATTCACAGTGCAGAAACAGACATTTGGCCTGGTGCGTCTATGCCAGAGTTTATGTTCTGCCTCTTTCATGTCCATGCAATTGAACCCAGAGGTAAGGAAATTCAATGGTCGGCACTACATCATAGGGAAAGGGATGACTGGAAAGAGGATCAGGCTGGGAACTTTGTGTCCAGGTAATCCGTCCTCAATGTACAACCCAATTGGAAGCAGCTGGGCAGGGTCTGACCCGGGAAGAAGTTAGCTCAGGGTTGTGGCATTGTCAATTTTAGAGGTTCAGTGACAACCTGGTAAATGGGGTCAGGTCGATTTGCCCAGCTTGATGATGCAATAAGGTCAGGGCCATTTGCCCAGCTTGATGATGCAATAGGGTCAGGTCGATTTGCTCAGCTTGATGATGCAATAGGGTCAGGGCCATTTGCCCAGCTTGATGATGCAATAGGGTCAGGGCCATTTGCCCAGCTTGATGATGCAATAGGGTCAGGTCGATTTGCTCAGCTTGATGATGCAATAGGGTCAGGGCCATTTGCTCAGCTTGATGATGCAATAGGGTCAGGGCCATTTGCCCAGCTTGATGATGCAATAGGGTCAAGGCCATTTGCCCAGCTTGATGATGCAATAGGGTCAGGGCCATTTGCCCAGCTTGATGATGCAATAGGGTCAGGGCCATTTGCCCAGCTTGATGATGCAATAGGGTCAGGGCCATTTGCCCAGCTTGATGATGCAATAGGGTCAGGGCCATTTGCCCAGCTTGATGATGCAATAGGGTCAGGGCCATTTGCCCAGCTTGATGATGCAATAGGGTCAGGGCCATTTGCCCAGCTTGATGATGCAATAGGGTCAGGGCCATTTGCCCAGCTTGATGATGCAATAGGGTCAGGGCCATTTGCTCAGCTTGATGATGCAATAGGGTCAGGGCCATTTGCTCAGCTTGATGATGCAATAGGGTCAGGGCCATTTGCTCAGCTTGATGATGCAATAGGGTCAGGGCCATTTGCTCAGTTTGATGATGCAATAGGGTCAGGGCCATTTGCTCAGTTTGATGATGCAATAGGGTCAGGGCCATTTGCTCAGTTTGATGATGCAATAGGGTCAGGGCCATTTGCTCAGTTTGATGATGCAATAGGGTCAGGGCCATTTGCTCAGTTTGATGATGCAATAGGGTCAGGGCCATTTGCCCAGCTTGATGATGCAATAGGGTCAGGGCCATTTGCCCAGCTTGATGATGCAATAGGGTCAGGGCCATTTGCCCAGCTTGATGATGCAATAGGGTCAGGGCCATTTGCCCAGCTTGATGATGCAATAGGGTCAGGGCCATTTGCCCAGCTTGATGATGCAATAGGGTCAGGGCCATTTGCCCAGCTTGATGATGCAATAGGGTCAGGGCCATTTGCCCAGCTTGATGATGCAATAGGGTCAGGGCCATTTGCCCAGCTTGATGATGCAATAGGGTCAGGGCCATTTGCCCAGCTTGATGATGCAATAGGGTCAGGGCCATTTGCCCAGCTTGATGATGCAATAGGGTCAGGGCCATTTGCCCAGCTTGATGATGCAATAGGGTCAGGTCGATTTGCTCAGTTTGATGATGCAATAGGGTCAGGGCCATTTGCTCAGTTTGATGATGCAATAGGGTCAGGGCCATTTGCCCAGCTTGATGATGCAATAGGGTCAGGGCCATTTGCCCAGCTTGATGATGCAATAGGGTCAGGGCCATTTGCCCAGCTTGATGATGCAATAGGGTCAGGGCCATTTGCCCAGCTTGATGATGCAATAGGGTCAGGGCCATTTGCCCAGCTTGATGATGCAATAGGGTCAGGGCCATTTGCTCAGCTTGATGATGCAATAGGGTCAGGTCCATTTGCTCAGTTTGATGATGCAATAGGGTCAGGGCCATTTGCTCAGTTTGATGATGCAATAGGGTCAGGGCCATTTGCCCAGCTTGATGATGCAATAGGGTCAGGGCCATTTGCCCAGTTTGATGATGCAATAGGGTCAGGGCCATTTGCTCAGTTTGATGATGCAATAGGGTCAGGGCCATTTGCCCAGTTTGATGATGCAATAGGGTCAGGGCCATTTGCCCAGTTTGATGGTGCAATAGGGTCAGGGCCATTTGCTCAGCTTGATGATGCAATAGGGTCAGGGCCATTTGCCCAGTTTGATGATGCAATAGGGTCAGGGCCATTTGCCCAGCTTGATGATGCAATAGGGTCAGGGCCATTTGCCCAGCTTGATGATGCAATAGGGTCAGGGCCATTTGCCCAGCTTGATGATGCAATAGGGTCAGGGCCATTTGCCCAGCTTGATGATGCAATAGGGTCAGGGCCATTTGCCCAGCTTGATGATGCAATAGGGTCAGGGCCATTTGCCCAGCTTGATGATGCAATAGGGTCAGGGCCATTTGCCCAGCTTGATGGTGCAATGGGGCACATCAAAACCACCCTTAGTATAGGAGATTTATCAGAATGTCGACAGGGCTTGAAAATTGCAGGTATGAGGAGAGATTCGATAGGCTGGGGGTGTTGTCCTTCGAACAGAGGAAGCTAAGAGGTAGTCTAATTGAGGTGTACAAAATTATGAGGAGCCCAGACAGGGTCAACAGGAGAGATTTGTTTCCCCTAGCTGAGGGGTCAGTTACCAGGGGACACAGAAGGATTAGAGAGAACATGAGGAAAAGCCTTTTCACCCAGAGGGTGATGGGAGTCTGGGGTTTCCTGTCTTAAGTTGCTGGTTGAGGCTGAAACGCTCGACTCGAACCAGGTGCTGGAAAGTGTGGTTAAAATGAGCGGCTAGTTTCAATTTTCTCTTTTTTGTCTGCCACAGCCACAATGGGCTGAATGGCCTCTTTCTACACTGTAACCTTTCTCTGGTTCTACTTTCCCTTGAATTCATTTGTGAATGCAAAATGGAAACCAGGAACTGGTGCTTTATGAACTGGTGCGTGGTGTTCCCATAAGGTCGTCACTGGTAGAGGTGCAGAGCATGGAATGTTCGGCAGCTGGGGAAAGGGGCAGAGAGAGTTGATGGGGGGAAAGACAACGTAGCTTACACAAGATCTGGGCAAACTAAACACTGCCAACAAGCTGAGCTCTTTATACCTCTCCAATTGGGGCTGGCTCAAATGTGAGGGGGAGTCGGGGGTAAGACAGAGAGAGCAGGAGAGGTTCATGTACTGTGCACAGTCTTGGGAGGGTATGGAAAGTTGAAGAGAATGGCTACCTCTACGATGCAGAGCGTTGGGGAGGCTTTGCCACAGGGAACAGGATTATGTACCATACAGAACCCAAAAGGCAACACAAAAATTATTTGCACAGGATCAGTTTCTTGTCCATATCCTCTGGGATTCCATCCCGTCAATTTAATGATTATTAAAATTATGGTTCAAACAGTATCTACCACATACTTCAACAAAAAATAGACTGTAGTATAATAATTACTGTCAGTAATACTAGCGTATGACATTACTTTATAATAAATGGGTTAACATGCACAGAAAGAGCAAAACACAAGCCTGTTCATCAACAGGAATGTTAAGACATTGAACTTCACACATTTTAGAGTTACAAATCAGAATATTTACATTGAAATGGCTCAGTCCTTGTCTCTGCATCCAGAGGGATGTGTATATCTGTAAATGTATGTGTACACAGCTGTACGCACACCTACATCAACATGCACATGTACTCATATGAAGTAAGTGTTAGCACGTAGAGAACATTAATGTTATATTTGTTTTTCTTAATATTTGGTACCAGTTTCTAAAAAATAAACACTGTTGTCACTCCACATCCAGTATCGGGGTAACAAGAGGGCCCACCTTCATACAAAGCTGCATTCTTCCTCTCCGTTCTCTCCCCATCCGGCTGGAGAAAAGGGTAAATACATTGCAGGTCGCTCTTCATTTGACATTTAGAATATAGATGGATCCCAGCTATGTGCCAGGTTAGTTGATTAAACAAGCTGAAAATCAAATGCACCACTAATCTGACTGAATGAGTAGCAAAGATCCAATGTTATAGATCACAGGAGCAATCGCCTCCTTTTTCTGTAAGCTCTGCCGTTTTGCACAACGCGCTGTAGAATGTCTCCTTGGTGAGGCATTCCAATTTTTGACAGGAGTGTTTATATTCGCTGCTGTCCCATAATCTGCAACTGAGGTTTTCTCGTTTACTTTCCCCTCTTCCCCCTCAAACTATCAGCTCTTCATAAGCTTCCCTTAGCTCTCACAAAACAAAGTTACGGATGAATACGGAGGCGTATTCCTTTGAGACAGGAGAGCTGAGTGAACAGTTCTGTCCAGCACCTGGAGTGTCCAAACAAGAACAAAGAAAAGTACAGCACAGGAACAGGCCCTTCAGCCCTCCAAGCCTGCGCTGACCATGCTGCCCGTCTAAACTAAAATCTTCTACACTTCCGGGGTCCGTATCCCTCTATTCCCATCCTATTCATGTATTTGTCAAGATGCCCCTTAAACATCACTATTGTCCCTGCTTCCACCACCTCCTCCAGCAGAGAGTTCCAGGGACCCACTACCCTCTGTGTAAAAAAGCTTGCCTCGTACATCTCCTCTAAAGCTTGCCTCTCGCACCTTAAACCTGTGCCCCCTAGTAATTGACCCCTCTACCCTGGGAAAAAGTCTCTGACTATCCACTCTGTCTATGCCCCTCATAATTGTGTAGACCTCTATCAGGTCGCCCCTCAACCTCCCTCGTTCCAGTGAGAACAAACTGTCGTCACAGCCTGTTCTCATGCTCCAAGCACAGGCCACCCCTGCTGGTGGTTTAATCTAAGCCAGGTAGGAGAGTTGGCTGGGCTGCTGGGAAATAGGAGTTGTGGTGGCTCGGCCAGGGGAAGGGTCCGGCTGCCCCCCCAGGGGAGGAGGATGGTTGAGATAAAAGCAAAATACTGTAGATTCTGGAAATCTGAAATAAAACGTGATGAAAAATCCCAGCAGCTTCGGCGGAGAGAGAATGAATGCTACCATTTCGAGTCCAACATGACAGTTCTTTGGGGGGATAGAGAGTTATGAGATAGAGCCCAATTCCTAATGCTACTTCTCATTGGTCTACACATAAATGAACTCTGAACTCCCAAAAAAAGAGGTAATTAAGGCTGAACCTGATGTTAAATATCCACACGGTGGCCAGAGGTGGATTGAAGGGGAGATTTGGGCATCATATTCAGGGTTATGTCACAAACACACAAGTCAGAAATGGAAACAAGAAGATGACTTTCCCCATCAGCCTCACTCCGAACAGACATCATCCAATCTCAGTAATCTCCCACGGGAGGTAAAACAGGAGCTTTGGACAAGAACCCTCTAAGACATCAGCCAATAGTTACTGAGCAGCAAGAAGCTGATTTCACACAGTCTCACTGTGCACATCGGCATCAATTAAACCAAAGATCCCTTAAAGTACTCGTCACATTTTGATAAGTTTGATAATTGTCATTGGCTGTCCCCCGATTTTCTTCTACTGATAAATAGTGTAATTGCTGTCCAAGATAACAGACCAATAGGGAGCCAATGAGAAGGCTATTCAGCCCTGCCGCCAGCTCTGGCAATAGCGTATACAGTGAGAGACAGCAGTGACCTGATTGTATCCTCCTCAGTGCTGTGACAGTTTTAGCTCAGTCTGGTTTATTATAGCTACAAACACTCTCCCAATTTCGGCCTCTGAGCTTTAAGAGGAGGTTAATTATAGTGTTGTGAAAACAAGCTGCTCTCCCTTCCCAAAAGCCTGAATCAAGCAGGCTTCCCCACTCGAGGGCCGCTGTGGTGTTAGTGTTCTGGGTGACGGGGAATTCTCTCCGAGCAGAAACGGGGCACAAACCAACAGCAAAGGTTTTCACCCAGGTCCCTCCAGATCTACACCGGCCCTTTCCCCCTCCCCGTGCCTGTCCTCAGCTGTTGTTGGAATCGGAGGACATTCTGGAGTTCTGGAAGAAGGGGAGGGACCATAATTTGACATTGGGTCTGAAGTCGAGTTCCTCTCCCAACAGCCTCTCTGGAATCAGGAATGCTTGGGAATTGATGGAGGTGGGACTGCCAATGGATTCCGTCTCAGGCAGTGGGAAATCTCCGGAATCTAGGCTCCAGGATTGGCGATGAGCTTGCGGCTGATAGGCACTGGCATGAGGCACTAGCTCCTCAACCTCGGGCTGCTCCCTGTTTGGTGCAACATTGGTGGCCCTGTGGATCTGAGGTTGATAACCCGATTTGACAATCACCTCCGTTGTGTCCTCGATCGAACCATCCCCTGGTGTCTCCTGCTGCTGATATCCAGGATCCCGTATACTTGTATACGTCACTTCGCTGGCGTAGACAGATGGCAAGGCCGCTGCCTCGAATGCTGGGTTAGTCTTCCCCGAGGACTCGGCAGGCACTCGGTGCGGACTGTACGGTACGACACCTTGATTCTGGTTGTCAGCATCAGAGGAATCCTCAGGAACATCCTCACCCTTATCGTTCCCCTCGAGCGCCTTTTCAGTCTCCATTGCAATAGGTTTCTCTTCAACAACCTGGACCTCGTTGGGTGTACAATCCTTCGGTTCCAGAGTTTTGCACAAGTTGCCGCCCTATAAAGATTAAGAGAATTGAAAAGACTGAGTTCCTGCTGGATTAAGATATCTGTATCTGATCAACGGTATTAAAGGTGCTGAAACTCCCACCCTCCCCATCATGCATCAGTGTTCAATCCAATTACACAGAAACTTGCACAGTCGGAGTTACTCTGTAGCTCAATATGGAACAAGCATGTTCTCTCTCCCCACAGGGAATAAACCTATTTCACGGAGTCCAGGTAATTTCTCACAGGCTGGTAGAGTCAAAACTCAGACGCCCCAACTAATCTGTGCACAGGAAATCATAGAATCATAGAATTTATAGTGCACGAGGCCATTCGGCCCATCGAGTCTGCGCCGGCCCTTGGAAAGAGTGCCCTACTAAAGCCTACACCTCCACCCTATCCCCGTAACCCAGTAACACCACCTAACCTTTTTGGACACTAAAGGGCAATTTAGCATGGCCAATCCACCCAACCTGCACATCTTTGGACTGTGGGAGGAAACCGGAGCACCCGGAGGAAACCCATGCAGACACAGGGAGGATGTGCAGACTCCGCACAGACAGTGACCCAGCGGGGAATCGAACCTGGGACCCTGGAGCTGTGAAGTAACTGCTAACCACTGCTGCCGTGCCGTCCAATAGTTGCAAAAAACATACCATACCACTGCCCAGCAGTGGTGAGTTTCCAGTCAGTGTCTGTCTAGCCAGGAGCACCCTACCCATTTGAGATTCGATTTTGAGGCGGGTGAGGAGGAATCAAAACCCTGGGGCTCCAACAATGAACCCGTCTGGGGTAAGTAGCACAGACCACCTGGTTCAGCCTCAAATTAAACCCAAACAAGGGGCATTCAGCCTCGCACACCGACAGAATGGCTAGGATTGAGTCATGACAGTGTAGAATAGAGAAGGTATCGTACCAATGCCGATCTAGCCCTCTCCCTACACACATCCATTCAAAAACACACTTCAACAGACACAAGCACATATATACAAACTTTCACGTACACATTCACAGGTTACTCCTGGATTGATTTTGGATGTGCCCATGATAGAAGCAAAGCGCACATTGTTTATGAATTCATTACTCATAATGTTCTTTTTAAGTTAACGCTTATAATAATGCTGAACTGATTTAAAATGTTGACAGAAGGAAAATAGAACTGTTGCAAAATCAGTTTGAATGATGTGTCAGATGTGGCTATTATGGGTGGCACAGTGGTTAGCACTGCTGCCTCACAGCGCCAAAGACCCAGGTTCGATTCCAGCCTCGGGTGACTGTCTGTGCGGAGTCTGCACGTTCTCCCCGTGGCTGCGTGGGTTTCCTCCGGGTGCTCCGGTTTCCTCCCACAGTCCAAAGATGTGCAGGTTAGGTGGGTCTACGGGGATTAGGCCTGGGTGGGGGGCTCTTTCAGTGGGTCAGTGCAGACTTGATGGGTCCAATGGCCCCCTTCTGCACTGTAGGGATAAATAGGGCAAAAATAGGACATTCAACCAAGGCTGATCTTCCAGCCCACGCTATCTCCCTATCCCTTGATGCCTTTAATATTGAAAAATCTGTCATTCTTGATCTTGAACGTGATCAATGACTGAGCTTGCCCAGCTCCCTGGGGTCGAGAATTCCAAAGATTCACCAACCTCTGGGTGAAGGGATTCCTCCTCATCTCAGTCCTAAGCAGCCTGCCCCTTATTCTGGGATAGTGTCCCATTGTTCTGGATCTCTGCTACCCTCTGCAGCCAGGGTAAACATCCTATTCACATCTACCAGTCACGCCCTGCAAGAGTTTTGTAGGTTCCAATGAGATCACCTCTCATTCTTCCAAACTCTGGACAATACAAACCCAGTCTCCTCAATCTCTCCTCACAGGACAGTCCCGCCATCCCAGGGGTTAGCCTGCACCACCTTTATGAGCAGATACGGAGGCTATGACTGTACACAATACTTCAGGTACAGTCTCACTAAGATTCAACACAATTGCAGTAAAATGTCTTTTCTCCTGTACTCAAATCCTCTTGCAATAAAAGGTCAACATACCATTTGTCTTCCTAATGGCTGGTTGCACCTGCATGTTAACTTTACCTGACTTATGAACACCCTATGAACTTTGGACACCCAAAGATGTGCAGGTTAGGTGGACTGGCCATGCTAAATTGCCCACTATTGTCCAAAGGTTAGATGGGGTCATGGAGATAGGGCGGGGGGGGGGGGGGGGGCTAAGTAGGAGGCTCTTTCAGACTCGATGGGCTGAATGGCCTCCTTTGCACTGTTTAGTGATCCTATGGACATTAAGGGCATGATTGAACGGCAACGCCTCGTGAGATGTAACATGAATCTTGCGAGACGTTGCGATGGGAATCCTGCCAATTTTGGGCAGGATCACTTTTGCCAAATCTGCATATTAGAGCGAGACAGCTAGTCTCACTTTAATATGCAGTTTCCCAAGGCGTTGGGATTTAGCCCCTTCATCTCGGGCGTGCCGTTCAGTACTACAAAGAACCAAGAAAGGTACAGCACAGGAACAGGCCCTTCGGCCCTCCTCGCCTGCGCCGACCATGCTGCCCGTCTAAACTAAAATCTTCTACACTTCCTGGGTCCGTATCCCTCTATTCCCATCCTATTCATGTATTTGTCAAGATGCCCCTTAAATGTCACTATCGTTCCTGCTTCCACCACCTCCTCTGGTAGCGAGTTCCAGGCACCACTTCCCACTGTGTAAAAACTTGCCTCGTACATCTCCTCTAAACCTTGCCCCTCGCAGCTTAAACCTGTGCCCCCTAGTAATTGACCCCTCTACCCCGGGGAAAAGCCTCTGACTATCCACTCTGTCCCCGCCCCTCATAATTTTGTAGACCTGTATCAGGTCGCCCCTCAACCCCCGTCGTTCCAGTGAGAACAAATCGAGTTTATTCAACCGCTCCTCATAGCTAATGCCCTCCATACCAGGCAACATTCTGGTAAATCTCTTCTGCACCCTCTCTAAAGCCTCCACATCCTTCTGGTAGTGTGGCAACCAGAATTGAACACTATACTCCCAAGTGTGGCCTAACTGAGGTTCTATACAGTCCCTACAGACGTACCAGCCTCCCTGAACAGGCGCCGGAATGTGGCGACTAGGGGCTTTTCACAGTAACTTAATTTGAAGCCTACTTGTGACAATAAGCGATTTTCATTTCATTTTCATTTCGTCTGACAGAGCAGCACTAATGGGGGTCTCAGGGGATCGGAAACACTGCACTTTCCCACCAAAGTGGATAACTTCACATCTTTACTAATCTCTTACGTGGAAGTATTTTGAAAGCCTTCTAAAAATCCAAATGTACCACCTTCACCGTATTCCCCACATCTATGCTGTTAGCAACATCCCAAGAAACTTTGCCCAACCCTGTAATAACAATCTGAGTGATTGGTTATAATGGATTCTCGCACTTTCCCTGATGTCAGGTTAACAGGTCAGCAGTTCCCCGATTTCTCTCTCCCTCCTTTCTAATGGGGCCATTCCTTCAAATCTGCGGGAACCATTCCAGAGTCTAGAGAATCTTGTAAGATGATCAGTAACCTCCTTCAACACTCTGAGATGTA
This sequence comes from Scyliorhinus torazame, assembly GCF_047496885.1. Classification (NCBI taxonomy): domain Eukaryota; kingdom Metazoa; phylum Chordata; class Chondrichthyes; order Carcharhiniformes; family Scyliorhinidae; genus Scyliorhinus; species Scyliorhinus torazame. The sequence goes on from NC_092715.1 coordinate 15,898,700, forward strand.
GATCATCGGGTCCAGGGGATGTATCAACCTTCAGTCCCATTCATTTCTCCAGCCCTACTTTTTCTATCAATACTAATTTTGAAAGCTAGAAATTTTAACTGGATTGCGCTAATACGAATTCTGCTTTTTAAAAATTCATTCGCTGCCAACCTCCAAGTGTTGGTGAGGGGACTTCTGTGAAAGATGCAAGGGCAGAGAATTCCTAAACTGCCTCCAATAGAAGGTCTTTGAAACAGTATGCAGCAAACTCCACAAGAGGGGTTGGGTGGAGGGATTTAGTTTTGGGGAATGAAACTAGGCAGGTGGAAGATGCATCAGTGAGCGAGCACTTTTGTGGCGGTCACCATAACTCAGTTCGATTTAGAATAGTTCTGGAAAAGGACAAAGATAAAATAGAAGTAAAGATTCCAAATTGATGCAAGTCCAATCTTACTGCTGTTTGTCATTTGCCATAACAGGAAGACAGAGTACTGGGCTAATGGTAAGATTCTTGGCAGTGTGGATGAGCAGAGAGATCTCGGTGTCCATGTACATAGATCTCTGAAAGTTGCCACCCAGGTTGAGAGGGTTGTTAAAAAGGCGTACAGCGTGTTAGCTTTTATTGGTAGAGGGATTGAGTTTTGGAGCCATGAGGTCATGTTGCAGCTGTACAAAACTCTGGTGCGGCCGCATTTGGAGTATTGCGTGCAATTCTGGTTGCCGCATTATAGGAAGGATGTGGACGCATTGGAAAGGGTGCAGAGGAGATTTACCAGAATGTTGCCTGGTCTGGAAGGAAGATCTTATGAGGGAAGGCTGAGGGACTTGAGGCTGTTTTCGTTAGAGAGAAGGTTAAGAGGTGACTTAATTGAGGCATACAAGGTGATCAGAGGATTAGATAGGGTGGACAGTGTGAGCCTTTTTTGCTCGGATGGTGATGTCTAGCACAAGGGGACATAGTTTTAAATTGAGGGGAGATAGATATAGGACAGATGTCAGAGGTAGGTTTTTTACTCAGAGAGTAGTAAGGGCGTGGAATGCCCTGCCTGCAACAGTAGTGGACTCGCCAACATTACGGCATTCAAATGGTCATTGGATAGACATATGGACGATAAGGGAATAGTGTAGAGTGGTTTCACAGGTCGGCGCAACATCGAGGGCTGAAGGGCCTGTACTGCGCTGTAATGTTCTATGTTCTATACCAGGCTGAGAGGCAATTTAGCAAAAGTGGACTGGAAACAGCCAAGGGGTATGGGGGGCAGGGATAAGGTAGCGAGATCAAGGATCAGCCATGATCATAATGAATGGCAGAGCAGGCTCGAAGGGCCGAATGACCTCCTCCTGCTCCTATTTTGTGTGTGTCTGAAAGGGTGAATGTGTGTTAGAGCAACAGAAACACTTAAGAAGGAGATTCATAAGGTGCTGAGGCCCGACAAAGAAAAAGACAAGAAAAACAAAATCTAGAGTCCCTTTGATGACCAACCGCCTAGGAGGCAAGAAAGAGAAGCTGATGTCAGATAAGAGGTCGAGACGGCAGAGAGCAGGAAATAGGAAAGTGCGCGAGTGAAATCAAAAGGGAAATTAGAAAATCAAAGGGCGAGAAAAAATACTGGCAAGTAGAATCAAGGAAAATCCGAAGCGAGAGTTGGGAATAAAAAGTAACCGAGGTGTGGAGGCAGAGGACTTGGGGAATGAATATTTTGCAGTGTCTTCACCAAGCAGGGACCCGATGGTGACATTGTAGTTAAGGAAGAAGAGCGCAAAATATTGGACGGGAAAAACATTGTAAAAGAATGAAGAGTAAATGAATCACTTCGCCTGGATTAAACATATCCCATTTCAACAGAAGCAAGGAAGGAACTTGAAAAAGCTCTGACCAACTGGAACGGGGCCAACATTGAACCATTGGTTAAGAAGGAAGGGGTAACCCGAGTATTTCTCTGCCAGTTAGTTTAACTTTGGCGAACCATTGGAAACAATTCTGAGGCACAGCACAAGCCTTCATTTGGAAATGCATTGACTAATCACGGGAAGGAGTAGGACTTTCTTGGGGAAGGTTATGCCTGATTAACTGGTACACACACACACACACACAAAATGCTCCTTCACCCAGTGCTTCGTTGGAATATACCTGAGGGAGGTTCCCATCCTGAAGGATTTTACTATTCTTTGGATCGGGAATATCAGGATAAAATGTCTCTTTAATCCTGGAAAAGACAGAAAGAAGGAAAGAGTCAGTGATTCAATTCTCCCCACATATCATAATAATAATCTTTATTAGTGTCCCAAGTAGGGTTACATTAACACTGCAATGAAGTTACTGTGAAAAGCCCCTAGTCGCCACACTCCGACGCCTGTTCGGGTACACGGAGGGAGAATTCAGAATGTCCAATTCACCCAACAGCACGCCTTTCGGAACTTGTGGGAGGAAACCGGAGCACCCGGAGGAAACCCACGCAGACACGGGGAGAACGTGCAGATTCCGCATAGACAGTGACCCAAGCCAGGAATCGAACCTGGGTCACTGGTGCTGTGAAGCAACTGTGCTAACCACTGTGCTAACGTGCCGCCCTTGTGCACTACTCGCAGCCAGGTCAGGCATTGAGCAGAGTCCCCCCCCCACCACCACCCAAGGCACACGTTGTTAGTACTGCTGCCTCACAGCACATTACTCCTTAGTTGCCAACGGCAAGGCAGGGTTATGGGGATAGGGCTGGAATTGAGCCTCGATAGAGTGCTCTTTCGGAGGGTCAGTGCCGACCCGATGGGCCAAATGGCCTCCTTCTGCACTGTCTGGATTCTATGATCCCCTCCCCCAGGTTATGTTTCCAACACCCAGCCCCAGCTCAGGGTCTGCACAGAGTTTTAAACAGATTGTAAAATCACTGGTTCATTTCATTAAGAGCGTCCTCCAACACCATAACAAATCCAGACTGCATGCTCGTTCCGATTTCAGCCACTGATACTAATGCTGGATTAGGTAGATGTGGAGTGAGAAGAGAAACCTCAGTCGGAAACTCCAGGAAGGACAGGAAAAGAGAACAGATATCGTAAATCTGGTAATGGGAGGTGCGAGTAAGCTTAAAACCGAGGGCAGGGTAGAGTTTCAGGGGGTGCTGGCGAAGATTGAGAGCAGGCTAAAAGATGAAAAGGCAAGTCTTAAGATTTATTTAATAATCTTTTTATTGTCACAAGTAGGCTTCAAATGAAGTTACTGTGAAAAGCCCCTAGTCGCCACGTTCCGGCGCCTGTTCAGGTACACAGAGGGAGAATTCAGAATTATCAGACGGTACGGGAATTGAACCTGTGTTGCTGGCCTTGTTCTGCATTACAAGCCAGCTGTCTAGTCCTTAAAGGGAGGCAGGAAGATTAAACTGCCTGAAATTAACAGATTGTTTGAAACGGTTGATCATTAAAAGGGAACTTACCATTCTTGCTTCCGGTAACAGAAGATACTGAGAATGATTCCCAGTGTTATAATCCCCACCAAGGGCAGGGTAACCCCAAGGATCACTGCAATAGCTGATTGGGGAAGAAAAACAAACATTAGAAAGCTAACAGACAGATTATTCACGACAGGGACTGGGGGGTGCAGGGAGAGAGAGGATTGCATCTTAATGTGGGACCAATAGGTGGGATGTGAAGTTTGTGATGTACATCATACAGAAGAACTGACTGACCATGAGGAGAGAGTACAATCTAATCTCAACCACCCACATCTCCTTTACACTACCCCCACTGCAGTATATTCTGTTATTAACAAAGACAAAACAAAATAACATTCATCAAAATCACTCGCACACAAATCTTCATTTAAAGTATATTCCATACCGTGCCTATATCACATCCTGTGGGTGGGGAAGGAGGAGGCAGAGGTATAATAAACTGGAAACCCAGAGGTTCTGGGGACATGGGTTAAATTTTCACCAAGAAAGAGTGGGGAGTCGTTCATTCAATTAATAAATTAATAATTCTGGGACTGAAAGCTGGTCTCAGTCATGGTGAACGTATATCTCCAGAAGGAAATCTGCCGTTCTTCCTAGTCCCACGGCAATGTAAGTAAACTCACCATAGTCCCAAGTGAATTTAGGCAGCTTTCCCTTTGAGGAGGAGAGCGGACTGGTGGTGATTTAACCTGAGGATCACCACACCTCAGGCGAGGGGCATGTTGAGAAGGCGGGGTCTTCATGAATACTCTCAGCCGGTGCGGGGTTTGAACCCGCGCCGCTGACCTCGCTCTGCATCACGGACCAGCTGTCCAGCCAAGTGAGCTAAACCTGCCCGCAGCAATGTGGGCAACCCTTGACTGCCCAGCAAGCCACTCAGTTCAGGGGCAATTAGGGGATGGGCACAAATACTTGCCAATCCCGGCAAGGAATAAAAACTGAGCACTGAACAGCCAATGAGGTAGGTGGATTGGCCATACTAAATTGTCCTGAGGTTTGGTAGGGTTGCTGGGTTACGGGGATAGGGTGGAGGTGTGGGCTTAAGTAGGGTGCTCTTTCCAAGGGCTGGTGCAGACTCGATGGGCCAAATGGCCTCCTTCTGCACTGTAAATTCTATGATTCTATGAGTTATTATCAGCAAATTGCATTAAAATCGTAATGCACGATTCAGAGAGATGTGATGGACACTGTAACTGCAAATCTCTCTTTCAGTGCCCCAGGTTAATTGCGTGGTTAACTGAGCACAGTGGCTGGAGGGGATTTGAATATTAGAGCGGAACTATTTCAGTTCAAACCCTTGAGTCTCAGAACAATATCACACAAACATACGAAGTCCCACCAGCCCAGATAACGAGCACAAATCATATCACATCGGAGGCAACTTCCGATCCTTTACCATGACACTAGCAGGCTGCTGTGAGCGCTCTGTATGGACGGACTTACGACTATTTGGCGTAGTCACAGTGACACCTCTGCTGGGACTCTCTCCTCCTCCAGTGTATGCGCTGAGTGCCACTTTGTAGGTCGTCCCAGGCTCGAGGCCGGTGATCGTAAATGTCTTTGTGTCGGAGATGTTTATGATCTTTGGCGGTGAACCAACTATCGAAAATGGGGAAAGCAGAAAATCAGGGACTCTTAGAGATGGTGGTGAACATAGGACCATACAGTACAGTGCGCCACTCAGCCAATCGTGTTTTTGCCACGTCTTTCAACACCCCCTGCACACCCCTCTTCACCCCCACCCCCCCACCCTTTTTGCCAATCACATTGAATCGGTGTCCTCCATCAAATCCATTTAACTTTCTTCGCCTAACAATATCTTAGCTCATTTTTGCCTTTCCACCTTCCCAACAGCTTAAGGACTGAAAAAAAACTGCTAAGTTAACACTGAGCCTCACAGGCCCGAGTGTCAAAATGCACAACTCCCAGCTCATCTTGGATGTGACAGCAGCGCTAAGCACAGCCTTTTCCAAACCTCCAGGCCCCAAAATTCAACAAACAGGAAATACAGATGCAAATGGGGCTGACTTGCCTGTGATTTATCGAACAAATTGCCCAGATTTGCAAATTTACAAATTTGCAGATTTACAAAACAATGACTGCGGAACCAAATGTAGTAGCAGTGATAAAATTCCCCTTCCCGGCACTTGCTATTATTGTGTTACTGGTTCAGGCACCTCAGTGCCAAGGCCCGAGGCTTCCCACAGGATTATAAATATTTGATTGGTAATACCGAACTGAAAAGAGAGACATTTTGCAAAGTTTTTCATCTTGCACTCATCAGGACAAATGCAAGAATGCCAAATTTCAAACTTTCACAATAGTTTATACTGTAGGAGAAAAGGGTGTGGATTGGTCGGCAAGTCAACTCTGATTGGCTGAGGCAATGCCACGGATAAAACAAAAGGGAACAATAGGTGCTCCGGGCAATTCAAAAAAGACGGAAGGCTTGAACACATTGCTTTTGTTTGTAGAGAACAGGCCCCTGCGCATGAACGCAAGTCACTTCTGGCAAACATAAATGAGTCACATTATGAGCTTCCAGGGATTAGAAGGCCGAAATTATGAACATTACTCTTTATGGGAAGGCTCACCCAGCAGGAACACATCATAAGATCAACCCTTGCATATTTACCTATATTCTGTATCTGTACGTCCGTGGGCTTGAAGGCTGCTGAATCATTGTACAGTTTACTGTAATAAACCTTGAACCCCTCAATGAATCCTCGCTGTTTGACCACAGGAATGTTATCCCATTGGATATGCACCGAATTTCCGGTAGTTTCCTTGATGCTCAGTTTCGGAGCCTCAGATGGGGCTAAGGAGTGTAATCAAAGACCAGGGACAGTATTAGGACGTTACCATACTGCACATCTCACAGTGTACTCTTCACCAAACACTCAGAAAATAGTGGTACCAGGTGTTCTCATTGTGTCATGTCAAAAACTGAGCCATCATTTCAGAGTTATGATTTGTTTAAAGCTAGTTTTACAGGGTTGATTCAATAACCTCAAAAAACTTTCCTTTCCAGGTATTTAACCAAATTTCCTTTCCAGTGTTAACCACTGAATCAGCTGCAATGATCCGAGCAGGCAACTCATTCCTGATCAGACTCTGTGCAAAATATGTGATTGGCATCTCCCCCCACCCCGCCCCCAGCTTTCTCACCAACTATTTTAAATCAGTGCCTTCGCGTTATTGACTCTCAGCCAGACTCCCCAGTCACTCCCCTGAACATTTGGATAGATTCACTCTCAGGGTTTTTCATAGAATTTACAGTGCAGAAGGAGGCCATTCGGCCCATCGAGTCTACACCGGCTCTTGGAAAGAGCACCCTACCCAAGGTCCACACCACCACCCTATCCCCATAACCCAGTAACCCCACCCTACACTAAGGGCAATTTTGGACACTAAGGGCAATTTATCAAGGCCAATCCACCTAACCTACACATCTTTGGACTGTGGGAGGAAACCGGAGCACCCGGAGGAAACCCACGCACACACGGGGAGGATGTGCAGACTCCGCACAGACAGTGACCCAAGCCGGAATCAAACCTGGGACCCTGGAGCTGTGAAGCATTTGTGCTAACCACTGTGCTACCGTGCTGCCCTTTATCAGTTATCAGTTTGTTTATAATTTATTTGCCACCATCCATTACATTGACTGGCAGCATCCCGCGCCTTTGACAGTCAAGGTCACCGGGGAATTTAACCATATTTTGCACCATGACATGGGTGCATTGATAGGCAGAACTGGGCAAGATTGTTCGCTCGGAAGCAAAGATAATAATATAATAATAAAATAATAATAATAATAATCGCTTATTGTCACGAGTAGGCTTCAATGAAGTTACTGTGAAAAGCCCTCAGTCGCCACATTCCAGCGCCTGTTCGGGGAGGCTGGTACGGGAATTGAACAATTGAACGGGCATTACAAGCCAGCTATTTGGCCTACTGTGCTAAACCAGCCCCGGTCAGGAGACACAGAAAAATTTACAATCTCTAATAAGAGGGCCGAACAAGGCGGGATTTATTTTGAATAATCAGAGATCAGTGGCACTGCCTTTGACACCAGCTAAATACTGCGCCACATTCAGCTATCACTTGGATTAGGCTCCACTTACCTAGTTCACGCGTGTACCCAACCAGCCTCTTCAGTAGGTAATCTCCATCATTCCTGCACTCGTGCACCTCAAGGTTGTACCGTACCCCATCTTGAAAGGTATCTGTAAGAAATATTGCAGCTCATTATCAAAACAGTTCAAACCTAATCACACATTTTAAGAGTTATGTCTCCCAGTAATTTAGCTTTGTAAAGCTAGCATGAGGTGGTCTCAGAATAGATCAGTGTGACACAGGCACCGAGCATCAAATCAACTTTTTTCCACTGGGAGAGACCAAGGAGCTGGTGAAGGAAATATCACTCCGTGGTATAGATAGGGAGACGGAGTTCAGAAGAATGAAACACTGTCTCAATGGAACTTGCAAAATTCTTACAATACTCAGCAGGGTAGCTGCAGGCATGATGTTTCCCCATTGTGTGTGTTGGGGGTAGAGAGAGAGAGAGAGAGAGAGAGAGGGAGACAGAGACAGAGGGTGACAGAGTGACAGAGAGAGAGAGAGGGAGACAGAGACAGAGGGTGACAGAGAGTGACAGAGAGTGAGAGAGAGAGAGAGAGAGAGAGGCAGAGAGAGAGAGAGAGGGAGACAGAGAGTGACAGTGACAGAGTGTGACAGGGAGGGGCGGGGAGGGGCAGGGAGAGACAGAGAGAGGCAGAGAGAGGCAGAGAGAGAGAGACAGAGAGAGAGAGGGAGACAGAGACAGAGAGTGACAGTGACAGAGAGTGGCAGGGAGGGGCAGGGAGAGACAGAGAGAGGCAGAGAGAAGCAGAGAGAGGCAGAGAGTGACAGAGAGAGAGAGAGACACAGAGAGAGGCAGAGAGTGACAGAGAGAGCGGCAGAGAGAGAGGGGAGAAGAATCAGTGGACATGGTCTTAGAATCAGGGGTGGGCAATTTAGGATTGAAATAAGGCGGAATTTCCTCACTCGCAGGCTGGTGAATCTTTGGGGTTCTCTACCCCAGGGGACTATGGAAGCTGTTACTCAATACGTTCCAGACAGAAATGGATAGATCTCTAGATATTGAATGCATTATGGGATATGGAGAGCAGAGTGGGAAAATGGTGCTGAGGCAGACCAGCCATGATCTCCTCGACTGGCAAGCAGACTCGATGGGCCGAATGGCCCACTCCTGCTACCATTTCCTACGGTCCGATGACCGCACAATGTCAGAGGGAATTTTAATCTGGGGCCCTTCAGCCGTAATGTCGGGCAAAGAGGAGATTCCGATGGGATAGTATGTGTAAGAGATGGAATCCCAAACATTCACGTCAAACCACACACTGCAGGGTCAGTGGTTCAAATTGGGAAAAGATATAGGACTGATATCGAGAAGTACGTTGAAACAGAGTGTTTAGATCGGAGAGTAGGACAAAAATACGTGGTGGGACATTTAGGACTGAGATGAGAAGAAACATCTTCACTCAGAAGGTGGTGAACCAGTGAAATTCTCTATCATAGAAAGCTGTGGAGACCAAGTAACTGAATACATTTACAAACAAAATAGATAGATCTCCAGACTAAAGGTGTCAAGGATATGGAGAGAGAGTAGGCAGATTTAAAGCATCAGCCATGATCATATTGAACAGCAGGGCAGGCTCCTACTGCTGTTGTTAGGTGCTGGTTAAGTGCTGCGGGAGGAAGGATGGGCTGGAGGGGCAGAATGGTCTCCCAAGGTCTGCCTGTGACCCTGTTCGGCACCAATTTAATAAGGCAACAAAACTGCAGCAGGGAGGGGAGTGGGAGAAGAGGTTGTGTGCCAGTGAGAAAGAGTGATGAGGGTCCACGCCAACGAGAGACAGAGAGCGACAGAAAGAGAGAGAGATATAGAGAGGTGAGAGAGAGGGAGAGAGAGGAGAGAGGAGAGAGAAAGAGAGAAAGAGGCGAAGAGAGAGAGAGAGAGACAGAGAGAGAGAGAGAGATATAGAGGTGAGAGAGAGGGAGAGAGAGGAGAGGAGAGATATATATATATATAGAGAGGTGAGAGAGAGGAGAGAGGCAGAGAGAGAGAGAGAGAGACAGAGACAGAGAGAGAGGCGGAGAGAGAGAGACAGAGAGAGATAGATGTCCAGAGCGAATTAGATGAAGAGAAAGCAAGTGGGATGGTCAGACAGCAATCTGAAGTAAACCATTTTTTGATTAAAATACTTCACCTGATTTTAGTGCAACACTTGTTACGTTTGAAGGAAATTTCTGCCAGGTTATATTACACTCAGAGTCATTCAGGAATGGACACCACTGTATGGTGTAACCACAGCTCTCGGCTTGGTTCCTCTGCCAAGTGAGGTTGAATCCGTCCCCTACACCACTGACTTTGACCGACTCCAAATTTACATCTAGAAAGAAAAGTGAAAAGAATTGAGGGGCTGTTCACCTGTGGAAGGAACTGTAACCAAAAGGACCTCATGGGGCAATGTGGTTATGACCACCCACCTACACCGTGGAGCTCATTGCATGTGCCAATGTCGAGGGATTAAAGGAAAAGTTTACAGAGAATCTTTCGATTCCCGGCTTTGGTCACTGTCTGTGCAGAGTCTGCACGTTCTCCCCATGTCTGCGTAGGTTTCCTCCGGGTGCTCCGGTTTCCTCCCACAGGTCCCGAAAGACGTGCTGTTAGGTGAATTGGACATTCTGAATTCTCCCTCCGTGTACCCGAACAGGCGCCGGGATGTGATTATCATAGAATTTACAGTGCAGAAGGAGACCATTCGGCCCATCGAGTCTGCACCGGCTCTTGGAAAGAGCACCCTACCCAAGGTCAACACCTCCACCCTATTCCCATAACCCAGTAACCCCACCCACCACTAAGGGCAATTTTGGACACTAAGGGCAATTTATCATGGCCAATCCACCTAACCTGCACATCTTTGGACTGTGGGAGGAAACCGGAGCGCCCGGAGGAAACCCACGCAGACACGGGGAGAACGTGCAGACTCCGCACAGACAGTGACCCAAGCCGGAATTGAACCTGGGACCTTGGAGCTGTGAAGCAATTGTGCTATCCACAATGCTACCCTGCTGCCCGTGATAACATGGGGCTGTTCACAGTAACTTCATTGCAGTGTTAATGTAAACCTACTTGTGACAATATGGATTATTACTATTAATGCAGGAAGTAGCTGCCCAACATTATTAGGTCATCGATTTGATACATTAACTCCTTTGTCACTTCCAATCATTCCATGGGATTGTTCCCCTTTACTCCCAACTTCCAACATTTTGCTTCAGACACAGTTTTAAAGTTGGCCTCTTTCATTCTATCCAACCTTAGCAACAGCTATGAATGAAACAGGGGTGCAATGGGTGGAGGGAGAGGGTTTGTTCTCCAGTTATTTTGATTCAAGTGCTTTAGTAGCACAACAAAAACCCAGACGGCATGGCGTCACTCATCTGTGACCCTGGCTGAACTCAGGGTTAGGGGCATTGTTTGACTGACACAGTCCCTGGCGGCTCTCTGTGTCCTCCTGGTACCATGTACATCAGCCTAAACATTGAAAGTGACAACTCATTTCCAAATGCAGTTTATGAACCTAACGATTTATTAAAATAAAACTTTCCAGCGGAGGTTAATGGATAGGCACCAGGGCCAGGAACCAGGGCCAGGTCAATTTACTTCCTACTTAACAGACCAGCAGGAACACCACCAGGCAGCAACCTGAATCTGGAAACTATGGCTTTAATTATGCAATGCCTTCAGCCTCTCTAGCAACGAAACAAAACAACCCTGTTTTTATTTTATTCATACTTGGGGAAGTGATCTAACGGGCAAAGACAGCAGGAATCTCTACAGTGCAGAAGGAGGCCATTCGGCCAATCGAGTCTGCACCGACCCTCCGAAGGAACATCTTATCTTGGCCCATACCCCCACCCTATCCCCGTAACACCAACTAATCTTCTAGACACTAAGGGGCAACTGCAGAATGTCCAATCCACCTAACCTGCACATCTTTTGGACTGTGGGAGGAAACTGGAGCACCCGGAGGAAACCCACACAGACGTGGGGACCGCGTGCAAACCCCAGACAGACAGTGACTCACGGTCGGAATTGAACCCGGGTCCCTGGGGTCCCTGGCGCTGTGAGGCAGCAATGCTAACCACTGTGCCACCGTGCCGCCACCATGCCAGTTACCTCAGTTGCTCTAAGGTCTTGGTGGGTAGTCGGCCTTTTTGAACTGTCTAAGTCAGTTTGGAAAATAGATGCAGCCACACTGACATGGAACAGGGAGTCACATGTAGGTAAGGACAGTAGGTCTCTCTTCCCTAATGGGCACTGCAGAACTAGTCAAGTTTTTACAACAATCCAACACCTTCTTGGTCAGTTATACCTACACCAGTTTTACAATTCCGGTCGAATTTGAACTCAGTTCCCTGGATTGTTGGTCCAGGTCTTCCAGTCCAGTAGTGAAATTACAAAATGAACAGAATTACAGGCCACAATAATTGATACGATGCATATGCTACTTCAAGCGTCGCCCACAAAAGACTATATAATAAGCAACTTTATGACTTATGTCAATGATTGATGAACATAAGTTTGCGGAAAGTTTATGGTCCTGGGGTATGAGAGGCACAGCCTGCCCTCGCTTCGCTCCCACCACGTCCCGTTCCCCCCCCCCCCCCCAAAAACAAAATCACTCTTGCCAAGTTGGAGAAGCAGAAAGAGAGGCAGTCAGGTTTTGAATGGAAAGCAGCGAGGTCGCTCAGTGAATCAGAGATGCGTGAACGGCGGGAGGAACGTAGAAACGGGAGTAAGCCGTTTAGCACTCACCATCCGAGTGTGGACGGATCCTAATCACAGAGGGAGGTGATGTCCCAACAATATTTTGTGCGATAACAGTAATTATGTAGCCAGCTTGATCGATCTGTATCTCCGAGTTTGATGTCGGTGTCTCAATGGAATATGACAAATTACTTCCAACCTTTGCCCAAGTTGTGGAATAGGATAAAACTGGACCATGTGACTCAGCTGCTTCCAGCGGCTGCAAGAGAGAGGGAGGGAGAGAAAGACTGAAGCAGTTCATTTGACCACTCAAATGACTTTGATACCTGGACAAAGTGCAAGGAAAGACATCTCCACCCTCTCGCTTTCATCACCAACTTTTCTCTCAATCGGAAACTTCTTGGTTCCTGTTTTATCAACCTTGGCTGTTACTTTATCGAACAAGTTAATTATATTAGTCAAGGATGGCATACCGTTTACAAAGCTGTGCAGCCTCTCCTCAACTAGCTCAGATCTTCCCAAGTGCCTGATTATGGATTCCAAAACCTCACCCACCATTGATGTTAAACTGACCAGCCGGTAATTGCTAGGATTGTCCTTCAACTCGTTCTTGAATAAGGGCATGGCATTTGCCACTCTCCAATCCTCTAGCATCACCCCCATATCGAGGAAAAGATTACGATAGGCCCTTCCGCTATCTCCATTCCCACTGCCAATCCGGAATACAAGCCATCTGGACCAGGTGACCTATCCGCCCTTTCCAGTACCTCCTTTCAAATGGCCCATTGCCCATATTATCTCGGCTTCTATCGTCGCACAGTCCCTTCCTTGGTAAACAGCATTTTCTTTTTATTCCAGATTTCCAGGGTTGCAGTGTGTTGCTTTTGTGTTAAGGTTAAGGGGTATTTTAATATGGTTGCTAAAATTATGAATGTTAAAATTATGAAGGGTTTGAGCAGATTGAAAGGAACTGTTTCCACTGGCCGGAGAACTTCTCATTTACTTCTAAATTCCAATGGATAAGAGGCCAACTTGTTCAAACCCTTCCTGGTAAGGTAATCCCCTCACCGCAGATTGGGTTTAATCACCAGAATCAAGCGAACCTACAGTTATATCCCCCCTCTGAAGGAAGGAGGCCGAAACTGCACACGGTACTCCCAAGGCCCTGTACAGCAGCAGCAAAACCTCCCTGCCATATATTCGACTGCCCTTGCAATAAACCAGTACATAAAAGGTTATTGGCCGAAAACTTTAACTCTTGTTTCTCTCCACAGACGCTGCTGAGTATTTGTGGCATTTTCCACCTTCCCTCCCCTTCTCTGATCGGAGGAGAACAAACCAAGGTTCTCCAAATATCTCCGCTTCGCTGAAATCCCTCATCTCTGGTACCATAGTGGAAAAGCTCTTCTCCAACCTCTCCAATCCTTGACATCCATCCTAAAGTATAGTTTTTTTCTCCTGCTCAATCTTGGTGATATCACCTTGAACTTCAAAAATGCCACTTCTGGTCCTTACCTTCCAGTAAAGAGTCACATTTCTCTTCACAGAATCCTTGCATGATTCTGTTACTTTAATTCTTCTCCAGATATTCAGGCTGACTGATGGAGCTGCAATTAGATACACTTGTGAGGAAAAGTAGACAGAGGAGGGATAAAAGGTTTCACATTACAGATTATCAATTTCCCAATATGGAATCGCCTTGTCACAATGGTTAACTATCCATTACACATATAAAGAACCTAATTCCTCCTTATTTGCGTCCAGATTGGGTTTAATCACCAGAATTCACAATACACAGGTTGAAAACACAAACTGCTACGGTACTACTACCAGCAAAACACAGACAAAACAGAAAGCAGTAAGCACAGTGTAGTACAAAACACAACATTCCTGCCGACTACGTCAAGAATCAAACATTTCAACTCAGAGGTGACATAAACCTCTCAAGCCTGTCCATTGTGATTTATAACAGTAATTTCAAATGTGGTTACATCACTGCCTCTTGTCACATAGCTGGATGCTCAAAATCTCATATTTCAGATAAGTTTTTCTTCTTCTCCAAGCCAATGTGTGCTTGATGGGAACTGTATAGAGGGAGCTTTACTTGTATCTAACCGCGTTCTGCACCTTTGAATGCGAGTCTTTGCAGGTAATTAAATCTTTACAGGTCCAGACGGAGCAACTGGAGAGAGGGATAATTACAGGTTAAAGAGGGAGCTTTACTCTGTATCTAACCCCGTGCTGTACCTGTCCTGGGAGTGTTTGATGGGGACAGTGTAGAGGGAGCTTTACTCTGTATCTAACCCCGTGCTGTACCTGTCCTGGGAGTGTTTGATGGGGACAGTGTAGAGGGAGCTTTATTCTGTATCTAACCCCGTGTTGTACCTGTTCTGGGAGTGTTTTGTGTGACAGTGTAGAGGGAGCTTTACCCTGTATACAACCCATGCAATGTCTGACCTTGTAGAGTTTGTTTATTAATCTGGTTACCTGAAACAAGTGTTCCACCTACAGAATTCACATCTCTCTCTGTGTGATAAACTGAGCACGTCTTGTACTAGTTATTCCCCACTTAGTTACTCACCAGCTTGTTCAGTTGTGACATGTATAATATTGCTCCATTTACTCCACTTCCAGAAGTGCGGTGAAGAATAGCGAGCCGTAATTAAGTATCTTGTGTAGGGCCTTAAATTGTTTAATATTACTGTGTGTCGTGCATTTTTTGGTCCTCCAGTGATAGGATAGTTTCGCTGTAATACAAAAGTGTAGATTAGACTAGGTGTCATTTATTCAGCAATAACTCTGGGGGTAAAAAGTCTGTTCTGTGTCGCCAGTTTCATTCTTTTGAGAAGGGGAGCTAAATGTTTGGTTTCCAAAAGCACTTGAGTCTTTGACCTGAAATCCATAACCTCACATTAGGGGATCTGAAATGTTGGCATACAGCAAGAGCCAAACGCCACCTCCTCCCAATATCTTGCACATATTCTGCAGCCAGTCCCTGCAATGATACCACCCTTGTCCATGCCCCGTTCACGTGAACTCCATCTTCTGCCGTACTATCTCTGGCCTCCACCTTGACATCTCATTCGAAAAGGGGAGGGGAAAAATGGAAAAGGGAAGGGAAGGGGAGAAGGGAAGGAATGAATGAACTGATGTCTAGTTGGGCTGTTGTGAAATCCGTAGAATCTATCTTGGTTGAGTCTGCCATGTATTGTGCGGCATGGTGTGTTTGAACACAGTTTGCATGTTAATTCATATATACCTTAGATTAACCCCGAATGTCAGAATTTAAAACCGATTTTGTAAATTGCTTAATCTTTCTGACCTTGCATCGCAAACTTTATTTTTGTTTGTTCAAAACCTGTGTTTTATTCTCTTAGCAAGTGCCTAGGATCACACAACTATCTCCTCCAAACAAAAGCTTATTGGCTCCTGAAACGGATCTTGCCAAAACTCGAGGGTCTGGTCCAGGATCAGCTTGTTTAGCCATAAAATGTACCATCCTAAAACTCCTTCCAATGTGGCTCCTTATTTTCAAAGGCACCGTCAAGACCTCTTAAGAATGGAAATACCAGCGCATTCTCCCCATGTCTGCGTGGGTTTCACCCCCACTACCCAAAAATGTGTAGGTTAGGTGGATTGGCCATGTTAGATTGCCCCTTAATTGGAAAAAATAAAAATAATTGGGTACTCTAAATTTATTTTTAAAAAAGAATGGAAATACCATTCACCATAACTTACTCACCTCCCCCTCAGCTGGAGTGAAATAGGCTTGCATCACATCACCATTTAGCCAGGGCACAAGAAATCAGGCCACATCGCCATCAAGCTTGCTCTGTAATTCATAGAATTTACGGTGCAGAAGGAGGCCATTTGGCCCATTGGGTCTGCACCAGCCCTTGGAAAGATCACCCTACTTAACCCCACACTTCCACTCTATCCCTATAACTCCACCTAAACTTTTTGGACACCAAGGGCAATTTAGCATGACCAATCCATCTAACCTGCAAATCTTTGGACCGTGGGAGGAAACCGGAGCACCCGGACGAAACCCACGCAGACACGGGGAGAACGTGCAGACTCCGCACAGACGGTGACCCAGCCGGGAATCGAACCTGGGAACCTGGAGCTGTGAAGCATCAGTGCTAACCACTGTGCTACCGTGCTGCCCTACAATTCAATACAATCATCGCTGTTCTCGGGCATCTCATCTCTTAATTATGAGAGACTAAAATTATGTCTATCTCAGCCTCAAATATATTCAACGATGGAGCTTCCTCAACCCTCTGGTGTAAAGAATTCCAAAAATTCACAACCCTTTGAGTCAAATAGTTTCTCCCCCCTCAGTCTTAGATCAGCTGATGGGAGTTAAATCAGGTCTGTGCTCTTTAAGCACACACTCACACAGAAGGCATGGTCACTTGGCAGATGTCAGAGAGCCAGTCCCAGAGGACTTAGTGACTTCAGCAAAGACGGAAAGAAAAGAGATCGAAAACAAATTCAATCTTTTTGGTGTATTTACTTACCAACATGATTGCCCCCGAATCATCTCTGATCACCATCTCACAAAGCAGCCCCGTGCCAGTATAATCTTGCTGATCAGACCAGGACACGGTGACAGTGATTGATGTGATAGCTTCTTGCCTCAGCTGGTGAGGGGCAAAAGGGTGAACTGGAAGGAAGATTAAAAATCATCAACTTAATCCCCACAGACTTTATCAAACCTCGTGTCGAACAAAGAGCGAATGGCACCATTCAGACCAAATAGGAAGATGCAAAACAACTGACTTGTGTTTGATTTTTTTAAAAACTCGGAGAACCACTGGAGTTCAATGGAAAGCTCACTAATGATGCCGAGAGATGAAAACATTGGGCTGTGTACGTTCTTTGAGTCATAATGTTGCATGAACGTAGAAACTCTATTACCTAGGAGATCAAAACAAAATGAAAGACGCCCTCCCTACATGCTAGGCTGCACTTTTGTGAACTTGTCTGAACAGGCTGCTGGTGATATTTAGTTTAATACCTGAGGGATGGGCACTTGAATGAGTTATGGGAGGGTAGCTGGCTCATCCAGAGACAAGTTTACATATTCCAAAAGATGCCTCCCTTAATAGAAGCAAAAGGAAGACCAAAGGGATTATTAGTACAGTCTTTATTTAAGCGATATACTTACACACACGGGTCACATCCACCAGTATATGGGACTGCGTTTCCCCCAAGGGGTTTTTAGCATGTAGTGAAATATTGTGTATACCACTGCCATTTGAAATAGGAAATCCACACCAGTAATCAGGATAGATCTTTGAAGCTTCCGCACATGAAAGAGGCTCCCGTAAAGACCTGAGGAATGACAACATAGGAGACGATGTACAGTCACTGCTGTGTCTCACTTTGTTCGACAATACCTTCTAGTTACAGATACAGACTTTCAAACTGCACAACTGATGGGATTAAAGTTAAAACGTTCCCCAAGTAATTTCACATATATAGAAAGGACAACTCATTGGCAACTCATGGGGATATAGAACAACCAATTTCTGTACAGAGAATGAATGAATAAAAGCAAATTACTGCGGATGTTGGAATCTGAAACGAAAGAGAAAATGCTGGAAAGTCTCAGTAGGTCTGGCAGCATCTGGAGGGAGGAGAAAAGAGCCAACGTTTCGAGTCCGATGACTTTTTGTCAATGAATGAATGAATAACTAGTTTTGAAAAACAGAAACTGCTGGATAAACTCAGTACATCTGGCAGCATCTGTTGAGTCCATATGATTGCTTCAGAGGTGTAGAGAGATAGAAATGTAATAGTTACATAGGTGGAGAGGGGGATCGAGGATGCGAAACAGAATGGAAGGTCAGGGGTGGGTTGGAGGTTGACAAAGATGTCATGGACACAAGACAAAGGGAGTGTCAATGGTAGCATTACAGACTAATGAAGGTGCTAATAGTGGCATAACGGTAAGATAGTGAAATGTTTAATAGGAGAACAAAGGTCAGTGAAAACAAAACTGAACAAGTGACAGATGACTCTGTGTGGGGGGGCAGAGGTAAGTTTGCATTGGGACAAACAAAGATGACAAAAATGGTCAAGATGGAGGGGTACGTTCAAAGTCTGAAGTTGTTGAGTCCCGAAGTCTGGAATGTGCCTAATCGGACGATGAGATGTTGCTCCTCCAGTTTGCTTTGGGCTGCACTTGAGTATTGCGGTAAGAAACGGCGAAGATAAGGGACAGGATGCCAGAGATCAGAGTCCTCACCCCTGTGTGATCGCAGGGTTGCCCGAGGAGAGAGCAGTGACCAACAGCAAGGCTGGCCTCGCCAGAGAGCTGAGGATCCACTGCCCCTTCAACCAGGTGACCTGTATCAAGTGAGTTAATGATGTCCCAGACAATTATCCACATGACCACATCATCATTGTCAGGGAGTGGCAACCCTTCGTGTTAATATAGTTAATAATATGCCCCGGTGCTTGCAAGCCGGCATCTGTCCCATCAATCAGTTCCAGGTACCGGGCCATCCTGGTCATGGTGGCGAATCCTGCAGTTCGGGCATTTTGGTGGGCCTGGTTCAGATGGCCACATCAGGAGCTACTGGACCCCAGACCTCAGCTGAAAACATGTCCAGAGGCAGTGCTCAGCTGTCCTCCGCTTAACAAGACACTTCCCTTTGGCCGCGAGAGGGTCCTCAATGGTGAAGCCCTGTTCTTTAGTATTTGATTGTTGGCAGCTGCCTCTATGCTGCTGACTCCTAGAGTACAGACACATTGTTCAGGCATCCAAGGTTGTTGGACATGCAGGGCACTAATCATCCTCTGAGACATGGCACCTGTGCTCTCGAGGAGAGTTCAGGAGCGTGACGTGCTCTCACAACTAACCAGCCTAATCCCTCGTTTGAAATAGTCTTCAGCTGTGAAGCTAGAGGCTGCTCACAGTCAAAGGCAGTGAAACTTAATTTCAGGATAGAAGCCGCAGCAGGGCTCTGTGCTGGGTGAGTTTGGTGGGACAGACGGGCAGCAGATGTGGTTGCCCCTGTTACGGATCTCCACAATATTTAAAGATGACTTGAAGGCCTCACAGATGCAAAGTCCCTCACCATCTCGCACCCCCCCCCCCCCCTCCCCCCACCTTCACCTCGGCCCGGCCCAGAGGTGATCCCCGACCAAGACCCCTCCAGGCCCCCCAAACATCGCCGCCGCCGCCCCACTCCCAGCCCCCGAAGCACTGGGCCAGCAGCTCCGCTGCCCTCGAGCTGCATGCCGTTAAATGGAAATGGCTACTCGCCTCTCCTCTCTTCCTTGATATCCATTGTGCCAGGTTCACGTTTTTGAAAAGGAGTTGTAAACGAGATTGAAATGAATGCAAATTAGACTTAATGATACTCTCGCCATTATTGGGCGAGATACACAACTTGCCATCGGCAGCGGATCGGGTCGGGTGAATCGTGAACTGGTCCATGCCCGGAGTGAATCTCGATTTTGCCTTCTCCCGCTATTCACCCGGAGCGCTCAGTACCACGTCGATTGCAACGTGATCACATGTTACGCTGGAATTCCTGCAGTGTGATTGACCAACAAAGCCACAGACAGATGCTGCACCATGGGTTATCTTTGCATACTCTGCTGATACTTGGGAACGGTTTCCTAGCCTGAAGCATAAACATCTGGACGGATGGACCGAAGGAAAACATAACTTACGGTAGCTAACTGTTCACCTGTGGGATCAATGCCCAAATCACTTCCAAATGAACTAGATGAACGTTCATCTATCTATCAACTTCATGGAATACATTTAGGCAGTTTCAGCCCGATCCCCACTGGGTCTGGGAACTGCTCCTAATTCAACATTGATTCGACAGCAGCCGCAGATGGAAACGACACAAGACTGGGTGGAGAAAGGCGATGACAGTATCGTCCTAGTTACTCTCCTGAGGTCCGAACGCTCACCTTGATGAACACAAATTTACAAAGAGAAAAGTGATATGGATACCGAAGAAGGAACTTACCCATCAATGAGGCTATATTTAGTCCCACGCTTTGAAACTAATGAAGTTAACCTTCCTGGGTGCCAAGTACAGTTCAGTGTCTGTAAGTCACGCGTTTCACAGCTGAGATTTTTTGGTGTATCAGGCGGATCTAAATTAGAAAACAGACATTTGAAAGCATTCATTACCGTGCTGCTTTCTAAAGTAATCACTGACACAGTAATGATGTGCAAGTACAATAGAATCCAGATATAGATAATAAGCTGAGTACTGAGAACATCAGTCTGGAATTTAAAAATAAAATTAAGTCAATAGGACAAAAGGAATTTGACACAACCTCCAGTTGAATGCAGGTCCTGTTGATCATCTTTTGAGATGAAGATCATGACCAAAGGACACCATGTCCATCACATTTAGTAGTGTATATATTGCATAAGTCTGTATCTAGTACGTTGGTATTGTAGAGACTGTGGAATGTACGGTTTTAAAAAAATATTTATGCTATCATGGGATGTGGACATCATTGTTGCCCAACCCTTGAGAAGGTGGTGAGCTGCCTTCTTGAATCGCTGCAGCCCATGTGGTGTAGGTACACCCACTGTGCTGCTAGGAAGGGAGTTCCAGGATTTTGACGCAGCCACAGTGAAGGAACGACGATTAAGTTCCGAGTCAGGATGGGGTGTGGTTTGAAGGGGGAAACTTGCAGGTGGTGGTGTTACCATGCACCTACTGCCCTCGTCCTTCCAGGTGGCAGAGGTTGCAGGTTTGGAAGGTGCTGCCAAAGGAGCCTTGGCAAGTTGCTGCAGTGCAACGTGTAGATGGTGCACACTGCCGCTACTGGCTGCCAGTGGTGCTGGAAATGGCATGTTGAAGGTGAGGTTGGCTGCCTATCGAACGGGATATTTAGTCCCGGATGGGGTCAAGCATCGGGTGTTGCTTCAGCAGTACTCATTCAGGCACTTGGTGAGCATGCCATCACTGTGGGCGCACTTCACTACATGAACGTCAGCGGTTCAAGAAGGGAGCTCAACCTGACCTAGTTGAGGGCAATTAGGGGCGGGATCTCCATCCGTTCATGGCAGAGAGATTCTAAAGTCCTGCTGCAGTGAATGGGACATTTGGCTGAGCGCCTCACGCGCAGCAGTAGCGGGGTGGGACCACAGTGGAGAACCCCTGCCTATGGGTGGCCTAGCCAGCAACATCCACACCCCGTGCATGAATTTTCTTTTTTTTAATTTGAGGGCCTAATTCATTTTTTCCAATTAAGGGGCAATTTAGCGTGGCCAATCCACCTAACTTGCACATCTTTGGGTTGTGGGGGTGAAACCCACGCAGACGCGGACAATGTGCAAACTCCACACGGACAGTGACGCAGAGTCGGGATCGAACCTGGGACCTCGGCGCCGTGAGGCTGCAGTGCGATCATGAATTTGTTTTTAAAACATATTTCTAACTTGTAGATGGTGGACAGGCTTTGGATAGCGTAGCATCAGGAGGTGAGTTTGTCACCATAGGATTCCCAGCCTCTGACCTGCTCTTGTAGCCACAGTATTTATATAGCTAGTCGATTTCAGTCTCTGGTTAGTCGTCATCCTCAGGATGTCGATAGTGGATTCAGAGTTGGGAATGCTATTGAAGGTCAAGGAGAGTTGGTTAGGTTCTCTCTTGCTGAGAGATGGGTTTTGCCTGGCACTTTATGAGGCACAAACATAACTTGCCACCTGCTACCCCAAGTCTGATATTGTCCACGTCTTTCTATGGACACGACTACTTCATTATCTGAGTTGCGAATGGTGCTGAACATTGCGCAGCCATGAGCGAGCATCCCCACATCTGACCTTATGGTGGAGAGGTCATTGATGAAGCAGTTGAAGATAGAACATAGAACAATACAGCGCAGTACAGGCCCTTCGGCCCACGATGTTGCACCGAAACAAAAGCCATCTAACCTATACTATACCATTATCATCCATATGTTTATCCAATAAACTTTTAAATGCCCTCAATGTTGGCGAGTTCACCACTGTAGCAGGTAGGGCATTCCACGGCCTCACTACTCTTTGCGTAAAGAACCTATCCCTGACCTCTGTCCTATATCTATTACCCCTCAGTTTAAGGCTATGTCCCTTCGTGCTAGCCATATCCATCCGCGGGAGAAGGCTCTCACTGTCCACCCTATCTAACCCTCTGATCAGGTTATGCTTATTGTATGCTTATTGTACACTCGCCTAGATTCGCAGTATGTAATGTGCTTGAAATTAACCATGTTATTTTAAAGGCTTCTTACAAACATATATTTTGAAACTGACCAACCAGGTCCTGTCACAATTTTGTACTGACAAGTTAATAGAAATGAAGCTATGTTGACGTTGCTAATCTTCAACAACAAGTTAAATCAATATTGTGATGTTGGATGATCAGCCATGATCGTGATGAATGGCGGAACAGGCTCGAAGGGCCAAAAGGCCTCTTCCTGCTCCTATCTTCTATGTATCTATGTCACCGACCAGAAACAGTTTGAAAAGTACCTCATTACCCCTGAAACTGAAGAATAAGAAATTAATATTCAAACAGTTTAAAGGAATTGGATTATATCTATTTCTGTATTTCATATTAATATTCCTATGTAATATTCCAAAGCAGCTATTGGATAGGTACATGGATTACGGTAAAATGATATAGTGTAGATTTATTTGTTCTTAAGGGCAGCACGGTAGCATTGTGGATAGCACAATGCTTCACAGCTCCAGGGTCCCAGGTTCGATTCCCGGCTTGGGTCACTGTCTGTGTGGAGTCTGCACGTCCTCCCCGTGTCTGCGTGGGTTTCCTCCGGGTGCTCCGGTTTCCTCCCACAGTCCAAAGATGTGCAGGGTAGGTGAATTGGCCAATGATAAATTGCCCTTAGTGTCCAAAATTGCCCTCGGTGTTGGGTGGAAGTGTTGAGTTTGGGTGGGGTGCTCTTTCCAAGAGCCGGTGTAGACTCAGGGGGCCGAATGGCCTCCTTCTGCACTGTAAATTCAATGATAATCTATGATTAATTTAGGACAAAGGTTCGGCACAACATCGTGGGCCGAAGGGCCTGTTCTGTGCTGTATTTTCTATGTTCTATGTTCTATGTTAGAATGAAAGTCTGAAACTTAAAACATGCTGTAGCAACATCTGTGAGAAAGGAATGTACGCTATCCAGTAGTGTCCCCTATCAGAATACACGGTCCTTGACTAGTCTGGTGCTGGGCATGATGTATACTATCCAGTAGTGTCCCCTATCAGAATACACTGTCCTTGACTAGTCTGGTGCTGGGCATGATGTATACTATCCAGTAGTGTCCCCTATCAGAATACACTGTCCTTGACTAGTCTGGTGCTGGGCATGATGAATACTATCCAGTAGTGTCCCCTATCAGAATACACTGTCCTTGACTAGTCTGGTGCTGGGCATGATGAATAAGGCATTTGTCCAGTTTTGAGATAGAAACATAAAAGCATAGAAAATAAGGGGGGGGCATTCGGCCCTTCGATCCTACTTCACCATTCAACATGATCATGGCTGATCCTCTATCTCAACACCGTACTCCAGCACTCTCCACACACCCCTCAACACCTTGAATAGTCTGGATAAGAGATACATCTTGCAATAATCCACTGTTTTATGCATATAGCAACATGCGGCGATGACCAGATCCAAAGAAATTTGGTAATGAGCTGTGAAAAACAATAGTGGGTCACGGTGGGGTGATGAAAGAATTAGAGATAAAAGACGGTTACAGTAACCATTTTGTTTGTACATCAAATAGAGAGAAACCAGTTGATGATAGATCTTCGGGGGCAGGGCATGTTCTGGTCAGCACAGGCATTGGACCCAGGGACAGAGGCAAATCCTAGTCAGTGTAGACCCTGAATAATACAGGTTCCTTCGGGGGTACAGGCATCTATTGGCCATCTATTTGAAATCGTGAAATCTATAGTGTATTATTGATGAGCAAAATTCTGTTTTCCTTTTACTAGTCAATTGCCAAGTGTATTGTTGTTTATTTCATCCTTTATTCAATACATTTTGGTATTATTTACTAATTCAGTGTCTGACTCCAGTTTTATTAGGGCTCCTTGACGCCACACTCGGTCAAACGCTGCCTTGGGCAGGTGCCAGAGGAGATGTGCAGTACACATGTACTGCATGGTGTATGCTATACTGGCACTCCACAGGATGTGGACACTGTGTAAGGTGCACTGATACTCTATCTCTGAATCACATCAACATGCAACATTTACTGTCCTTTCCATCAATATCAGCTCAAATACAGAAACAAAATGAATTCCCATTCATCTCTTCATAATACTTACAGCCGATATATATGACTGCTCCTATGTACTCAGCTGGGTTTAGACGGCAAACAACGTTTGTTCCAGATTCAATCGATGCGGCGATATTCTGTACTCTGACTGCTTGACTCCTGTTACTTAATTCAATGGTTGATGTGTTCAAGTCGCCAAACGTTAATTCCTCAACTATTTTTCCTTTATCAGCGACGCAACAGAATTTCAAGCTGGTTCCCACTTCCAGAACAGTACCATCCACAGGATAGATTTTATCTTTGGTTTGGTTAGATGTGTCCAGTCCTTAAAAATGAACAAGATAGTGGCATATTAATTACAAAGAAAACAGAAAATGCAAGAAAAGCTCTGTCAGCATTTGCAGGGTGAGAAACAGAGTTTCAGGTGATAACGTTTCATCAGAACCTATTTCAACTTAGACTTATGTGGTACCTGTAATATCCCGCACAGGACCTATGGGGTGGGAATGCTCGTCTTCCCCGTGCTCCTTGCAAAGTACGAGCTCCCCCGCTAGAGGCGGGGTATCTTAATTGCCCAGTGTATATAAGGTTGGCTAGTAAGGCACTATTATAAAGGAACCCGTTAGGGGTCTACTGGGAAGTGCACATGTATCATTTGTGCGGAGGAGGTGGCCTAAGGGTATTGTCACTGGACGAATAGGCCAGAGATCCAGGTTCTGGGGACCCAGGTTCGAATCCCGCTACTGCAGATGGTGAAATTTGAATTCAATAAAAGCCTGGAATTAAAAGTCTAATGATGGCCATGAAACCATTGTCGATTATCGTAAAAGCCCATCTGGTTCACTAATGTCCTTCAGGGAAGGAAATCTGCCGACCCATGAAAAAAGAATAAACAAACAAATAAATACAGGAGGTAGATAGAGAACCTAGTGGCGTGGTGTAACGACAACAATCTCTCCCTCAAAAACTAAAGAGCTGGTCATTGACTTCAGGAAGCAAAGTGTCGAACACACCCCTGTCAGCATCAACGGGGCCGAGATGGAGATGGTTAGCAGCTTCAAATTCCTAGGGGTGCACATCTCCAACATTCTGTCCTTGTTCACCCACGTCGGCGCTACGACCAAGAAATCACAACAGCCCCTATACTTCCTCAGGAAACTAAGGGCATTTGGCATGTCTACATTGACTCTTACCAACTTTTACAGATGCACCATAGAAAGCATCCTATCTGCATGGCAACTGCTCGGCCCAGGTTTTGGGGCCACTGCTGTTTGTCATTTTTATAAATGACCTGGAGGATGGCATAGAAGAATGGGTGAGTAAATTTGCCCACGACACTAAAGTCGGTGGAGTTGTGGACAGTGCGGAAGGATGTAACACGTTACAGAGGGACATAGATAAGCTGCAGAGCTGGGCTGAGAGGTGGCAAATGGAGTTTAATGCAGAAAAGTGTGAGGTGATTCATTTTGGAAG
Source organism: Scyliorhinus torazame (assembly GCF_047496885.1). NCBI lineage: Eukaryota > Metazoa > Chordata > Chondrichthyes > Carcharhiniformes > Scyliorhinidae > Scyliorhinus > Scyliorhinus torazame. The sequence goes on from NC_092715.1 coordinate 15,924,708, forward strand.
GAATAACAGGAAGACTGAGTACTGGGCAAATGGTAAGATTCTTGGTAGTGTGGATGAGCAGAGAGATCTTGGTGTCCATGTACATAGCTCCCTGAAAGTTGCCACCCAGGTTGAGAGGGTTGTTAAGAAGGCGTACAGTGTGTTAGCTTTTATTGGTAGAGGGATTGAGTTTTGGAGCTATGAGGTCATGTTGCAGCTGTACAAAACTCTGGTGCGGCCGCATTTGGAGTATTGCGTGCAGTTCTGGTCGCCGCATTACAGGAAGGATGTGGAAGCATTGGAAAGGGTGCAAAGGAGATTTACCAGGATGTTGCCTGGTCTGGAGGGAAGATCTTATGAGAGAAGGCTGAGGGACTGGATGTTATTTTCTTTAGAAAGAAGAAGGTTAAGAGGTGACTTAATTGAGGCATACAAGATGATCAGAGGATTAGATAGGGTGGACAGTGAGAGCCTTTTTCCTCGGATGGTGATGTCTAGCACGAGGGGACATAGCTTTAAATTGATGGGTGATAGATATAGGACAGATGTCAGAGGAAGGTTCTTTACTCAGAGTAGTAAGGGCATGGAATGCCCTGCCTGTAACAGTAGTGGACTCGCCAACATTAAGGGCATTTAAATGGTCATTGGATAAACATATGGATGATAAAGGAATAGTGTAGATGGGCTTTGGAGTGGTTTCAAAGGTCGGCGCAACATCGAGGGCCGAAGGGCCTGTACTGCGCTGTAATGTTCTATGTTCAAGGCCGTAAGAAATTACGCTCAGTCCATCACACAAACCCGCCTCCCATCCCATTGACTCTATCTACATGTCCCGCTGCCTGGGGAAAGCGGGCAGCATAATCAAAGACCCCTCCCACCCGGCTTACTCACTCTTCCAACTTCTTCCATCGGGCAGGAGATACAGAAGTCTGAGAACACGCACGAACAGACTCAAAAGCAGCTTCTTCCCCACTGTCACCAGACTCCTAAATGACCCTCTTATGGACTGACCTGATTAACACTACACCCTGTATGCTTCACCCGATGCCGGTGTTATCTAGTTACATTGTGTACCTTATGTTGCCCTATTATGTATTTTCTTTTCATGTACTAAGTGATCCGTTTGAGCTGCACGCAGAAAAATACTTTTCACTGTGGCTCGGTACACGTGACAATAAACAAATCCAATCCAATCCAATAAATAAATAACAAACCTTTGTTCTTATTTTTACTCAGTCTGGAGTCCCCTTCTCCTTATTAATGTATCTTTCACCTTACAAAATAATTGAGAAGCCTTTGACTTAACAAGGATGTGACAAACGTAGGAGTGGAATTGTGAACAGAATAAGATTACAGGCACTTGTAAAGTTAATGACAGCAGAGGCATTCACTGCTGACTGCATGAAGGAGTAAGACAAGGTAAAGCTGCCATAGCCCCAGATGGTGGTAGTTTAACCTGAGGATCACCACACCCCAGGCGAGGGGCAAGGTTGAGAAGGCAGTGTCTTCGTGATTAACCTCAGCCGGTACAGGAATTGAACCCGTGCTGCTGGCCTCGCCCTGCATCACAAGACCAGCTGTCTAGCCCACTGAGCTAAACCGGCCTAAGGTCTTCCCTTAATCAGATGATGCAGAGTTGGGCCAGTGGCAAAGTCAGCAGAGAGGCTGGATGGTGCAGCCACATCCCCTTTTGAAGTCAATGAGCTGAAGATTGAGTCTGCGCTCAGCTCAATGGAAAGTTTCTTATTTAATGGTGGCATTGTACAAGTGCTTAAGTACAGCTCCTGCCCACCACCTTACCCTGGTTCACCAACACCCTGCACCTTAGCAGCGAGGAGAAATGGGGTGCGGAGCTAAAGAAATGGATGGGAGAGGGGAGTAGGAGAGTGTGTTTAGGAGAGGGGCGAGGAGGCATTAAGAGAGAAGGGTGGCACTAAGGGGACTGGCTGGCACAGACTGGCTGGCACGTGAGGGGGCTGGCAAGAAAGGGGATGGGGGCTGGCACGTGAGGAGGAGGTTGGTATGGGGTGGGGCCAGCAGGGAAGGGGGAGTGTTGGTGGGGGCGGGGCTGGCAGGGAGGGGAGGGGCTGGTACGCGAGTTAGTGGAGTGGGGGCTAGGAGTAGGAAAGAAGCAGCAGTTTATTTTATATGCCAGAATTCAGTGTGGCTTCACACCGGTGAAGCCTGCCGGATCATACAGATTCACACCCTATCGATCAAGAACCTTCCTTTTTCACATGAGTAGTGATGCTGTTTCAATAACCATCTGCAGAATGTAAAGAGTAACTTACCATCAAGTGTTAACAGTGGGCTCCAGTCACTCCAAGCTTTGTCACCAGGAAATAGGACAACACTATCATTGCTAATGGAGCGGATTCTCACATAATGCTCTGTGCACTGGAGAGGCATATCTGATGTCCAACTTAACTGCAGCATCCTGTCCTGGGCAGGGTCAGTGTTGCTACTGTAATTCCCCTGCAAAAATAAACCATTTTTTTTTTTCAAATCAATCGGATAGGGTAGAAATAGAGAAACTACATTTGGTGGATTGGTTAATCTAAGACTAGGGAATATAGGACTAAAAGTGGTGGCGACATTATAGGTCACCATTCGCTACCTTTTATGCCATTTGCACTTCATAGAGGGCTTCAGTGGTTATAATGTATCTCAGAATGTCCTTTGTCATGAAAATCACTATGCGAAAGCATAGAATGGTTGGACCATGGGAACAGCCTATTCGGCCCATCGACCAACACAGTTAGTCCCCTGCCATGCCCTCCCCCAACCCTGAAAATCCTCTCTCTGCAGAAAATGTTCCAATAGAATTTGCCTGTAACACATCTCTCAGGCATTCAATTCCAGATCCTTGTCTTCCCTGACGTAATTGCTGCTTGGTCCCCTGCCTGTGACCCAGTCTATATATACCAACTTCATTTTACAGTGTCTGCACCAACTGTAAAGACAATTCTACAACTACTGTCTTCAGACACCTGAACCCACACTCCAATGTAGAAGAACACTTCAGTGGACTCTCATAGAATTTACAGTGCAGAAGGAGGCCATTCAGCCCATCGAGTCTGCACCGGCCCTTGGAAAGAGCACCCTACCTAAGCCCACACCTCCACCCTATCCCCTTAACCCAGTGACCCTACCCAACCCAACCTTTTTTGGACATGAAGGGCAATTTATCATGGCCAAGCCACCCAACCTGCACATCTTTGGACTGTGGGAGGAAACCGGAGCACCCGGAGGAAACCCACGTAGACACGGGGGGGGAGAACGTGCAAACTCCACACAGACAGTGACCCAAGCCGGGAATCGAACCTGGGGCCCTGGAGCTGTGAAGCAACTGTGCTAACCACTGTGCTACCGGGCCCCCCTCTGATAATCACATAGACTAATTAATTTGTTTGGGTGCTTCAATTTGTTTTGCATCTCACACCAGGATGGCATGGTGACACAGTGTTTACCACTGCTGCCTCACAGCGCCAGGGACCCGGGTTCAATTCCAGCTTGGGTCACTATCTGTGTGGAGTTTGCACGTTCTCCCCGTGTCTACGTGGGTTTACTCCGGGTGCTCCGGTTTCCTCCCACAGTCCAAAGATGTGCAGGTTAGGTGGATTGGCCGTGATAAATTGCCCCTCAAGTGTCCCGAGATGTGTAGCTTAGGTTACAGGAAAACAGGGGGGGGGGGGGGGGGGAAGAGAGTGGGTATGGGTAGGGTGCTCACTTGAAAGGTTGGTACAGACTCGATGGGCTGAAGGGCCTCCTGCACTGCAGGGATTCTACGATTCTATGAAAAGACTCCGGGTTCTCATTCCTGGTAGTTCCGGCAATATGCACAGGAGCAGATTCCAGGATCAGCTGGGATGTCTGCCCATGGCTTAATAGACTCAGGGTGCCTAGTCTAGGCTTATCTAGTGGGGTTACTGGGTTATGGGGATAGGGTGGAGGTGTTGACCTTGGGTAGGGTGCTCTTTCCAAGAGCCGGTGCAGACTCGATGGGCCGAATGGCCTCCTTCTGCACTGTAAATTCTATGTAAATTCTATGTAAAATGACTATCACGAGCCAGCCCTTAGAGAGAAAATTGAAAACCTCTGCTTTTTGCAGGTTAGGGCCAGAACAAATCCTTCCCTAAGGTTTCTTCGATGATATAATGGACATTAATTCTCTATGTAGAGTTTCTCATTTCACTTACCCTCCAGACCTCTCGTTTATTGTATGCCTGGAGGACCTGGACTTGGAAGATCAGATTTAAAGACACACCATATTTCTGACCACTTTCATTCCACTCCACCGTCAACCGGAAGTCAGATGGACCTTTCAACACCCTGAGGAGTTCTGGTGTGTAAGGCTGAAACACTGAAAAACAAAAAGATCAACAATGAGGTCCAGAATAAGTCACCTATATTCAGATCATCAGATAGCATTAAATATTTTTTATTCATTCATTGGATGAGAGCTTCACTGGCAGGGCCAGAATTAATTTCCCATCCCGAGTAGTTGATGGCACCTTGAACTGCTACACCCACTGCATCGTACGGGAGGATTTTCCAGAATTTAAACTTAGCGACAGTGAAAGAATGGCGATATATTTCCATGTTAGGATTGGGCACGACTTGTGAGAGGAACTTGAAAGTAGTGGTGCTCCCATGCATCTGCTGCCCTCATCCTTCTGATGTTACAGCTTACAGGTTTGGAAGGTGCTGTTGAAACAGCCTCGGCAAATCTCTGCCAGTGCATCTTGAATGCGGCCGACTTTGTTAGTGAAGGGAGTGAATGTTGAAGGTTGGTGGATGGGGTGCCAATCAAGCGGGTTGTTTTGCCCTATTTGGTGTTGAGCTTCTGGAGTGTTGTTGGAGCTGCACTCACCCAGGCAAGTGGAGAGTATTCCATCACACTCCTGACTTGTGCCTTGTAGGTGGACAGTATCTGCAGAGCAAAAATGCTGAGGGTAATACCTGGCCAACCTGCTCTCTGGGACATTAGCTGCAAAGTATAATTCCATGTGCACGCTAGCATCAAGCTGCCGTTTGAGCTGTTCTGTGGGACAGCTCTCCCAATTTTAGCACAAGTCACCAGGGAAGGGGAGGGGGATTTTGCAAGGTCAACTGGGCCTTTTATCATCTCTGGTGCCCAGGTCAATGCCAGGTGATCCGTCTGATTTTTAGCATTCACATTTTCTGCAGTACAACTAATAATAGTCATCGCTTATTGTCACAAGTAGGCCTCAATGAAGTTACTGTGAAAAGCCCCTAGTCGCCACATTCCGGTGCCTGTTCGGGGAGGCCGGTATGGGAATTGAACCCGCGCTGCTGGCATTGTTCGTATTACAAGCCAGTTGTTTAGCCCACTGAGCTAAACCACCCCCTTCTTAGGCCAATTTAATGTGTAGGCAGGAGTCAACCACATTGCCGGAGTTACATATAGGCTAGGAGTGGTAAAGATGATAGATTCCTTTCCCAGAAGGACATTATTGAACTGGATGGGTTATTACAACAATGCAATATTTTTGCAATCAGCAATAGTGACAGTAGTTTATTATTGTCCTTGGTTCAGGGGATGTTTGATGGGACGATTAGAAGGTAGTTTACTCAGTTTCTAACTGATATTCTTCCCAGTTGGAGAGTGTTTGATGGGACAGAGTGGAGAACAGTTTATTCTGTCTCAATGCCCCATTAGCAAGCCAAACCTCCATGCCAATATGTTACCCCCTACACCATGAACTTTTATTTTATGCAATAACCTTTAATGTGGCACCTTCCTTACGGAAATCCAAGTACAGTACATCCACCGGATCCCCTTTATCCACAGCACATGTGACTCCTTCAAAGAATTCCAATAAATTGAATACAAGAGTTATAATGGAACTTCCCTGAATCTAAAGAATTCTGGAAAATTAAAATCAACTATATCATCAGCCACTTCGGTGAAGTCCATTTGGACCCGGGGATTTTTCAGCCTGCAGACTCAACAATTTGCTCAATACCACTGCGCTGGTGATTGTAATTTTCCTGAATTCTTCCCCCCCACCTTCCATCTCTTGATTTGCAGATATTTCTGGGACCTTACTTCCTCTATAGTGAAGACCAATGCAAAATACCAGTTTACTTCACCCGCCATAGTCCTATTTTTAATGATGAATTCCCCAGACTCACTTTTGTGCATTTTGTCCATTCATATCCATTGCAAGACGAAATGCTGTTGTTATTCCTATCTCCGTACCCACTCAATATGCTGCGATTAAATGCGAAAGGAAACCATGCATTTGGGAGCCATGCCCAGAGAAACAAAACCAAACAAATTAGTATTTGGAATTACATTCACCTACATAGCCTGTAGTGAAGATTGTGTATTGCATGTTGTTGAAAAATTAACGCTAATGGTTTTGATAATTACCAAAGTCTCTTTCTGTCCTTCGAAACAGTTCTGATGTCCGTGTGCCTAAATAATTAATAGCAGTTATCTGTAATAGTAAATCTTGGAATACGTAGAAGTCACGTTCGACAAAGTTATTAGTTCCCACTTCAGTGCAGCCATTTGAATTCCTAAGAAAAGGAAGAAATTGTTTAATTGTAGGTTTATGATACAACCTTTCCTGTGTAATCATTCCTTCCTGCGTCCAGACTGAATAAAGATTCCACAGGAAACTGAGCGACATCCAAATCATTCGGAAGCCCAAATGGGGCCGATATCAGACCAAATGTACTACATTCTGTGGTCCAGTGATCTGCTGGCTAACAGTAACCTTTCCTGATTTTCTTTAAAAGTTATATGACACCACAGCAATAATCTGGTTCCATGTAAAGTGATGGGAACTCACCCAGGACAGGCTCTGTACACAGTTTCTATGTTTGTGTCTCTTCCTGGCTTCCATGAACAGATGAGTACAACAAAGTTTTGGGTTACACACTCCAAATCTTGAGGAGCATCAGGAGGATCTAGAGAAAGAGGCACATTCAAACTCCAGTTTCTAAACAGCTGGAATAGGTAAGACATCGAGTTGGTTATTTGGTGGCGAAATACATTCTGCAGTTTTCACACCCCAAGTTCCCCACCTGATCTACTTTTCACTGTACCTCGGTACACGTGACAATAAACAGCAAATCCATCCGTTCAGTTCAAAAGCTGACTTCAAATCAAGTTACTCATTTTAAATCTCCTCTTTTGGGTGTTGTTCATATTTGGTATCACAACACAAGATTTATCCTCAGCGGGGACAGAACATGGAACCTGGGATGCCGGGAAGTGCAGAACCTGGGGATGGGCATGTACAGTCAACAATAGGATTGGTAATTGGATACTGAAGAACAATTGCCTCAATTCTTTGAACACAAAGTTTGTGCAAGTAAGGCTTGCGTCTATTACTCGCACACAGGCACATTGAAAGGCCGAAAGGTCTACTCCTGCTCCTAGTCCAAGCATTGAAGGGCCGAATGGTCTACTCCTGCTGGCACACATACTGAAGGGCCGAGTGGTCTACTCCTACTTATATTTCTGTGGTTCTTATTAAATTTACACCACTGAAGCACCATTCAGTACCAGTGTGTCGTGTCTTTTTTTACAAGGCTCCTCCGCCCTCCTTCATCTAACCCTCGCAGCATAGGTATCTTTTTCTCCCTCATATATTTAAGCCAACTTCCCTTTAAATGCCTCAATACCATTTGCCTCTATTATTCCTGGATAAAGGGGTTTTACCGAAAATCTTTATTCAATTTGAGCAGCTATCTTATATTGAAGATGCCCAATTTTGGATTCTCGTAAAACTGGAAACATTTTTATTGAGTCAGGCCTACTGAACGCTTCATAACTTTGAAGGCCTCTATCAAGTTCATCATTCTGTGAAAACCTATACAGAAAAGATGTCCAGCCTATGAATATTTCCCTTTACCCCTTGATCCTAATTATACTCAAATTCCTTTAGCTATAGGAAGTGCACCAAACCCGACTTATTGCAATTTGTGTGGCACAGTGACAGTATTCCTTAATGACATGGTACTCACATCCAGTCCGGACTAAAGTCCTGTAAGACTCTGTTTCAGATGTACAGGTCAGATTTTCGCCCTTTCTGCTCGTCAGGCCAAGGTTAAGCAGCGACACCATGCTAGCAGTGGAGTTGACCTTCGTGTATAGGTTGCTAGAGAGCAGGTTGCCAGCATATTCCCATCGTATTGTATCAGCAGCACCAGTGCTGCAAAAGTTGCAGGTTACATTGTGGTCGGAGCCAACATTGGTGACCAATTGTTTCAGAGAGATGGAGCCACACTGACCTAAAGGAATAAGAAAATAACTTTAAATTCCTTTATCAATCCTTACTCTCCCCCATTGATAGCTTGCCCTCCTGTATTTGAAATATCCAAGTTGGTCCCACAGGCATTCAGTATTTTCCAGCAGCTTGTCCTTTATAAGTAGCATTTTTTCTTCAGTCAGTAGGTTGTAGATTCAAGTCCCACTCCAAGACCAGATCACATATTCTCGGCTGATACTCCAGTGCAGTACGAAGGAAACGCTGCACTGACGGCAGTCTTCTTCTACCGGATGAGATGTTAAGCCGAGCCCCTATCAGGTAGGTGCAGAAAATTCAATAGGACTATTTCGGAGAAGGGAATAATCTCCAGTGTCTTCATCGATACTTATCCCTGAATCAATACTGGTCAGTATCACTCTGTCTTTTGTGATGAAAATTAGCTACCATGTTTCCTACACTACACTTTGCGATGAGAGATGGTTTTATATTTAATACTTTTGGAGTCTATTGTGCTATTCTGTGAATCAGACTGATGGGTCTGTGTGTGTGTGAACGTAATTTAATTCAGATGGGGACTGATTGTCTGGTTTGGTTGGAGACTTGAAAGGCGTGTAGGAGTGAAAGGCGTGCATTTGAAATAGGTATGGTCAAGTGGATTATCTGCAAGTGAATAAGCAGTGGGTAGAAATTAGCTGTTCAATTTCAAAGGGGAGTAAAACATTGATAAAAACATGAATAAACAAGGAAAAGCTATTAAATGTTACTTGGCCCAAAAGTGGAGGCAATAAGGCGAACAAAACGCTATGTTTCAAACAGGGGCTAAGTACAATGGAATCGGAGACGAAAGAGCAAAAGGGTATTTAAGGACAGGTGTTAGGCTGTGTTTGGGGTCGCTATGTGAGACCTCCAGGCGTTTGGCTGCTTGCAACAGCTCTGGGCTGGTAGACGTGAGTTGATATCAGCCACTCAGTTAAGCCAGAAAAGTCCTTGAGGGTGAACAAAACAGCTGTGTGTCTGAAATGTTGAATTTCCACATCAGAGTGGGAGAAAGTGAGAGGTTCTGTAGTATGTCTTTCTTACAGCAAGTCTGCCTTGTGGTAATATCACTATTTTTACAGTTAAAGATCTATAAGGAATGATTGCCTGAAGGGTGGTTACTTACGAGTCTGGCCAAGTCTTTTTGGGGAATGATTTGTAAGACTAGTCTTAACTGTGCCAATGTAATCTTGCGTATTTAAGTTTTCTTTTCTTGATAATATGATATTTAAATGTTTAGAAACACAAGTGTTACTGGGATTTGTGGCTTCTGAATTCGGTAAACTTTTCTTCTCGTTATCAAAAAACAAAAAAAAAGGTTGCGATATGTGGGATTTCTCTTTAGTTGCGCAGCAATTAAAATCTGCTGAATCAGGGCTACATCAAAGTATTGAATTGTCTGTAGAATGCTTGGGGATATCCTGATGTTGTGAAAGGCACTACGGAAATCCAAATCTTTCATTCATTTGTTGTTATTCACAAGCAAGCCTTAGCAGCCTGCCTGTACCCCATTCCAACTGATCACAGCTCAATTCCGGAAGATCAAGCAGAAAGGCCTCAGACACACTTTGCAGATATAAAGTAGGTCTTTCAGTCTGGTTGCAAATCTCAAAGCATAGAAATCCTAACACTACTATAACCTATATAAATTCAGACAATTCGCGGTGCAACTCGGACTGGAGTGTGGCCTCAACGGAGAGAGTGTGGCAAGCTCAGGGGATCTCTTCCTAAAAGTCAAATTGTTTTTGTATTTAATATTTAACTGCAAGTGCTATTTAAATTTCACATCTCATCCAGGAGCCTAAGCGGGGAGATGGAAGTTAGCCACTGGCAGCAGCGGAAGTAGTTAATTAAGGAAACCAGCTAGGACTGTTTTTTTTAATGTACCGCGTCTCAGCGAGTCCTTTTATTACAGAACATTGGGGGCGTGATTCTCCCAAAGAAATTCTAAGTTGATTTGTGGCGGGTTTTTCAGGAGGTTCCTGCCGCCTGTGCCGGCGAGTTCCCCACCGCTATCCAATGTCACTTTTTTGGGCCCTGGGGCGTTTCTCACTGGTTTAGCCCACACTTGGAATTTTTTTAGCACTGGGGAGCTGAACTCCGAGATCGGGCCGCCATTTTGAAAGAGTGCCTCGACCTCGAAGTGAGTTTGTGGGTCCCCCACACACATGGACACTAGCCCACACTCCCCAAGTGAGGACACCCCCGCTATGGGATCCCTGGGGGTCCCCCCTCTTCAGACCCCCCCCCAATACCCCTTGCAGCATCCCCTCCCTTCTAGGATCCCCACCCATTACCCCTCCTTACCTGCCCTGCTTACCTGCCCTGCACTCCCTCACCCTCATTTCATGGGCATGGCCCCCCTCATCTCCTGGCCCTTGGCAGTGCCACCTGGTGCTTGGTCACCCTTGCACTGGCACCCAGAGCGTGCTCCTGCTGGCTTGGCAGTGCCACCCAGGCATCTTGGCAGTGCTGGAGTGGCAGTGCAAGGGTGCCCACATTCCAAGGGGAGGGAAGAGGGCCACCCTGCCTTTACCCTGACCACCCAAGGGTCTCCAATGGCACAGGTGACCCCTCCAGGTGCTGTTCCACCTGGTCCACGGTTGTGTGGATCGGCGCCCGGCTGCAGCCTCCCTGGGGAGGCCAGAGAATCGAGGGAGGCCGATTTACAACTTATTTCCGGGTGCGGTTTTTAGTCATGCCCCTTTGGGGCGGAGTTCCGACTCCAACGCCTCGCAGGACTTCGGTGAATCTCGCGAGGTTGCCAGAGGCTCGCTGGAGACCTCTGCCGAGATCTCCAGCCACATTGTGCTCTCGCTTGAGCGCAACGTGGCAAGAGAATCGCACCCATACATTCAGACATTCTCAGTGTGACCAGCACCGGAGTGTGACCTAAATAGGGTGAAAAAGAGTTTGTTAAGCTGAGGCAGTTCAGTGAAGAGGGGAGGGAGGTACTCCTGTGTTCTTTCAAAACTTTTTCACCCTGCAGAAATTGATTCTACTACAGGGGAAGCACGTTTTGGCGAGTATGTAGTAAGTGGTCAAGGTCCATTCTATTCCCAAGGTTCAAAAGAGTACAGCAATTTGTGGAAAAATTTACAGATACAAAAACTAATATTCATAACTGAATAAAATGATTGTGGCTGGAGAGGAACTCAACAGTGAAAGGGGAACGATCTAGTTGGCATGGTCCTTGTAGGTACCAATGACAGAGGCAGCACGAGGAAGGAGGTTCTGCACAGTCAGCAGGAGGTGCTAGGCGCCAAATTAAGCAGAACTTAAAACAGAATACCCTCTGTATTATTACCTGAGGCACATTCAAATTGGCAGAACGTAAATAAGATCAGAGAAATAAATATGCGGCCCAAAAACTGATGTGGCAGAAGTGTGGGTTCTATCTCATACCAGTACCAGTACTGGGGAAAACGGGGGTTGTATCGTTAGGACGGTCTACATCCAAATCCTACTGGGACTGGTGTTCCAAGAAGAGTAACTAGGGAAGTTGAGAGGGCCTTAAACTGAATAGTGGGGTGAGGCGTCAAATGCGGGAAGATGCCAGAAACCAAAGGTAAGAGAAAAAGGGACTAAAAAGGGAAATGGTACACAGAACTTGACAGAAAAAGGCAGAGTTCAAATCTAAGAGTAAACCAGCAGATACTTCACAAAACTAATAAAATGAAAAAACTAAAGACTCTGTTCCGAAACACCATAGTATTCAAAACAAACCAGATGATAATAATAATAATCTTTATTAGTGTCACAAGTAGGCTTACATTAATACTGCAATGAAGTTACTGTGAAAAGCCCCTAGTCACCACATTCCGGCTACACTGTTCAGGTACACGGAGGGAGAATTCAGAATGCCCAATTCACCTAACAGCACGTCTTTTGGGACTTGTTGGAGGAAACCGAAGCACCCGGAGGAAACCCACACAGACACGGGGAGAATGTGCAGACTCCGCACAGTCAGTGACCCAAGTCGGGAATCAAACCTGGGACCATGGCGCTGCGAAGCAACAGCGCTAACCCGAACTGATAGCACAAATAGAAATTAGTTAGTATGATCTGAAAGCCATTACAGAGACATGTCTGCAGGGCGACATAGATTGGAACCTGAATGTAGAAGGGTGCGTGATATTTAGAAAAGACAGGAAGTGAGGAAAACGTGGTGGTGTGATGCACGATCAATTGCACAAAGACTAAAGTTGGGTACAACTGTGGCTTTATTACAGTCAGATGCGTGGCCTCCTGCTGCTGCTGGCGAAATGGTAGGGCACTGGAGGTCATGCATATATATATATATATATATATAGTTCTCCGTGGGCAGAGCCAGCCAGCAGGAGCTACCGGCGAGCCTGTAGTACAGGTCCTACCTTACATCTCCTATTACAGTGGTTCACCACAGTCACCCTGTTAAAAATGAGTCCGGCGGGGGTGACGTGAAACTATATACAATTAGTGCAATTGTGTACAGTGGTAGGGAAAGAAAAGTCCATGTTGACGCTCCGGAGTCCGTCAAATGTTCAGCCGGTCCGGTGCTTTGGTGCTTCGTTGGGAGTGACGTAACGGTGGCGGCGAAGTCGGTGCTGGCGGGGTGGGAGGTTGGGGGGGGCCCCTTTGGTGGGGGAGGGGGGTGGAACCTGACGGCGCCAGGTCCCTGAGTGAGACAGTATCTTGGCGGCCGTCGGGGAACTCAATGTAGGCATATTGAGGGTTGGCGTGGAGCAGGTGAACCCTGTCCACCAAGGGGTCCGCCTTGTGGAGTCGGACGTGCCTACAGAGAAGGACCGGTCCTGGAGCAGCGAGCCAAGTCGGGAGCAACACCCCGGATGTGGGCTTCCTGGGGAAGATAAAAACACGTTCATGGGGTGTGTTATTAGTGGCGGTGCACAATAGTGACCGGATGGAGTGTAGAGCATCAGGGAGGACCTCCTGCCAGCGAGAGGCTGGGAGGTTCTTGGACCATAGGGCCAGCTGGACGGCCCTCCAAACTGTCCCATTCTCCCATTCTACTTGCCCGTTTCCCCGGAGGGGTGTAGCTGGTCATCCTGCTGGAGGCTATACCCCTGCTGAGCAGGAACTGACGCAGCTCATCGCTCACGAATGAGGATCCCCTGTCACTGTGGATGCAGGCGGGGAAACCGAACAGGGCGAAGATGGTGTTGAGGGCCTTGATGACGGTGGTAGACGTCACATCGGGGCATGGAATGGTGAAGGGGAATCTGGAGTACTCATCGACCACACTGAGAATGTACGTGTCACGGTCGGTGGAGGGGAGGGGCCCTTTAAAATCCACGCTGAGGCGTTCAAAGGGGTGGGAAGCCTTCACCATGCGCGCAGGCTCCGGCCGGTAGAAGTGCAGCTTGCACTCCGCACAGACCTGGCAGTCCCTGGTGACTGTCCTTACTTCCTCGACGGAGTAGGGCAGATTGCAAGCTTTGACCAGATGGTACAATCGAGTGACCCCCGGGTGACAAAGGCTGTCGTGTAGGGCCCGGAGGTCATGCATATTTATACTGTTCTCCGTGGGCGGAGCCAGCCGGCAGGAGCTACCGGTGAACTTGTAGTGCAGGTCCTACCTTACATCTCCTATTACAGTGGTTCACCACAAGGAGCGGCTCTGTTAATTAATTATGGTATTCACACATGAGATCCAATTTCAGGAAACCAGAATGTAGAAGTGGTTTGAGATGAGAAATGATAAAGGCAAGAGGTCAGTATCGAGTGGGACTGGTGTACAGGCCCCCTAATTGTAACTGCACCATAGGACAGACTATAAAAGACAGCTAATGTGAACTTGTCAGTAAGGTACAGCAATAATCATGGGGCATTTTAATCTACACATAGACTGGAAAAAACAGGATGGTCAAAGGAAACATTGATGAGGAGTTCATAGAATGTTTTCCAAATAGTTTCTTAGAACAGCACGTTCTGGCACCAGCCAGAGAACAAGCGATACTAGACGTTGTATTATGCAATGAGATGGGATTAATTGATAACCTCAGAATGAAGGTGCCCGTGGGTAGCAGCGATCACAGCAAGATTGAATTTTACATTCAGTTTTAGGGAGAAAATAGTAGGTCCAAGAGTAGTATTTTAAACTGAGGGTTTGAAAGAAAAGCTAGCGAAAGTGACCTGGCAAATGAGATTAATGGACAGTCAACGGAGATGCAGTGCAGACGTTTAAAGGCATATTTCAGAATAGGTACATTCTAATGATAAAGTAAACTTGGGGGAGGGCCCAAGTTAACCACCGTGGTTAACTAAAAAGGTTAAAGACAACACAAACTGTGTGTGTGTGTGTGTGGCTGCTACAGTTGTGTTTTTAAAGAATCCTGGTTTGAAAGGTTTGGGGAGCCAGAGGTGCAATTAAGGCATCATAAAAAGCTTGGGCTGGTGGGAGTTTTGGTTGGATTAAGGGGTTTCCCTGTGGAGTTAATTAGATTTCAGCATGGTAAAACGATGAAATGAATAGAAGGAGCTAAATTATCAGGCCTTTTGCAGAAAAGCAGCATCAGTTGAGAGTTAGATGGAGACGTAGCATAAGTCAAGCAACTACTCCCACTGCAGTTCAGTTAAAATATATGTCTGTGGACAGATTAGCAGTTTTTTTTCCAAGCAGCTCAGAATTGTCTGATTAGAGGGTGAGCTAAAACAAGCTGAGAAGCAGCTTCTGAAGAAATAGAGCCAGAGTTTCTGCATGGTTCAAACTCAAAAATCACCCCCACGGTCACCAGACTCCTAAATGACCCTCCTATGGACTGACCTCATTAACACTACACCCTGTATGCATCATCCGATGCCAGTGCTTATGTAGTTACATTGTATATGTTGTGTTGCCCTATTATGTATTTTCTTTTATTCCCTTATCTTCTCATGCACTTAATGATCTGTTGAGCTGCTCGCAGAAAAATACTTTTCACTGTACCTCGGTACACGTGCCAATAAACAAATCCAATCCAAATGAAGTGGACAAAGGGACTGAGGATAAGGTTGCTAAATTTGGTGATGACATAAAGATAGGTCGGACAGTAAGTTGTGAAGATGACATAAGTATAGGCTACAAAATGACATAGAAAGGTTAAGTGGGCAAAGATCTGGCAAATGGGTATAAAGTGGGCAAGGTAAATATTGGTCCTTTAGAGGATGAGAAGGGAGATTTAATAATGGGAGATGAGGAAATGGCTGAGGAACTGAACAGGTTTTTTGGGTCGGTCTTCACAGTGGAAGACACAAATAACATGCCAGTGACTGATGGAAATGAGGCTATGACAGGTGACGACCTTGAGAGGATTGATATCACCGAGGTAGTGATGGGCAAGCTAATGGGGCTAAAGGTAGACAAGTCTCCTGGACCTGATGGAATGCATCCCAGAGTGCTAAAAGAGATGGCTAGGGAAATTGCAAATGCACTAGTGATAATTTACCAAAACTCACTAGACTCTGGGGTGGTCCCGGCAATTTGGAAATTAGCAAACGTGACACCACTGTTTAAAAAAGGAGGTAGGCAGAAAGCGGGTAATTATAGGCCAGTGAGCTTAACTTCGGTAGTAGGGAAGGTGCTGGAATCTATCATCAAGGAAGAAATAGCGAGGCATCTGGATGGAAATTGTCCCATTGGACAGACGCAGCATGGGTTCATAAAGGGCAGGGCGTGCCTAACTAATTTAGTGGAATTTTTTGAGCACATTAACAGTGCGGTAGATAACGGGGAGCCAATGGATGTGGTATATCTGGATTTCCAGAAAGCCTTTGACAAGGTGCCACACAAAAGGTTGTTGCATAAGATAAAGATGCATGGCATTAAGGGGAAAGTAGTAGCATGGATAGAGGATTGGTTAATTAATAGAAAGCAAAGAGTGGGGATTAATGGGTGTTTCTCTGGTTGGCAATCAGTAGCTAGTGGTGTCCCTCAGGGATCAGTGTTGGGCCCACAACTGTTCACAATTTACATGGATGATTTGGAGTTGGGGACCAAGGGCAATGTGTCCAAGTTTGCAGACGACACTAAGATAAGTGGTAAAGCAAAAAGTGCAGAGGACACTGGAAGTCTGCAGAGGGATTTGGATAGGCTCAGTGAATGGGCTAGGGTCTGGCAGATGGAATACAATGTTGACAAATGTGAGGTTATCCATTTTGGTAGGAATAACAGCAAAAGGGATTATGACTTAAATGATAAAATATTAAAACATGCTGCTGTGCAGAGAGACCTGGGTGTTCTAGTGCATGAGTCGCAAAAAGTTGGTTTTCAGGTGCAACAGGTGATTAAGAAGGCAAATGGAATTTTGTCCTTCATTGCTAGAGGGATGGAGTTTAAGACTAGGGAGGTTCTGCTGCAATTGTATAAGGTGTTAGTGAGGCCACACCTGGAGTATTGTGTTCAGTTTTGGTCTCCTTACTTGAGAAAGGACGTACTGGCACTGGAGGGTGTGCAGAGGAAATTCACTAGGTTAATCCCAGACCTGAAGGGGATGGATTACGAGGAGAGGTTGAG
Organism: Scyliorhinus torazame; assembly: GCF_047496885.1. Classification (NCBI taxonomy): domain Eukaryota; kingdom Metazoa; phylum Chordata; class Chondrichthyes; order Carcharhiniformes; family Scyliorhinidae; genus Scyliorhinus; species Scyliorhinus torazame. Next base: position 15,941,466 of record NC_092715.1, read on the forward strand.
AAGACTGGGACTGTACTCGTTGGAATTTCGAAGGATGAGGGGGGATCTTATAGAAACATATAAGATTATGAAGGGAATAGATAGGATAGATGCGGGCAGGTTGTTTCCACTGGTGGGTGAAAGCAGAACTAGGGGGCATAGCCTCAAAATAAGGGGGAAATAGATTTAGGACTGAGCTTAGGAGGAACTTCTTCACCCAAAGGGTTGTGAATCTATGGAATTCCTTGCCCAGTGAAGCAGTAGAGGCTCCTTCATTAAATGATTTTAGGATAAAGATAGATAGTTTTTTGAAGAATAAAGGGATTAAGGGTTATGGTGTTCGGGCCGGAAAGTGGAGCTGAGTCCACAAAAGATCAGCCATGATCTCATTGAATGGTGGAGCAGGCTCGAGGGGCCAGATGGCCTACTCCTGCTCCTAGTTCTTACGTTCTAAATGTGAAATTGGCCATTTTGGTAGGAAAAATTTAAAAAATAGATTGGATTGGATTTGTTTATTGTCACGTGCACCGAGGTACTGTGAAAAGTATTTTTCTGCGAGCAGCTCAACAGATCATTAAGTACATGGGGAAAAAAGGGAAGAAAAGAAAATACATAATAGGGCAACACAAGGTATACAATGAAAATGAAATGAAATGAAAATGAAATGAAAATCGCTATTGTCACAAGTAGGCTTCAAATGAAGTTACTGTGAAAAGCCCCTAGTCGCCACATTCCGGCGCCTGTTCGGGAAGGCTGGTACGGGAATTGAACCGTGCTGCTGGCCTGCCTTGGTCTGCTTTCAAAGCCAGCGATTTAGCCCAGTGTGCTAAACCAGATGTAACTACATAAGCACCGGCATCGGATGAAGCATACAGGGTGTAGTATTAATCAGGTCAGTCCATAAGAGGGGCATTTAGGAGTCTGGTAACAGCGGGGAAGAAGCTGTTTTTGAGTCTGTTCGTGCGTGTTCTCAGACTTCTGTGTCTCCTGCCCGATGGAAGAAGTTGGAAGATGAGTAAGCCGGGTGGGAGGGGGCTTTGATTATGCTGCCCGCTTTTCCCAGGCAGCGGGAGGTGTAGATGGAGTCAATGGATGGGAGGCAGGTTTGTGCGATGGACTGGGCGGTGTTCACGACTCTCTGAAGTTTCTTGCGGTCCTGGGCCGAGCAGTTGCCATACCAGGCTGTGATGCAGCCAGATAGGATGCTTTCTGTGGTGCATCTGTAAAAGTTGGTACGGGTTAATGTGGAAGATTATCTAAATGGTTGCAGAGATCTGAGATTCAGAGGGATCTGGGTGTCCTCGTGCGCAAATTGCCAAAGGCGAACATGCAGTTACAGCAAGTAATTAGGAAAGTGTAATATCCCGTACGGGACTGACGGGGTGAAAATGATTATCTTCCCCGTGGTTCTCATGGAGTAAGAGCTGCCCCACTGAGGGGCGGGGGAGCTCCATTCAGCTTTGTATAAAAGGTCGGCCAGTAAGGCAGCAACCATGGAGAGACTCGGGAGGGATCTGCCAGTTGTATACAACGTAAATGTAAATAAACCGAAGTTCTTAATTCTTACTCTGTGTGGGCTTCCTGTGTCGTTATTAAAGAAAACTAATAGAACGTTATCATTTATTGGGAGGTGAATTGAACACAAAAGTCGGGAGGTTATGCTTCAGTTGTACAGGGCATGGGTGACAGCACATCCAGAGTAGTCTGTAGATACTAGTCTCCTTATTTAAGGAAAGATGTGAATGTGTTAGCAGCAGGTCAAAGAAGGATTACTTGACTCATACCAGGGATGGGCAAGTGGTTGAATGAGGAAAGGCTGAACAGGTTAGCCTGAATCCACTCCAGTTCAGAAGAGTAAAAAGCGACTTGATCGGAGTGAGCGGTCGCACATTTGGTGGCTCCCGCTCAGGGAGGTATTTTTTGGTCTTTTTCCTGCCCAAAAGGCAAAGTTTGTGATGGCAAAAGGTGAAGGAGTGCTGTAGAAGGTGTTACTCCTTTGCTGTGGCTGGCGATTAACGAGGCGAAGGCTACAACATCTGCCTCCGCACCCGTTTCCAACCCTGGCTGGTCCAACACCCAGAATATGGCCTCCCGGGGGCCAGTTTCACGAGCACCACTTTAGAAATTAGCCTAAAAACCTCCTTCCAGTAATCCTCTAGCTTTGGACAGGACCAAAACATATGAACGCTGGTAAACGTTTATGCCCCAAATTTTTATACCTCCCATGTGCACCGGGTGTATTCCCGGAACGACCTTCATGTGCAGGAAAGACATTGCTGGCGGGGGCGGTGGACTCGGCATATTCGGCAATCGTGGTCTCCAACCATGCACCGCACTGGGTGGATTTGCGAGTGGACCAGGGTTGGGGAGGGGGGGGTGGGGGGTTGTCAGCGCCCTCAGTGGAGGTTGGATCTGGGGATTTTGGTGGATGAGGAGGTGTGCTGTGGGAGGCACTCAAGACAGTGATCAGGCAGGAGTTCATCTCAATTCGGGCGCACAGGGAGAGGGCAGAAAGGGCAAGGCTGGAGGTGAGATCCTGAGGGTGGATAGAAGGTACCCAGAGGCCCCAGAGGCAGAGGTTCCAGATGGAGTTCGGATTAGTGTCCACAGGGAAGCCGGTGGGGCAGCTACGATGGGCCAGAGGGGCTATATGAATACGGTCAAAAGGCGAGTAGGATGATGTCCACTAGCTGAGGAAGCAATAGGCAGTGAGGGAGATTAGCAGAGTAAAGGATGAGGTGGGTAGGGTGCTGTTGGACCCTGAGGGAGCATGTTTGAGGCATTTTATAGGAGATTATGAGTCAGAGCCCATGGCCGGGGGAAGGGAATGCAGCGGTTCCTGGATGGAGTGGTGTTTCCCAGGTTGAAGAAATTTGTTCAGGGATTGGGGGCCCCAATCGGGCTGAAGGAGGTGATGGAGAGCATGGGGGCGATGCAGGCAGGCAAGACCCCAGGTCCGGAGAGGTTTCCAGTGGAGTTTTGTAAGAAGTTTAGGGAGTACCTGGGGCCACTGCTGGTGAGGGCATACAATGAGGCTAGGGGAGGGGGAGCTCCTCCCAACACTATCGTAGGCTTCCATCTCCCTCAAAAGGAGGGACAAGGACAAGGATCCATAGCAATGTGGGTAGTACCTCCCAATATCGTTATTGATCGTAGACGCCAAGTTGTGCTTTCTTTGCGAATCGAGGACTGCGTCCCAGGGGTGATTGGCGAGGATCAAATGGGTTTTGTGAAAGGGAGGCAGCTGTTTGGCAAATGTGAGGAGGCTACTCAATGTAATTTCAATGCCTTTGGAGGGGCAGAAGGTAAAGGGGGTGGCAGCGGTGGACGCAGAGAAGGTGTTCAGCCGGGTGGAGTGGGAATATCTGTGGAAGGTGCTAAGCGGTTCTGGTTCAGGCAGGGGTTTGTGGACTGGGTCCGGTTGCTGTACAAGGCACTGGTCGGAAGTGTGCGGATGAACCATGTGAGTTTGGGATATTTTGGGCTGCATCAGGGATGAGGCAGGGGTGCCCGCTATCCCCGTTGCTCTTTGCTTTGGCAATAGAGCCGCTGGCAATGGCGCTTCGGGCGTCAAGAGATTTGAGAGTGATTGTGTGGGGGGTGCTGAGCAAAGGGTCTCGCTATATGCGGACAACCTGTTGCAATGCATTTTGGACCCACTGGGTGGCATTGTGGGGATTATGGCCTGTTCGCTGGGCACAAGTTGAATATGGGAAATAGCGAGGTGTTCCCGATTGAGGCTAGACGGCAGGAGAGGAGGTATGGGGAGCTGCCGTTTAAGGTGGTGGGGGCGGGTTTTAAATACCTGGGCATCTAGGTGATGTGGGGTTGGGCGCAGTTGCACAAGTTGAAGTTGATGTGGTTGGTGGAGCAGATGAAGGGGGACTTTTAAAAAGTGTTACGCACTGCCATTGTCGCTGGCGGGGACGGGTGCAGACAGCAAAAATAACGGTGCTGCCAAGGTTTCTGTTCATGTTTCACAACCTCCCAATCTTTGTGCCAAAGACATTCTTAAAAGGGTCAATGTACTGATTTTGGAGTTTGTGTGGGTGGGGAAGATCCCGCAGGTCAGGAGGCTTTTCTAGAACGTGGAGGGGGGTAGGGCTGGCATTGCCAAATACAATGAACTACTACTGGACAGTGAACATCGCTGTGGTCAGGAAATGGGTAATGGGGGAGGGGTTAGCGTGGGGGTGGATGGAGGCGGCTTCCAATAATAATAATCTTTATTAGTTTCACAAGTAGACTTACATTAACACTGCAATGATGTTACTGTGAAACCCTCAGACGCCACCTTATGGCATCTGTTTGGGTACACTGAAGGAGAATTCAGAATGTCCCATTCACCTAACAACAGCATGTCTTTCGGTACTTGTGGGAGGAAACCGGAGCACCCGGAGGAAACCCACGCAGACACAGGGGGAGAATGTGCAGACTCCGCGCAGACATTAACCCAAGTCGGGAATCAAACCCAGGACTCTGGCGCTGTGAAGTGTTAACTACTGTGCTACCATGCCGCTCATTCTTGTACGGGAAAGAGCTAAAGGGGGTTGTTAACAGCACCTCTGCTTTTCTTGCCGGTTAGATACTCCGTGAGCCAAGTGGTGGTGTCGGCCTTAAGGGTGTGGGGACAGTGGAGGCAGCATTTGGGACTGGAGGGTGCCCCGGTGTGGGTTTGTACCGGGGGGGGGGGGGGGGGGGGGGGGCAGCATGCTAGGCTTCGGGGGTGGCAGCAGGCGATAGGAAAAGTATGGGGGAACAATTTTAAGTACCTCCAGGTCCGGGATGTCTTGAGGAGAGAGGTGCAGTCTTTTCCTGGGCTACGCGGCTTGGGTTGCAGGACAAGGTTTTGTTGAAGGAGGAGATAGGGGAGGGACGGTGTCCGAGGTCTACAAGGAACTGATGGATTGGAAGGAGGCCCTTGTGGGAGATATAAAGCGGAGGTGGGAGGAGTAGCTGGGTGAAGAGGTGCAGGCCGGGACATGGACTGAGGCCCTGCGGAGGGTGAATGCGTCCTCGTCGTGTGCGAGGCTAAGCCTCATTCAGTTTAAGGTAATTCAAAGACCACATATGACCGTAGCACGGATGAGTAGTTTTTTTTTCTTTTTTTTTAAATTTAGAGTACCCTATTATTTTTTTCCAATTGAGGGGCAATTTAGTGTAACCAATCCATCTGCCCAGCACATCTTTTGAATTATGGGGGTGAGGTCCACGCAGACTCGGGGAGAATGTGCAAACTCCACACAGACAGTGACCCCCGGGGCCGGGATCAAACCTGGGCCCTTGGCACTGTGAGGCAGCAGTGCTAACCACTGTGACACCCGGATGAGTAGGTCTTTTGAGAGGATAGAGAATAGGTGTTGGCTGCCCCCGAATCATGTCCACATGTTTCGGGCATGTCCAAAGTGAAAGAAGACGTAATGTCCGAGGTGCTGGGGGTGAATGTGGCCTTGTGTCCAGAGTCCAGAGATAGCGATATTCGGGGTGTCGGAAGACCTGGGAATCCAGGGGGCGAGAACGGGACTAAGAGCCGCCAAAAGCGGGGATGTGGGTGAGTTCCTGAGGATGGAGAAGGTCAAGTTCATCCTGAGGGGGTCGGTTGATGGATTCACTCGGAGGTGGAAGCCATTCACTGACTTCTTTACGGAAGATTGAGGGGCCAGTAAAAGGGGAGGAGGGTAAAGGAGATAAAATGGGGAAGGCAGGATGGAAAGGCAGGTTGGTGGGAAGCGGGGGAGTGGCTGTTGGTTATTTATATTGTTGTGTGGTTTTCCTTCTGCTTTTGTTTGTTTTCATGAAAATGCCGGAATAAAATATTTTTAAAAAACAATGTCTGCATCTAAATATGAAAACATGCCAAAGTACTTCACGAAAAAGAAAACACACTGAGCAAATGAGTGAGGGTAAGGGGAGATAATGAAGGCAACCAAAAAGTAAGTTTAAAGATGCTTTTGAAGGGAAGAGGGGTAAGAAAGCAGGAGTTTAGGGGATACATAAAAGAGGACAGAGTCAGAGAATTAGGCAACACAAAATTAGCACAGAGCACGACAGGTTAAAGGTTGCAATGTTTCAAGAGGGGCTGGTACATCGGAACAAGACTGCAAGGACTGTTACCATAAAGGCAGCCTCACAGTAAACCAAACAACGTAGTTTCAAATGTTCTCTCTCACAACCGTTCTTGTCTTTCATACGATTACAATCATTGCTCCTCTGAACTTTCTGCTCTTCCTCCCAAAGTGCCAAATAACCTCTCCTATATTTGCTTCCTGCTACACTGAGACCCACCTTACCACAGGCACTTCTGATAATCTACAAGCTTTCAACACACCCATGGTGTCATCCAGGTACTGCCTCCTCTTTCATCTTGTCCCTTCTTTCTAACTTTGGTGATATTCTACAGCATCAGCCTTGTCCCTTCCAAAACAAAGGCTTACGTTGTGGTGATAGCTGGTGGTGCGGCCTCCAACCAGCACAGTCTCAAGACCCACCAATCTCAAGACAGTGTTCATGTGACCAGGCCCTCAGATATAAGTGGGGGCACATCCGATGGTTGTAAGATGTACGGGTGAACAGTCGTGCCTTGGGGTATTTCCTGGGGAATATAAAGAAACTCCATGATAACTTGCTCTGTAACAGATCGTTATCTTACCAGGTGTGATTTAATAAAGATCCTGGTTTGGACAAGTCACAAGTCGTTTGGTAGTTTCCTTGCCAGATATTGAACACCGAACACAACAAACTTAATTTTCTCAGTTACTAAAAATATGCTGCAATTATTCTAAGAAATAGGAACATTAACAGCGAATGCAATAACTGATTCATTCTCAAATATTTTTAAAAAGATTCAGACACTTTTAACTGGGAAAAACAATTGCATCGGTTCCCTTTGTTTTGCACAAAGGTCTATTCTGTTCTGTCTCGCCTTCCTTCTGACGTAAAAGAGCAGATACTGCTCCTTAAACAGGGGCAGCACGATAGCATTGTGGATAGCACAATTGCTTCACAGCTCCAGGGTCCCAGGTTCAATTCCGGCTTGGGTCACTGTCTGTGTGGAGTCTGCACATTCTCCCCGTGTGTGCGTGGGTTTCCTCTGGGTGTTCTGGTTTCCTCCCACAGTCCAAAGATGTGCAGGTTAGGTGGATTGGCCATGATAAATTGCCCTTAGTGTCCAAAATTGCCCTTAGTGTTGGGTGGGGTTACTGGGTTATGGGGATAGGGTGGGGGTGTTGACCTTGGGTAGGGTGCTCTTTCCAAGAGCCGGTGCAGACTCGACGGGCTGAATGGCCTCCTTCTACACTGTAAATTCTATGAAATGAAGTCCTTAAGGTTAGTCATTAGTATCATAAACCTATTCCAACAACAGAGAATTGATAGCACGTGGCAATGTTACTCAACTAGCAATCCAGGACCTACATTAATGCTCCAGAGACGGGAGTTAAAATCTCTCAGCTAGTGGAATTTAAATTCAATGTGCTGAAACTGGGAAGCTGCCCCACAGCCTAACACAGTCATTACTCACCAAGGCATATCTTACAGAAAATATCCTAGACTTTATTTTCTTCCATATTTGCCCTTCGGATTGGAGTGTCACCGGCGAGGCCAACGTTTAGTGCCCAACAGTTCAAATACAGGCGAAGAAACCTGCTGTTGATTACCACCTACCAGTCTCCCTGATGAATCAATGCCATGTGGAACATCATTTGGAAGAATTATTCAGGATAGCAAGTCGTCGTGTGTGTGTGTGTGTGTGTGTGTGTGTGTGTGTGTGTACACTTGTGTGAGACTTCAATACCCACCACCAAGAGTGACTCGGTAGTACCACTGCTGACCAAACTGGACCAGGTGGCGGGGGAAACAATTAGATGGGAAAACCTACTCAACCTCATCTTCAGTAATCTATCTGTTGCAGATGCATCTTTCCACAACAGTATTGGTGCAAGTGACCGCTACGCAGTCTGTGCAAATGAGATTTTCAAACAGAAGGAGGCATTGACGTTGGAGAGGTACGGGTGGTTGTGGATGGAGTGACACCTTGCGTATCAGAGGGCTTAAGTGTGGATCTCTTGAGGAAGTGGAGTCATGACACCCACTTTCAAAGGGAGAACAGCATTTGAGGAGAGGGGATGAGTTACAATTTCAGCTAATTTGAGGGCAAGAAGAGAAGTTTTGTGGGAATGGGGTCGAGAGAGCAGAAGAGTCTCGTGTTCAAAATAAGCTGGGATAGAGCGTAAGGGAGGTCAAGAAAAAAAGAGGTACAGGATTGGGTAGGGAATCGGGAGTGATTGGTTTAGGTGGGCAAAGGGAATTGGAATAAAGAAGGTAATCCTGGAATATCAAACCAGGAAAAATAGGGCAAATTTAAACTGGTGAAAAGTAAATTGAAAACAGAAATAGTAGGAAGAACTAGTCCGCTCAAAATGCTTAAAGAATCTGCCAGCACAGATAATGGAGGTACCAATTTAAGGGTAGTTTGAGGTTTATGGTTTAACAAGACAATTATCACACAACAGAGGCCAATTTTAAGCTTTTATGAGGATAGATTTTACAAATTGACACCCTGAAAGCACAACATTGTAAATGGGGAGGGGGTTGTCAGGAATGTGGATGTGGCAGTCAGCAGGCACCACAGGACCTTCTGTCCATTCATTTTAATGGACTGAAAATCCCGCACAGACTGCTCTTTCTTTTAATGTATTTTATTACAAACATGTATCAAAACAGGTTACAGCGAATAAACAGTCTGGGAAACATACTTCCCAACAATCAACTATACAGTCTGTACAGATTATTCCCCTTTTTCACCCTCCCCTGCGATGAACAGCCCCTCAAACACGGTCACCAACATCCCCCACCTTTCCTCAAACACCCCTGAAGAGCACCTTAACTCATACACTTTATCTTTTCTAATCGCAGGAAGTCATACAGGTCACCCAAATAAGCCACTAACCCGACCGCCACTCCAGCAAAATTCACCGCCGGGCAATCAGAGAGGCGAAGGCCAAGACATCGGCCTTCCTCCTCTCCATGCGCTCCGGCTTCTCGGAAACCCCAAATATCGACACCATAGGGTCCGGGTCCACCTCCTCCTCCACTATCCTGGTGTCTGTAGTTCTATTTGGTAGGCTAACTAAGACCAGCTTCAACATTTGTGAAAGCAGAAAACTAAGATCCACTGTTTCTATTCAATTCTATTTATTTTTCCACTCCTGACCACACAAATAATTTGCCCCCAGACCATGTAATAATAAACTGCAGCAATGAAAACAATTTACATTTGCGGAGAATATAAAGCACAGAAAACAGCTAATTCTATCTGCTGGTCTATGCTCCACATTAATCTCCTCCCAACCTACTTCACCCAACCTACTTCACCCAGCCTACTTCATACAGCCTACTTCGCACAGCCTACTTCACCCAGCCTACTTCATACAGCCTACTTCACCCAGCCTACTTCACACAGCCTACTTCACCCAGCCTACTTCATACAACCTACTTCACCCAGCCTACTTCACCCAGCCTACTTCACACAGCCTACTTCACCCAGCCTACTTCATACAACCTACTTCACACAGCCTACTTCACACCAGCCTACTTCATACAGCCTACTTCACCCAGCCTACTTCACCCAGCCTACTTCACCCAGCCTACTTCACCCAGCCTACTTCACACAGCCTACTTCACCCAGCCTACTTCATACAACCTACTTCACACAGCCTACTTCACACCAGCCTACTTCATACAGCCTACTTCACCCAGCCTACTTCACCCAGCCTACTTCACACCAGCCTACTTCACCCAGCCTACTTCACCCAGCCTACTTCACCCGGCCTACTTCACCCGGCCTACTTCACCCAGCCTACTTCACACAGCCTACTTCACACAGCCTACTTCACACCAGCCTACTTCATACAGCCTACTTCACCCAGCCTACTTCACCCAGCCTACTTCACCCAGCCTACTTCACCCAGCCTACTTCACCCAGCCTACTTCACCCAGCCTACTTCACCCAGCCTACTTCATACAGCCTACTTCATACAGCCTACTTCACACAGCCTACTTCACACAGCCTACTTCACCCAGCCTACTTCACCCAACCTACTTCACCCAACCTACTTCACCCAGCCTACTTCACACAGCCTACTTCACACAGCCTACTTCACACAGCCTACTTCACCCAGCCTACTTCACCCAGCCTACTTCACACAGCCTACTTCACACAGCCTACTTCACACAGCCTACTTCACACAGCCTACTTCACACAGCCTACTTCATACAACCTACTTCATAGAACATACATACAGTGCAGAAGGAGGCCATTCGGCCCATCGAGTCTGCACCGACCCACATTAATCCCTCACTTCCACCCAATAACCCCTCCCAACCCTTATGGACACTACGGGTAATTTAGCATGGCCAATCCACCTAACCTGCACGTCTTTGGACTGTGGGAGGAAACCGGAGCACCCGGAGGAAACCCACGCGGACACGGGGAGAACGTGCAAACTCCGCACAGACAGTGACCCAGCAGGGAATCGAACCTGGGACCCTGGCGCTGTGAAGCCACAGTGCTAATCACTTGTGCAACCTACTTCACCCAGCCTACTTCATCCAACCCACTTCATCCAACCTACTTCATACAGCCTACTTCATACCACCCACTTCATACGACCCACTTCATACGGCCTACTTCATACGGCCTACTTCATACGGCCTACTTCATACAACCTACTTCATACAACCTACTTCATACAACCTACTTCATACAACCTACTTCACCCAGCCTACTTCACCCAGCCTACTTCATACAACCTACCTCACCCAGCCTACTTCATACAACCTACTTCATACAACACTATCAAAGAAGATCCTTCTATTCCTTTCTCCTCCATGTTTATCTAGTTCCCCCTTAAATGTATCGAAATTATTTACCCCAGCCACACCATGTGATTAATGGCGAGCTGTTGACATATCTGTCATATATCAATGATTTGAATGTAGGGACCAAACGTAATATTTCCAAGTTTGCGGATGATGCAAAGCTCGATGGGAATGTGAGTGTGAGGGAAATTCAAAGCGGCTTCGAGGGCATTTGGACAAGTGGGCAAAATCATGGCAGATGGAATATAATGTGGAATAGTGTCAGGTCAACCATTTTGTCATTATCCTAGCTGCCTTGGAGCTGCACACACAATACTCCTCGGTGATTGCATTTTTAAATCGAAAAACCAGCTGAAGGCAATGACCCAAAGAACACGACAAGCTCAAGAGTGAAAGAGTAGAGCGAAGATGAGATGAATCAGCAAATCTCATTGAGTGATTGCCTAGGCTTTGAAGTCTTGGTTTCAAAAAATTTGAACTTTACAAGAGAGTAAGACATAACGAGAGGTGAGGAAATTTACATTTCTGAATTCCTGCGACATAATTAAACTAGATTGCGTAGATTAAAATGGCAAAAGATACATTGGAATCTTTGAAGAGACATTAGATGAAGGGGAAGGGAGAGATAAATATATCTATATTGGGGCAAAAATTCAAGGTTGAAGTGAGTGAAGGACTGTCTGTTGGGTCTTCAAAGTTTACCTTGTCTAGCGCTTAGAGGGACGGGGTGGAGGAGCCCCAGAAAGTGGAGCAGGACCTGCCTCTTGAATGGACTAAACTTTAGTTTAGAGAGTGAACATCTGTTGAAGGGCAAAAGTATTTGGTACAGAAGAGGAAAGAGGCAATCATGCCCACTGGATCTTCCAAGGCACAGCACAGCCATGAATGAGTGCTGACTGTCGTAATGTAGACTGTCAATTCGCACACAGCAAGCGCCAACAACATCAGCAATGTGGGCAATACAAAAAAATAAGTCTTTCCTTGGTGTTTCAGGGATAAATATTGGCCATGACACTGGAGAGAACTTCTATAATCTTCTTTGAAATAGTACCACAGGGTCTACTGAAAGGGCATAAAGTATCATGCTTTAACATCTCGTCCAAAAGAAGACATCTTGGAGAGTGTGGCACACCTTTGATCCTGCAGTGAAATGTCAACTTAGATTAGGTGTGCCTAAGTGTGTGGGGTGGGTCTTGAACCCTCAGACTTCTGACTCAGTGTCACAGCTCAGTCAAGCATCCTGAAACAAGATCATCAGCACACAAGGATGAAGCCACAAAGGGGAAAATATGAAAACTGCAACACTACCGGACAAGAAATGGTATAAAGGCACAAGAACAGTGCAGCACAGGAACAGGCCTTGCAGCCTGCACCGATCATGATGCCCGTCTAAACTAAAACATTCTGCAGTTCCGGTGTCCGTATCCCTCTATTCCCATCCTATTCATGTATTGGTCAAGATGCCTCTTAAACGTCACTATCGTACCAGCTTCCACCACCTCCCCCAGCAGCGAGTTCCAGGCACTCACTACCCTGTGTAAAAAAATCCCTCGTACATCTCCTCTAAACTTTGCCCCTCGCACCGTAAACCTATGTCTCCTAGTAATTGATTTTTCCACACTGGGAAGAAGCTTCTGACTATCCACTGTCCATGCCACTCGTAATGGGCAAGCATGGTAGCACAGTGGGTAGCACTGTTGCTTCACAGCTCCAGGGTCCCAGGTTCGATTCCCGGCTTGGGTCACTGTCTGTTCTCCCCATGGCTGCGTGGGTTTCCTCCGGGCACTCCAGTTTCCTCCTACAAATCCTGAAAGACGTGCTGTTAGGTGAATTGGACATTCTGAATTCTCCCTGTGTACCCGAAAAGGCGCCGGAGTGTGGCGACTAGGGGCTTTTCACAGTAACTTCATTGCAGTGTTAATGGAAGCCTACTTGTGACAATAAAGATTATTCTTTTGCAAATCTCCATCAGGTCGCCTCTCAACCTCCGTTGTTCCAGTGAAAACAATCCAAGTTTATCTAATGTCTAATCATACTGATCAGGGGGTTAGATAGGGTGGACAGTGAGAGCCTTCTCCCGCGGATGGAAATGACGAGGGGACATAGCTTTAAACTGAGGGGTAATAGATATAGGACAGAGGTCAGAGGTAGGTTCTTTACGCAAAGAGTGGTGAGGCCGTGGAATGCCCTACCTGCAACAGTAGTGAACTCGCCAACATTGAGGGCATTTAAAAGTTTATTGGATAAACATATGGATGATAATGGCATAGTGTAGGTTAGATGGCTTTTGTTTCGGTGCAACATCGTGAGCCGAAGGGCCTGTACTGCGCTGTATCGTTCTACGTTATATGTTCTATAACTAATACGCTCCAGACCATGCAATATCCTGGTGAATCTCTTTTGTACCCTCTCCAAAGCATTCACATATTTCTGGTAGTATAGTGACCAGAATTGTATGCAATATTCTAAGTGTGGCCTCGCTAAGGTTCTGTACAGCTGCACCATGACTTGCCAATTGTTATGTTCAATACCCTGACCAATGGAGGCAAGCATGCCTTAAGCCATTTTGACTACCTTATTTGATTTGATTTATTGTCACATGTACCGAAGTACAGTGAAAAGTGACAATAAATCAAATATTCACCTGCTTTGCCACTTGGTGATCTGTGGACCTGTACACCCAGGTCCCTCTGCCTGTCAATACTCTTAAAGGTTCTGCCATTTACTGTATAATACCTACTTGTATTAGTCCTTCCAAAATGCATTACCTCACATTTGTCCAGATTAAACTCCATCAGCCATCTCTCCGCCCAGTTTCCAACCAATCTATATGCTGCAGTGTCCTCTGACAATCCTCTTAACCATCCGGCAACTCATAGAATTTAATGCAGTAGGAGGCCATTCGGCCCATCGAGTTTGCACCGGCCCTTGGAAATGCACCCTACTTCAACAAACTCCACCAACCTGTGTCATCCCACAAAAGTACAAAGCAGACCAGCTACATTTCCCCCAAATCATATATATAATATATATATACACTTCTAACAAAAAAAAGCACAGATCCCTGTGGAAGACCACTAGTCACAGACTTCCATTCATAAAAGCACCCTGCCACTGCTACCCTCGGTCTTCTATGACCGAGCCAATTCTGTATCTATCTTGCCAGCTCATCTCTGATCCCGTGTGACTTCACCTTTTGTACCAGTCTGCCATGAAGGATCTTGTCAAAGGCTTTATTAAGTTCACGTGGACAACATTCACTGCCCTCCCATCAATCATCGTCGTCACTTCCTCAAAAATGTTGATTAAATTAGTCAGACATGACCTCCCCTTCACAAAACCATGCTGCCTATCGCTAATACGTCAATTTGTTTCCAAATGCGAGTAAATTCTTTTTTTTTTTTAATTTCCAATTAAGGCGCAATTTAGCATGGTCAATCCATGTACCCTGCACATCTTTGGGTTGTAGGGGTGAGACCCATGCAGCCACTCGGAAAATGTGCAAACTCCACACGAACAGTGGCCCAGAGCTGGGATCGAACCCGGGTTCTCAGCGCCGTGAGGCAGCAGTGCTAAACACGAGTAAATCCTGTCCCTAAAATCCTCTCCAAAAATTTCCCGACCACTGACCTAAGACTCACTGACCTATAATTTCCTGGATTATCCCTGTTACCCATCTTCAACAAAGGAACAACATTAGCTATTCTCCCGTCCACTGGGACCTCATCTGTAGCCAATGAGGATACAAAGATTTCTGTCAAGGCCCCAGAAATGGCCTCCCTGACCTCCCTCAATACTCTAAGATAGATCCCATCAGGCCCTGGGGACCTATCTACCTTGATGTTTTGAAGAGGCCCAACACCACCTCCTTTTTGATATAGACTATTTACACATCCTTTCCTGGACTCATCATCCACCAAGTTATTCTCTTCGGTGAATACTGATACAAAGCACTAATTTAGTACCTCGCCTATTTCCTCTGGCTCCACGCATTGGTTCTGTCCTCTATCCTTGAGTGGGCCAATCCTTTCCCTGGCTACCCGCTTGTTCTTTATATACATATAAAATGCCCTGGGACTCCCCTTAATCCTGTTTGCCAAGGATTTTTCATGACCTCTTTTAGCCCTCCTGACTCGCTGCTTAAGTTCCTTCCTACTTTCTTTATATTCTTCAAGGGCCTCGTCTTTGAAAACACGAAAAAACAAGATTAAGCGGTTCAACAGGGTGGAGCCAAAACCTTCTACAATAATAATAAATCTCTCCTGAACTGACTCCAGTAGCTATTGGAAATATTTGCCAATGGCTAGTCACGGCAATGCAAATCATAGTAGATTATCTCAGTATCGGTGTTTACGATCACAAGGAAGACAACAGCATGGAGTTAATTGCCGAGCCAAATGCAGACATAAGCTTCAAGATAATCTTCCGCAAACACTTTGTGAAGTGACCTGAAGTGACATACTCTCCCACAGCAGGACACAAAATGCCAATGATAATCAGCCCAGTAAAGAACTGTTTTGGCCCATTGATAAATTGTTCCTGTGCATCTGTCCCTGCCTGTTACATCTCAGAACGATAATAGTTAGACTGATCATTTATCCAGCCCTGAGCAAACTTGCAAAACTGCTCCAGGAACTTGTATATCAAGTATGAATGACTGGATAGTTTTCATAGCTGTACAGACATAGATATAGAGATTTATCTTGATGACTCATAGTCAGATAGACATGTGCAGCTTATTTTCATTCGAATCCTTTTATAGCCAATTTGCTCTCCTTTGTCTATTCTATTCATTGCACAAAATTCGATAGCCACAGGTGCCTTGCAATACCTTGCCCATTCTTCACATGTTAACCTGCAGAGAAAATGTCAGCTAGCTATTCAGACAAGGTGCGTGGGTGGGCACCACATTGGAACTTGCTACTTAACAACATCTAACATTCAGGCATGCCCTTCTAGCACTGATGTAGAGATGCCAGCGTTGGACTGGGGTGAGCACAGTAAGAAGTCTTACAACACCAGGTTAAAGTCCAAAAGGTTTGTTTAAAATCACTAGCTTTTGGAGCACTGCTCCTTCACCTGAGGAGTCACCTGAGGAAGGAGCAGTGCTCCGAATGCTAGTGATTTGAAACAAACCTGTTGGACTTTAACCTGGTGTTGTAAGACTTCTTACTGCTTCTAGCACTGGTCTTACAGAAGGATCAACAGCCAAAGCTCAGGTCCTATTTCACCAACCATAGCCAGAGGCTGCAGCTACCTGCAGTACCCCAAGCAACATCCAAGCTCACATCAGCCTAGGGGGTAAAAATGTGGGCTCCTTGTTAAACATGAACCTCCTGCGAGGACTCATGTGGTGTGAGCATGGAAGCGGTTGCATTTCCACAAGCTCTGGCTCGTCTTTTAATCCTTGACTTTATCCTTGTGCACATTTCATAATTGTCTTTTCATGGTAATATGTCCGCAGATGATCTTGATTGGAGTTTTGCTGTGAGGAGCTGGGTTATTAATAATAATAATAATAATAATAATAATAATAATAATAATCACTTCTTGTCACAGGTAGGCTTCAATGAAGTTACGGTGCAAAGCCCCTAGTCGCCACATTCCGGTGCCTGTTCAGGGAAGCCGGTACGGGAATTGAACGCGCGCTACTGGATGGTGACTTCGGCTCCATGTTGCAGGTCTATGGTGCTCACCTTCAGGAACAGTGAAGTATCCTTGGGCGAATGGGGATAGCGCAGGAGAGAATCTATAAATTTGACAGAGCACTTTCCTTAGTACGAGCTGCCTTCGATTCATTGAGATCCTGCTGCATGGCATCATAGATTCCCTACAGTGCAGGAGGCCATTCAGCCCATCAAGTCTGCACCAATGCTCTGAAAGAGCACCCTATCTAGACCTACACCCCCTATCCCCATAACCAAGTAACACTCACCTCACCTTTTGGACACGCAGGAGCAATTTACCATGACCAATCCACAAAGCTTGCACATCTTTGGACTGTGGGAGGAAACCGGATCACCCGGAGTAAAACCAGTCAAACACGGTGATAACATGCAAACTCCACACAGTCTCCCAAGGATGTGATTGAACCAGGGTGCCTAGCGCTGTGAAGCAACAGTACTAACCACTGTGCCGCCACCATATCGTATATCCTGATAGATTTGGGAGGCAGCGGTCAGGTGAGGAACGTCCTTACATCCAGTTTCTTTCTTTTTTTTCATACATTTAGAGTACCTAATTCATTTTTTCCAATTAAGGGGCAATTTAGTGTGGCCAATCCACCTAACCTGCACATTTTTGGATTGTGGGGGCAAAACCCATGCAAACTTGGGGGGAATGTGCAAACTCCACACGGACAGTGACCCAGAGCCGGGATCGAACCTGAGACCCCAGCGCCATGAGGCAGCAGGGCTAAACACTGCGCCACCGTGCTGCCCTCATCCAGTTTCTGACGGACAGTGAGAAGCGAGTTCCCCCACTGAGTTTGGAGATTGGATGCTATGCTTTAGCAATCCTGATTTGGAGGCTGGATGCATCAGGTTCGACAGAGCACAAGGTATCCGGTCTTCAAGGCCTGTGATTGGATGGGCCATCCGAACGCTGGCCTTGTACTGTCCTGTTAAACGAAGGTACTTTGTTTGTTGGAATCCTCGAGAAATTCTGACTAGCATTTGATAATCCTTTCATGACTTTGGCAAATTCAGGCAACATAGGTGATGCATTATGCTGCAGTTCTTCAATAATATTGGACATTACTCCCTTATGACTATGCCTTTTTGACTATTTGTTGTTGGCTTTTAGCCTGCATGGGTGTGTGAAGTGTGAGCACTAGGGCGAAAGTTGCTTCTTAACCTGTTCTAGCAAAAAGCATATTAAATCGATTATATGGTCTGTGCACAGCTTTACTCTTTTATTTTTTATGCACTGTTATTCTTGCAGTTTGGGGGGGGTGGGTGGAGAAGATATACTTTGGACACCCTTTATATTCTCTCTCCCTCCCCCCTCCCAGTTAGAGCTAATGGTATTGGGTTTTTATTTTACTTTTCATTATTTTGAATTTAAGCCTCACTTGTGCTTACGAATGTCTCCTCAGAACTATTGTCGTTGTGATCTTATTTTATATTTTTGTTGTGCTGGGGTTTGTAATATGTTGACTGGGTCCTGCAATGGTACAGACTGGTCTTTTATCTGAGAAAAGAACGTTATTCGGTTGTCGTGGTGCCTCTGGTGTGACTTAAGATGATGAGGTGTGTTTTGATGCACGCCCGAATGTGGTGTGAAAATTAAATCCTTTATCTATCCTTAACAAGCCAACTTTGTTGGCACGGTGGCGCTGTGGTTTAGCACTGCTGCCTCAAGGCGCTGAGATCCCAGGTTCGATCCCGGCCCCGGGTCACAGTCTGTGCGGAGTCTGCACATTCTCCCCGTGTCTGTGTGGGTCCCACCCCCACAACCCAAAGATGTGTAGCGTAGGTGGATCGGCCATGCTAAATTGTCCCTTGATTGAAAAAATAATAATTGGGTACTTTAAATGAAAAAGAACAAGACAGCTTGTGTCTCGACTCTTCTACTTCTCCGGTGCAAAATATCCTGATTTCTGTGGTGTCTAAACAGTTAATTATCACGTTTAATGACACCTTGGGCGAGATCCTTGGGCGAGATTCTCCGACCCCGGGCCGGGGGGGGGGCACGATTCATGCGACGTCAGTGACCGGAGCGGCGGCGTGGCACGGGCCGCTCTACGCAGCCCCCTCCCGGCGTTTCTCCGCGTGCGATGGGCCGAGTGGCCACCAAGATAGACCGAGTCCTGCCGGCGCCGTTCACGTGTGGTCCCACGGCGGGACCTCGCCGTTCATCCTGCAGGGGGCGGCCTGGTGGTGGGGGGATCCGACCCTGGGGGAGGCCTTCACCGTGGCCTGGCCCGCGATCAGGGCCCACCGATCGGCAGGCCGGCTTGTCCTGGTGTGGGCCTATGTTCCTCTGTGCCAGGTCCCTGTAGCTCTCCGCCATGTTGCGACGGGGCCAGCGCAGAGAAGGAAACCCATTTGCAAATTCGCAAATGCCATAGCACGCATGCGTGAATTCGCGCTGGCCGTAGCGCGCATGCGCAGACCCGCGACTCCGGTTCTGACGCCTGTATCGGCAGCTGGAGCTGCGTGAGTCGCTCCAGTGCCGTGCTGGCCCCCTGTGCAGCGCAGGATCGCTGCTTCTAGGGGCCTGTTGATGCGTCGTAAAACGCGACGGCGGACGGAGAATCCCGCCCACGGTATCATAAAACTTGCTCATTAACGGTTCAGACGGCGTCAACACTTAGCCTCAGGATCAGAGAATCCCGCCCCTTATGTTCCAGATCCTGTGTTAGTACATTAGGTACCTTGCAGTCTTGGGAAAGAGACTTGGCAACTAATATTGATGAGGAGATACGAGATGGTATCTAGGATTATATCACTAAAATTTCAATATGTAACAAAATGAGGGAGACTCTGTTCAGGATATTGCACAGCTTGCATACCACACTGTTTCAAACACAGGTTTGAGCTTGGTACATCACTGATGTGCCTAAAGTGCCTGGTAGTCGAGGGTGGTTCTATACACTGCACTGAATATGGACCTGTGTCAAGATTCAATCCTATTGGTCTGATGTAGTTAAGGAGCTCAAGAGGATATTTGGCGGAGCCTTACAACATGATCCTTTGGTCCTAATTCTAGGTCTTCCAGATGGGAGAATTATTGACATGAAAAAAGGCTGAATACCATCCTAACTTTTGCTCAGAAAAAGATTCTCTGGTCCTGGATCAGTGACAAGTATCCTTCGATTCAAAACTGGCATAAAATAGCCACGGAATGAACACCTATGAATTCCTGACATCTGTGCTCCTTTCTAAGTCTGATATATTCCATAAAGCGAGGGACTCCCATCTCAAATTTATAGGCTCTACTCTGTCTTACGGCATTCAAGGCAGTGCTGAGGGTTTTGGTCAAGGGCGATATCATGACCAGTACAGGCTTGGAGGGCCGAAGGGCATGTTTCTGCGCTGTATTGTTCTTTGATCTGCACCTGCAAGGTTTCCCATGAGCCATATTTCATATCTTGATCACTCTATACATAAAAGGTGTGTATCTTGATACGTTACTCTACCTTGTTTGCATGGCTTCATCATCTTCCTCACCCCCCAACCCCATTTTCTGACTGTATAAAGTGAAGCACTAGTTCTTAAGGACCGTTGTTCTGAATATATCCTATCTCTCTCTGTTCCTACGTTTGCAGAAATAACTGTTCTGTACAGTACCAATGGTGTTTTGAAAGTCTGTTGCATTATCTGTAAAAATGATAAAACTCTAATAAAAAATATACATTAAAAACAGGCACCATCTGAGCAATCAGGTGAGCACACCCTGCTACATGTACCAACTTGGCTGTGACTCATGAGATACACACCAGAATCAAGAATTTACACAGGCCATGAGTTACTGTACCTCCAGTTTCAGTTTGTCTACAAATTACTCCTGTGGAGAAGAGTTTAAATTAATTTGGCAGGCGAGGGGTGGTGGCCCCAGGATGAAAGATGAGACAAGAGAAACAAGGTGCACAGAGGACTAGAAGAGACAATAGATAAATAAGCACTAGAATAATGAATAGTTCAGAAATACAAAAGGATGAGCTGCGGAACAAATGCCAAGCAGTCTAAGATGGGTCTGGAATGCATATGTGTAACTGTACATAACATGGTAAATGAAGTTGATCAGCTGCAGGTGCAAATTGTCATCTGGGACTATGACATATTTGCAATAATAAAGGCCCGACTCAAAGGAGGAAATAGTTCGGAATTTGATATTCCTTTTTCAAGGGACTCTAGAAAGAGAGGGAAGGAAAAAGGAGAGCAGTAGCATTAATTAAATAAACAATTTTAGCACTGGAGAGGGATGATGCTGAGGGGAGCTAAGGACAGAGTCAATTTAGTGTGAATTAAAGAACAGAGAAGCTATTACATAATTGGGTGTATACAAGAGGTCAAGTGGGCGACACGGTAGCACAGTGGTTAGCACTGTTGCTTCACAGCGCCAGGGTCCCAGGATCGATTCCCGGCTTGGGTCACTGTCTGTGCAGGGTCTGCATGTCCTCCCAGTGTCTGCGTAGGTTTCCTCCCACAAGTCCCAAAAGACGTGCTTGTTAGGTGAATTGGACATTCTGAATTCTGCCTCTATGTACCCGAACAGGCGCCGGAATGTGACGACTAGATTTTCACAGTAACTTCATTGCAGTGTGAATAATGATAACTTGTGACAATAATAAAGATTATTATTATTATTATTAGGAAGGAGATAAGAGCAGAAATTTTAAAAGCAAATTATAGAAAGATGCAGGGACTAGAGGTCTGTGATAATGGGGACTTCAAAATATGGAATACAACAGTGTAAAGGGAAAGAGGAGGAGGCATTTCTGAAACACATACAAGAAAACCTTCTTGATCAGCAGCGTGGAATGTGGAGGCAGCAGCGAAGTGAAAGAGTTTGTCACAAATCTCAAAGAAAGCTGTCCATGGATGCAAGTACACAGTTCCTGATGATAATTTGATCATGACACTAATTATAGGGGATATCCACCATCGAGCAATAGAGTCAATCAGCCAAAGCAACCAATCACATTGAAGAATTCTCACAGATCCCGAATCCGAAAGTAAAATGCACTTATCTTTCACGGTTTAATCAGTTTACAGAGATCAAAATAGAGATTAGGTCAAACACATCGGATTATGGTAGAAGCTGAAAAATCACACAAACTTTATCATATTAAAAACATGTGAATAGATTGGAGAGTTGGGCAGAGAAATGGTAGATGGAGTTCAATCCTTGTGCAGATGCTGAAGATTGCGGACAGTTTCGGTGTGATTAGAATTGCAACAACAGGGACAGTGTGTTTTCAGCCCATCAAGGAAGCAAGCAGAAGTGAATCTAGTTCTCAGGAACGGAGTTGGACAACTAGAGTATGTTTCAACGGGACAGTATTTGGGGCACAGTGATCAAATCATTGTATATGTTGTGTTGCCCTATTATGTATTTTCTTTTATTTCCTTTTCTTCTCATGTATTTAATGATCTGTTGAGCTGCTCGCAGAAGAATACTTTTCACTGTACCTCGGTACACGTGACAATAAACAAATCCAAATCAACAGGTATATAATAGTAACAGAAAAGAAAGATACAAATGAGTGTAAAAATAACAAGAGAAGGATAAAGTTGGAAAGAGATCTAGTTCTGGTGGATTGAAATCAAGAATTGCTAAGCAAAACCATAATTGAACATTGGGAGGTGTTTAAAGCGAGGAAGGCTCTAATGCAGGTGAGGCACATTCCTATGAGACGGGGGAGAAGATAAAAGAGCTGGCCTGAGAGGGAACAGAGCGAGTACAAATTAGCATAGATAGAGGATTGGCTAACTGGTAAAAGAAAGAGTTGGAATAAGAGGGCAATTTTCAGGATGACAACCTGTTAACTAGTGGTGTGCCACAGGGGTCAGTGCTGGGGCCACAATTATTTACAATATATATTAATGACCACGATGAGGGAGATGAATGTGCTATTGCCAAGTTTGCGGATGACACAAAAACAGGTGAAATGGCAAGTGGAGAGAATGACAGAGTCTACAGAGGGATATAGCCAGGTTAGGTGAGTGGGCAAAAACCTGGCAGATGGGAATATAATGTAGGAAAATGTGAAATTAGGCACTTTGGTAGGAAGATTAAAGGAGCTGAATGTTATTTAAATGGAGAGAGGCTGCAGAAAATTGCAGCACAGACGGATTTGAGGGTCCTCGTACATAAATCACCAAAAGCTAGCAGCAAGTTTAGCGGGAAATTGGGAAGGCAAATGGAATGTTGGCCTTTATTTCAAAGGGAATGGATTATAAAAATAGGGAAGTCCTGCTAAAACTATACAAGGCACTAGTTAGACCACACCTGGAGTACTGTGAACAGTTTTGGTCCCCTTGTCTATGGAAAGATATATTGGCATTGGAGGCAGTGCAGAGAAGGTTCATTCGGTTGATCCCGGATATGGAGGGATTTTCTATTGAGGAGAGGTTGAGTAGGTTGGGCCTGTACTCATTGGAGTTTAAAAGAATGAGAGGCGAACTCATTGAGACATATCGGATTCTCAGGGGGTTTGACAGGGTCAATGCTGAGAGCAGTTCAATTCCCGTACCAGCCTCCCCGAACAGGCGCCAGAATATGGCGACTAGGGGCTTTTCACAGGAACTTCATTTCATTGTTAAACAACACAAGGGAGGAAAAAAAAAAAAAAAGTAGCAATGGAGAATCAAGTCTAGAAACTGCTGTTATGGATTGACTCTATCCCCATTCCCTCTAGTTTAAACAAGCAGGTAGTAATTAACATTCACTTATGGTTGCCAAATTACATTGTTAGACTAGTTTTTTTCTAAAAGAAAGAGAAACTGGGCTTCTTTGGAGTTTCCAGCACATCAATCTGCTGAGTCACAGCTATCGGATAGCAAAAAACATGAACTGTACAAACAGTTCCATTGTCTCTTAATAAAAATAATAGTCACAATAGTCCATGACTTCAGATATTGTTTTAATTTGATGCGAGCATCACTGACAAGGCCAGCATTTATTGCCCATCCCAAATTGGCCTCGGTGGTGATAAATGTGCTTGAACACAGCCAATTTGCATTTGGTAGACCATTTCAAAGGGTTGTGAGAGTTAACAATGCTGCTGGGGCTGAATTCACACACACTGGGTAAGGACAACACGTTTCTTTCCCTAAAGGGCAGCAATGAACCAGCTACCACAAGTTGGCAGTTTCAACGTTACCATTACCGATGCTAGATTATTCAAGATGTATTTAACTGGTGGCAGTATGGTGGCGCAGTGGTTAGCATCCAGGCCCTGGGTCACTGTTGATGCGGAGTTGGCACATTCTCCCAGTGTTTGCGTGGGTCTCACCCCCACAACCTAAAGATACGCAGACTAGGTGGGTTGGCCATGCTAAATTGCCTCTTAATTGGGGGAAAAAATAACTCTAAGCTTATTTTTAAAAACGACTTATTTAACTGGATTTGAGCTTTCCGTTTGAACTCACACCTTCAGATCATTAGTCCTGTCTTCTGGAACCAATATGCTGCTACAACCCATAGCTTCAACAGCCCGAGACGCAGGTTCATTCGCACAATCCATGAGATTTTTAAACAATGGCAAGTCGGGGACTAATAAATATCCCTTAATGATTGGTAGCATTTAAAGTACCCTTGACTAAATTCACCAAGGGTGCCTTGAAACCAGTGATGGTGTTGGTCTATTTTCACAATGTAATACTTCTAAGCCTGGCAGCGGGTGCAAATATTAAAAGTTTCCAATGTAACGAGTGGACACCTGTTGGTTCTAATGTCATCTCTGGTCGAGGCCTGCAAGCTTATCTGGCTTTTTATGTTCATTCATGGGATGTCAGCATCACTGGCAAAGCCGGCATTTTGTTGCTCATCTCAAAATGCCTTTGGATTCAACATTCTTTAAGGAAAGCTCATGAATATGTATGTGTGTGACAAACACTTTGGGATTGTGCATGTGCATATCTTTTAGGAACAGTGTGTGAAAACTTTGGGCAAACGGGGGCGCAGTGCGGCCGGGAGATCCCTCATCCGGATCTACCCGGCTAGCCACGCCTCGAGATCCAACAAAATCTCAATGTGAATGGGATCAGTCCTTAGCAAATCTGCATATTAGAGTGAGGCAGCTAGTCTCACTCTAATATGCGCTCGCCTGATCTACCAAGTCCCTGGGATCTAACCCCTTCACCTGGCAGGCCTTAGACAAATGCCGTTCAGTGCTGGCCTGGTACCCTGGTACTGCCAGCTGGGTGCCTGTCTGGCGATGCCTAGGTGGCACTGCCAGGTTGGTAGGTTGGCATTTTGCCCATGTCGAGAATCAGGCCTGGGGGTGCTCTGCCCCCTTATAAGTGAGATGGGGGCATCCTGATTTCGTCTTGCACAGAGGAGTTCTGGTGAGTGGAGCTCCTCAGTGCAGGAAATGGGACTAATTGTGGCCTCGGCTGTGCATTCCCTGTGGAGGCTTGGATTGCAACAAAGTTCTGTTGTATAGTTTCTTGGTGCTGCAAGGTCGATATGGGACTCTGTTGTAATTCAGTTAGATCACGCCCTTTAGAATTTTCCATTTTTCTGCAGACACTAGGATATGACAGATGTTTCCTGCAGGGATGCCCGAATAAAGATGGTGAAGTCTTGTTATTAAAAAAACACTAATAACACTAAAAACACGTACATACATAGAAGATAGGAGCAGGAAGAGGCCTTTTGGCTCTTTGAGCCTGCTCCGCCATTCATCACGATCATGGCTGATCATCCAACTCAACAGCCGAATCCTGCTTTCTCCCCATAGCCTTTGATCCCATTCTCCCCAAGTGCTATATCCAGCCGCGTTTTGAATATATTCAAAGTTTTAGCATCAACTACTTTCTGTGGTAATGAATTCCACAGGCTCACCAGTCTTTGGGTGAAGAAATGTCGCCTCAGCTCTGTCCGAAATGGTTTACCCTGAATCCTCAGACTGTGGCCCCTGGTTCTGGACACACCCATCATTGGTAACATCTTCCCTGAATCTACCCCGTCTTGTCCTGTTAGAATTTTATACGTCTCTATGAGATCCCCCCTAATTCTTCTGAACTCCAGCGAGAACAATTCCAACCAAGTCAATCTCTCCTCATATGACAGTCCTGCCATCCCTGGAATCAGTCTGGTAAATCTTCGCTGCACTCCCCCGAGAGCAAGAACATCCTTCCTCAGAGAAGGAGACCAAAACTGCACACAATACTCCAGGTGTGGTCACACCAAGACCTCGTTCAATTGCAGCAACACATCCCTGCTTCTATACTCAAAACCTCTCGTCACAATTCACCCTCCCACCTAATTTGGTATCATCTGCAAACTTTGAGATGTTACATTTTGTTCCCTCATCCAAATCATTAATATATATTGTGAATAGCTGGGGTCCCAGCACCGATCCCTGTGGTACCCCACTGGTTACTGCCTGCCAATTTGAAAAGGACCCATTAATCCCTACTCTTTGTTTCCTCTCTGCCAACCAGTTTTCTATCCACCTTAATACATTTCCCCCAATCCCATGCGCTTTAATTTTGCACAATAATCTCTTATGTGGAACTTTGTCAAACGCCTGCTGAAAGTCCAAATATACCACATCGACTGGCTCCCCCTTGTCGACTGTACTGGTTACCTCTTCAAAGAATTCAACAGATTTATCAAGCATGATTTTCCCTTCATAAATCCATGCTGACTCTGACTGATCCTGCCACTGCTTTCTAAATGTTCCGCTATAAAGTCCTTGATAATGGATTCAAGCATTTTCCCCACTACCGATGTCAGGCTTACTGGTCTATAATTCCCTGCTTTCTCTCTACATCCCTTTTTGAATATCGGAGTGACGTGAACTACCCTCCAATCTGCAGGGACAATTCCAGAGTCTATAGAATTCCAGAAGATGACCACCAATGCATCCACTATTTCCAGAGCCGCTTCCTTAAGCACTCTGGGATGCAGATTCTCAGGCCCTGAGGATTTATCCGCCTTCAATCCCATCAGTTTTCCCAATACCATTTCTCTACTAATGTTGATCTCCCTCAGTTCTTCCCTCTCACTAAACCTTTCATTCTCCAATATTTCTGGGATCTGATTTGTGTCCTCGTTTGTGAAGACAGAACCAACCAAAGTGTGTATTCAATTGCTCCGCCATTTCTTTGTCACTTATTATGCATTCCCCTGTTTCTGTCTGTATTGGGCCTATATTTCTCTTTACCAATCTCTTTTTCTTTACATATCTGCAGAAACTCTTATGCAATAATGGGAGATGCGGCAAAAGTTGCGAACAACGTTTAATAAGAACTCCCGAATGAACTTAGTGACACAAACACATGAAACTTAATGTAATGCTATTACTTTTTCCTTCTGCACTCTTCATCATCTGAATTGAGTGTGGAGAAATTGTACACGTTTACCAAGCATAATTTGGAAAGATAATTAGGTGACTTCATAAAAACATGGGAACATTGCATCAGCAATTAATTTCAGGGACTACTTAAAGGAATGAGTAGGCAAATGGGACATGTTA
Organism: Scyliorhinus torazame; assembly: GCF_047496885.1. Lineage (NCBI taxonomy): Eukaryota > Metazoa > Chordata > Chondrichthyes > Carcharhiniformes > Scyliorhinidae > Scyliorhinus > Scyliorhinus torazame. The sequence goes on from NC_092715.1 coordinate 15,968,479, forward strand.
AATCACAACAAGGAGAGATCATGACTTTATATTTTTAAATAAAAGCAGGGGACAAGAGAAGAACAAAAAGATTATTGAGAACAACTGATCTGAAAGGGGAGAGAAAATGCTGGAAAATCTCAGCAGCTCTGGCAGCATCTGTAAGGAGAGAAAAGCGCGAACGTTTTGAGTCCAATGACTCTTTGTCAAAGCTAACAGAGAAAGTGGGAAATATTTATACTGTGGAGTGAGAATGAAAGACGAGTCATAGCCACAGAAACCCAGGGAAACGGGGTGTTAATAGCCACAGGAACCAAGGGAAAAGAGTGCTAATGGCAGTCCCCAGCCAAAAAGCCTTTTGATATCTCTGGGGACTGCCATTAGCACCCTTTTCCCTTGGTTTCTGTGGCTATAACTCATCTTTCATTCTCACTCCACAGTATAAATATTTCCCACTTTCTCTATCTGTTAGCTTTGACAAAGAGTCACTGGACTCGAAACGTTAGCTCTTCTCTCTATCTCCAGATGCTGCCAGACCTGTTGAGATTTTCCAGCATTTTCTCTTGTTTCAGGTTCCAGCATCCGCAGTAACTTGCTTTTGATCTGAAAGGGGACTATGTTTGGATTTATCACTGAATTTCACCTTGGTCTCTCTCGTTACCCATCTGCTATCCTTCGGGCAGCTCGCATTCCATTCCCTTGCCTCTTTAAATCCTCACTCCTCCAACCCGCATCGCGTTTCTACTTGCTGAGATTTGCCATTATCCCAGTGTCAGCCCTTACATTCAGAAGGGTTTCACAGCCTTCATTGGCAAAGATATCCAGTGCTGTGATCTTCCCAGCAGACACTCAAATGCAAAGGCGGCAGAGAAAGGGTGTTCTTCAACAATATCACAATAATAGGGTAATGAATAGTTTTACGTCATAGGTCACTAACTAGTCGCAAATCTCAGGCAAAGGCAAGCCATTATTGTGAACTTAAGAAATAGGAGGGCGGCAGCAGCCCCTCGAGCCAGCTACAGCATTTAATAGAATCATAACTAATCTTTAGCCTCACCGCCATTTTCACACCGTTTCATGGTATCTCCTGGGCTATAAATTTCTATCAACTCCGCCCGATAATCCAATGATTCACAACCCCCTGAGCAAGGATATTTCTCCTCACCTCGATGCCAAACCACCAACCCCTGCAAAGTTTTAGGCTCTCAAGCTAAGGGATACAGCCTCTCAGCTTCTAACCTGTCAAGCCCTCTCAGAACCTTGTGTCAACAAGATCACCTCCACGGTGTGTCGACCTATTCTACTGAAACTCTTCCTTCTCATCCGAGGGACCAATTTAGTGAGCCTTCATTACATCCCGTTTAAGGCAAGTGTTAAGTTCCTTGGGTATAAAATGTGAGTGAGGAAATTAGTCATATTTTGTTAAACAAGAGTCAGAGAAAGACTATACAAGCGCCAAACAGAACAAAAGGTCTTCAAAAAGACAGAGTATCAGAATTGGATGAGAACTCACCTGCATTCTGGGAAATAGCCAGGTGATAACCAGATGACAAAAGGGCTAAAAACACGAACTCAAACAACGCCCACAGCTTCATTCTCCCAGTTTCGATTAGATCGATTGAGTACGAGCAATGTCATCCACCAGAGTATTCAGCTTCCCTGCAACAAGAGCAATGCCTCAGTTATATTTCAATGGGTGATTAAAATCCAGAGCACTCAAGTATGTGACACAGAGAGTATTGCCTTTTTGTACTATTTGGGTACATCCTGTAGGAACTGGTAGAAGTCATGCTGAATATCTCAATTCTGCAGACTGTAAACAGTGCTGTTAGGCGCTGATAACACTTAATATTCTGGCTGACACTGTATCCTGTACACAGCAACATATATTGTCGGATCAACAGTTTTGTGCTCTGAAAATTGTGAATATCCATTTGTCATTGGCAAGTCTCCTGACAGCTCTGACTTTTGGGGTATAGTTTCAGTACCTCACACCTGAATGGCTACTTGTCATGTGTGAGCCTGTAGTCCAAAGGGGGTGGGGGTGGGGGCTCACTCATATGGGTAATCACAGTCAACCAGATTATTTTCTCCCTTGATATCTCCACATGTACTTTCACAAGCAAAGGTCATTAAGCCTGGTAAAATGGCCACTTCCTGACTCAGAGGCGCTACGGCAAACGGCTGTGCAGCCCGAGGACAGGTGACAGTGAATCCTTACCTAGAGCCTCCTGGTTCCAGCATCAAATGAAAATATTTAACAGTAAATCAATGTTATTTCAACAGTTACTTAAAAAAAAGACTCGTGCAAGACTGGAATAAAACAGAAAACGGAATTTATCTACAGTAATCCAAGCTGGACATCGAATACCGCAGCATAACAGCTTTGGAGCCTGCTCTTCACAGAATCGCCCACAGTAAATGAGAATTAGTGATCCGCTGGGAGCAGAAGTCGAGATCTCCAAATCACTTTACCGTAAATGCGATGATTGATTGACCTGCAAATCAGTGCTTTGGTTGGAGCCTTGAAATAATACTGCACAAACCGTAAAAGCATGGAGCTATGTTACTGCCATTCAATTGACTTTGGCTGATTTCCCTTGGTGGCTCAAACTGCATTGCATCAGATTTAGCCTCAGATGTGACAAGATGTTGAGTTGGTCAGAAGGGGAGACCATCAGTACTGCAGAAGAAATCCTCAGCCTGGCCTAAAATATGAACTCGCTTCCTGAAAAGGTGGTGGAAGCTGAACCATAAGGCAGAGGTAGATAGATTTTTGATAAGCAAAAGGGTGATAGGTTATCGGGGGCAGGCAGAATGCAGATTTGAGGTTACTATCAGATCAACCATGGAGCAGACTCAAGGGGCCAGACAGTCTACTCCTGCTCCTTGTTACATATGAGCTTGAGCTTATACGATCCCTTTAATGTGATAAAACATCACAGGAGCATGATGAAGGCAGGTATTAGCAGAAGTTACCAAGAGGTTTTAACAGAGTTTCTCAGGAGGAGAGAGAAAGACAGAGAATTTTAGGGATCAAGAGCAGAATTCTTGTCAATTGTCTCCTCCAGCTCAGGGACAACAAAGGCCTCTTACGCCCCCAGGTGAGATCAGCTCATAGGTCCAGACTAGCTAGTCATTCAAATAGCGGAACAGCTCACTGTCTTAGTCAGGTGAGCAGTTATAGGAAGCCTCTTGTTGACATATTCATGTATGCTAATGGGTCTCTTGTGTCATTGCTCACAGAAAATCAAAACATAGCAAATATTCCTCAAGAGTGCAATTATCATGCTGGAAGTTTACATATAGAGATCAGCGTGTTTTGGAACACACAAAACGCCATCTCAGCGAAGAAGTGCTCAGCTACAAACACAACTGTCTACCACACAATGGCAGTGCTCAAATAAGGAGTACATGGCATACATAAATTTTACATATTACGGGCAAGCTTTAAGTAGGTCACTTTTGACAATGTTACACTTTGAAAAGTTTTTGTGGACCAAATATTCAGTTTTCAACTGAGGTTAGGATCAATGAATGTCATTCTTCACATACGGAAATGGAATATTGCAATGCCAAAGGGTCATAAAATGTTCTCTGTAATTCAGTCATCCCCAGGGCCTGTCAATCAAGAACACGGATGTAAATAGCAGCCAAATTAATTAAAAATTACAGTAGAAAATGCTGGAAATAATAGTATCTATGTTTGCCCTTATAACAACAGTCACTACTCTTCAAGCATAACCTAACTTAAGTATTGCTTTGCTGCATTGTGATGAGATAAGGTGTGATGAGGTACTGGAGACATGCAGTCTTGCTGGGGCACAGCTCAATAGACACAACATCCAAGTGGCTCTGCTTTGTACCACGCTGGGTGAGGCCTTTAACTAAAAGATGCTTTGCCTAAGTGGCTAGACAGTATTTCTTGGCAAGGTACTCAACTGTGAAACCCATACATTTGGAAATTATCTCATTCTCTGCCAGCAGAGCTCACCTGGTCGTGAGTGAACAGAAGCAGGAACTGAGGCTGAATATTTTTATATCCCCTCCCCTGGCCGAGGTACTAAAAAAACAATTACAGTTTCTTGGGAGGCAGGAAGGTTTCCTGCTGTAAACTCTTCCCAGATACCTCTCAAAGATAAGACACAAAAGTGTTGATTGTGAAAAGACCGTTTAGCCTACAGATGCTATTCCTTGCAACTTTAATCATCAGATTTCCTCCATGGTTCTTTCCATTTCCCGAGGAGATAAATTTGAGTACATTGCAATTTAATTTCAGAAATAAATTTGTTCTGAAAAGGTTCCACGTACTTTAAATATTAAAGCAAAATGCATAACCCAGCAAGCCTAGGAGAATGCGTTTACCACGGCTGGATGAAGTGGCAATGTAATATATAATGGATTGTAAGTTTACTCATAGAATAAACACATTTAAAAATAAATAACATTTTAATGAAATAACTAATGTAAAAAACGCCATAATTTACATTTGTGTACTGCAGGAGTGCAGACGCTGTCTCAATCCACTTTACATTATGCTGGTAAAAAAAAACATTAGTAAGCATCCACAAAACAGATTACAAGGAAATCAAGGGGTAAGTTAATGGAATTCTGTCCACTTGCCTGCATAAGTGCAGCTCCGACAACATTCAAGAAGCTTCTTAGCATTCAAAGCGGCCCACTTGATCGTCACCCCAACCACCACCTTAAACAATCGCTCCCTGCACTTTCGACACACAGTGGCAGCCGTTATGCACCATCTGTAAGATGCACTGCAGCAACTCACCAAGACTCCTCCGACAGCACCTTCCAAGCATGCAACCTCTTTCACCGAGAAGGACAAGGGCATCTCAGACACATGGGAACACCACCACCTGCAAAGATCCACTCGCTATCCTGACTGTTGCAGTCTTAATCCTGAAACTCCCGAGCAGGGCTGCGGGTGTAGCTAAACCACATGGACTGCAACAGTTCAAGTACCAGGTTCACCATCACCTTCTCAAAGCCAACGAAGAAAGGCTAACAACTGCTGGGCTGGCCAATGATACATTCCACATACAAATTTTAAAAATCGCCATGCCAGTTTGTACTGAACCTTGAAAGTTCAAAAAGAACACTTATTAACCAATAGCTGCACTGGTAAAGTTCAAAACATCTAGTTGGAAACATGAAATGAAAATGAAAATCGCTTATTGTCACAAGTAGGCTTCAATGAAGTTACTGTGAAAAGCCTCTAGTCGCCACATTCCGGCACCTGTTAGGGGAGGCTGGTACGGGAACCGAACCGTGCTGCTGGCCTGCTTGGTCTGCTTTAAAAGCCAGCTATTTAGCCCAGTGTGCTAAACCAGCCCCTTCCAGGGAAATATATTCCTACTTTCTGACCTCCCATCAAATGCTGGCCAAGCCGGGATGGGATCCATGTATTACAATTTCCTCACAGGCACATAAATGCGCAACTTTCACAAAATGGTTGGAATTGGAGTGTCAGCGCAGGAATCTGAACTCCACACACACAGATATTTTGTCTGAAGCAGATTTTACAAAGAACTGTGGAATGCAACAAAACAACACATTTTCATCGCTGACCATCACTATGGGCAACGCTGTGTTAACACTGATGGTTGGCAAGTATGTAGATATTGCACTATCCCAAAAACAAACAAGGTTAAAGGGGAAAAACAGTAGCCATCTGAATGGGTTGCTGGGAACAACCAAGTGACATAAAATCTCTCCCACCAGATAACACCTTGGAAGTGGGTCTAATCCAGAGCAGTGACCCCAATCCAGAGGCCTAGGGAATAATGGTAGCATCTCCACCATCAGCCATTCCATGATATACAAACTTAGGAATTGAATCTGGAACTTTCTGATCTGGACAAAGCTATTAGGGGAGATACTGAAACACAAGCATTTGAATTCAGTGTATCATTTTCCACTGGTAGTTGTTTTCCACAGGAGTCCCTTACAGTACACGGAGGGATTTATACGTCTATCATTTTACAACCATAACCAACAGAAACAATCCCACAATTATGCAAGTGCCTTTGCAAGAACCTCCGGACAGAATTGACCGTCTCTCAGCCAAGGTCTCCGAATTTCTCAAATGTAGGAAACTAACATCCACAAACTCCACTCACTGCAAATGACATTAGAAATGAAAAAAAGATGAAAATCGCTTATTGTCACAAGTAGGCTTCAAACGAAGTTACTGTGAAAAGCCCCTAGTTGCCACATTCCGGCGCCTGTTTGGGGAGGCTGGTACGGGAACCGAACCGTGCTGCTGGCCTGCCTTGGTCTGCTCTCAAAGCCAGCGATTTAGCCCTGTGCTAAACCAGCCCCTGTTTACTTCCCATACTTAATGAAAATGGTGTTTAAATTTATTTACAAACCGCTGCCAACATTGATATAGTGTGCTTTTGTTGGCACAACCTGAGAATAAGTTCGATCCGAGGCGAACAATTGGAAGCAGTATGACGACTTGCATTTACATGAGCATGTGAAAGATCACCTTATCAGTCACACCACATTGAATTGATGCTCTCATTGCAGTCATTATCGCACCAAAAACTCTTGTTTTCATACAATATATTCACAATGAATTGCATAACCCCAGATCGAATAATAAATTTAAATAATCCATGGGGTCAAATGATCTTGAAAACAAATTCTCGCCATGTCAAATTTACTTGAAGGAGCTGAGCAACGTCCCCTCTGAAATATTTTTCATTGTGCACAGCCTATTTATTTCAGCATGTGGAACCTTTCAATTTTGTCTCTTCACACAGCATCTTAAATGGGCTTGCACAGTACCTTCAGCGTTACAGAGTAGTCACACAGGCAGCTTACAGGGAACATTGCTGCTGACTCATGCTGTGCTACACCTGCATGAACGGCAGTCATCCTGTGGTCTCCCACTACTGCAGCCATTCTTCAGTGTCCCCAGACAGCAAGTGTAGGTGAACTATTTGACTGTGGGGCATCACAGTGGAGCCCAATATTGCCAATATCCATTATTCATCTGTATGCAATGTTTATCTCTTGGCAGAATTTTGCACCCAATTTGAAATCTACTTGTGTTATGTCACTTTCTTTACTCAGAGGAACAGGGAAACCAAAAACTATAATTTTAATAAATCTTTATTATTGTCACAAGTAAGCTTACATTAACACTGCAATGAAGTTACTGTGCAAATCCCCGAGTCGCTACATTCCGGCACCTGTTCGGGTACACAGGGGGAGAATTCAGAATGTCCAATTCACCTAACAAATACGTCTTTCGGGACTTGTGGGAGGAAACCGGAGCACCCGGAGGAAACCCACGCAGACATGGGGAGAACGTGCAGACTCCGCACAGACAGTGACCCAAGCCAGGAATCAACCTGTGCTGTGAAGCAACAGTGCTAACCACTGTCACCATGCCGCTCATATCTAGAAGCAAGCTATTCCATAAGAGCCATCAAATTAACAAAATGTCCCACTTTGTCATTATGTTTGGAAAAAGTACAATGGAAGTCAGAGAGCTGGCATGGGCCTGATGAGCTGAGTTGTAATGATTCCAAAGTTGACTAAGAAGTATCCAATGACAATTTATCAAAAAACATCTCCGCAGACCTCCCGTCTAGAGTTGGTGCCTTTTCCCACAGCAGGAACCTTAAGGTACAAGTCACCCGGCTGAAGGCAATCTCTTAAATGATTTAACTAATCTCAACTGGGGTGAAAGGAGCAGCAGCACAACTAGGACCAACTGAACATGGAGACAAAGAAACAGCAGCCAGAATCAGAGTCTCCTCGGTAAAGGAGAAGAGAACTTTGGAAGGGGCAGGGTGCTGGGAATCTACTTCATTCCAGACACAGGTGAACACCACCACCTGCAAGTTCCCATCCAAGCCATGCACCACAGTGACTTGTAATTGTATCCCTGCCCCTGCACAGTTGCTGGGTCAAATTCCTTAAACTAATCAGTCTATGGCTGTACCTGCACCACATAGACTGCACCACATGGAAGCCAGCATGCAGGTGGATGCAACAAGCAATTAGGAAAGCAAATGGTATGTTAGCCTTTATTGCAAAACGATTTGAGTACATGAGTAAAAGTGTCTTGCTGCAATTGTATTGAATCTTTGTGAGACCACACCTGGTGTATTGCGTGCAGTTTTGTTCGTCTTACCCAAGGAAAGGTGAACTTGCCATAGGGGAAGTGCAACAAGTGTAATGGAATATTCCTCACTTGCCTGGACGAGTGCAGCTCCATCAACACTCCGGAAGCTCGATGCCATCCAGCAGCCCGCTTGATCACTACTCCTTCCACAAACATTCAACCACCACCACCGACGAACAGTGGCAGCAGTGTGGACCATCTACAAGATGCACTGCAGGAACTTACCAAGGCTCCTTAGACAGCAAACCCACAACTCTACCATTTAGGATGACGAGAACAGCAGATACCTGGGAACACCACCACCTAGAGGTTCCCCTCCAAGTCACTCAGCATCCTGACTTGGAAATACATCGTTGTTCCTTCATTGTTGCTGGGTCAAACTCCTGGAACTCCCTCTCTAACAGCACTGTGGGTGTACCTACCCACATGGACTGCAGCGGTTCAAGAAGGCAGCTCACTGCCACCTCCTGAAGGGATTGGCAATAAATGCTGACCTAGCTAGCATCCAGTAAATTGATTTAAAAAGAAAATCAAAAGTTCACCAGATTGATTCCTTTGTTTTTCTCTTCTCAACACTCGGTGATGGTTGGGTCGGTGATGGTGGGCTATCTTCACAAACCCCTCAGTTTTATAATGATCCACTCCTCATGAATAATTCCACAACGAACTCAACATAGAACAAAATCAGTAGGTTAGTTCATTTTTGCACACACTCAAATGCAGAGAGGGGGGGTGTCACTATGTAACCTCCGATACAGTCACAAAATAAAAGAGAGCTAATGGAAAGAAAGAGGTTCAGGACAAAGACCACAGACAAAATAAGAATTATTGTTTCACGTGAGTCCAGGGTCCAAAATCAAAAGTTCAATTGTGTATCTGTTCAGAGAGCTTAACAGGCTGAAGCTGATACTAGGTGATCACTTTTCCAGTACTTCCGTGATGGGGGGGAAGCATGTAGTTCAAGGCAGTGGCTCACTACTACTTATTATGGGGCAATTAGGAATGGGCAATAAATACTGGCCTTTTCAGCACGCTCACGTCTCAAGAATGAATTAAAAATCAACTATCCAACATTCATTAGACCTCTCCGCTACGTCAAAGAACATTCAAACATGATTTGCCTTTTTTTTTTTTTAATCCCCAAAAACTTTAATTGATCAGCTCGTACTTTCCAAATGATAATCAATTTTATCCCTGATTATTGTCACAGCATTTCCCAACAAGCTAAAATCAAACCAAAATACAGTGGATGCTAGAAATTTGAAATGAAAAACGAGAGAAAATATACACATCTATATCATCCTGGCTACTTTATCATTTTTTGTAAATATAATGAACAAACGCTTTACATTGGCTGAAGACATGACTGGCTGCGACTCTCACAAAAAGTAATTTCTCGCCTTCGGAAAACCACAGCAACCTCACGATCTCTAAAATGACCCGTGACTGTGGTAATCAAAAATGTAATGAAACAAAGGCTCGTCACATATCTGAGCCAATGAAGAAGAAATATCTGTGAGGACAAAGGACACTGAGACCTCTGGTAAACTTTATTAATGGATGAGACATTAACCATCTCAAACATCCAGACCAGAAATGGACACCCTCTGTCCAAACCAAGGTGAGGAAGCTACTGGAACCTGTTAAATTGCCTTTTGAAGCCTGAGGGGGCAGTCTGCCATCTTCTATCAACCTGTCCGGGTTAAAATGCCTGGCCCTCATCAACTTAGAAACTTCTTGACTAGTGCCTACTACAAGATTAATTAATCTCTACGTGCTTCTCCCATCACGGAAGTACTGGAAAAGTGATCACCTAGTATCAGTTTCAGCCTGTTAAGCTCTCTGAATGAATACACCATTGAATTGTTGATTTTGGACCCAGGACTCGCGTGAAACAATAATTCTTATTTTGTCTGTGGTTTTTGTCCTGAACCTCTTTCTTTCCATTAGCTCTCTTTTATTTTGTGACTGTATCGGAGTTACATAGTGACACCCCCCCTCTCTGCATTTGAGTGTGCGCAAAAATGAACTAACCCTCTGATTTTGCTCTATCTTGAGTTTGTTGTGGAATTATTCACGAGGAGTGAATCATTCTAAAGCTGAGGGGTTTGGGAAGATACCCCACCATCACAGAGTGTTGAGAGGAGAAAAACAAAGGAATCAATCTGGTGAATTTTTGATTTTCTTTTAAAATCAATTTACTGGATGGGGGGCGTCGCTGGTTAGCCCAGCATTTATTGCCAATCCCTAGTTGCCCTTCAGAAAGTGGTAGTGAGCTGCCTTCTTGAACCGCTGCAGTCCATGTGGTGTAAGTACACCCACAGTGCTGTTAGAGAGGGAATTCCAGGGGTTTGACCCAGCCACAATGAAGGAACAACGATATATTTCCAAGTCGGGATGCTGAGTGACTTGGAGGGGAACCTCTAGGTGGTGGTGTTCCCAGGTATCGGCTGTTCTCGTCATCCTGAATGGTAGAGTTGTGGGTTTGTTGTCTAAGGAGCCTTAGTAAGTTCCTGCAGTGCATCTGGCAGATGGTACACACTGCTGCCACTGTTCGTCGGTGGCGGAGTGGTTGAATGTTTGTGGAAGGAGTAGTAAACAAGTGGGCTGCTGGTTGGCGTTGGGCTTCCGTAGTGTTGATGGAGTTGCACTCATCCAGGCAAGTGAAGAATATTCCATTACACTTGTTGCACTTCCCCTATGGCAAGTTAATCTTTCCTTGAGTAAGACGGACAAAACTGCACGCAATACACCAGGTGTGGTCTCACAAAGATTCAATACAATTGCAGCAAGACACGTTTACTCCTGTACTCGAATCCTTTTGCAATAATTAGGTTTTTGCACTGAGTGCTGAATTTGGTGCATTTTGAGTGCTATAGTAAGAGTTTGGTGACCGAGGGAGTATAAGGCTTCATTTTTATCTAAAGTTTAGTCTTTCTTTTATTTAGTTAATTAACTTAAAAGTTGCTGTTTGGTTTCGAAGAAGGTGAATTTTCAATCAGCTTTAAAAAAGCTTCTACTTGTAGGCACTTGCAGCTGGAGCTTGTTAATTAGTTAATTGGATTAGGCCAGTTTTCAGAGGCTAGATTCACAGTATAAAAGTGATCCCCTACAGTGTAGACGTTGTTTGCACTGAGTGCTGAATTTGGTGCATTTTGAGTGCTATAGTAAGAGTTTGGTGACCGAGGGAGTGCTGAATTTGCTGCATTTTGAGTGCTATAGTAAGAGTTTGGTGACCAAGGGAGTTAGGTGAGGAGGGAGTAAGGTGCTCCTTTCATTTTGTTTCCGACATTTCCGCGAAGAGTGAGAAGAGAGCCAGGAGTTTACAGAAAGTGTAGCTGACTGGGAGCAGAGTCGGAGGGCGGAGATATAATTAGTCCACAGGGCAGCTATATTCTGTCAGGTAAGAGGGGATGGAGGCTAGGCCAGTTGCATGCTCCTCCTGTAGGATGTGGGTGGTGAGGGATACCACCGGTGTCCCCACTGACTATACCTGCGGGAAGTGCACCCAACTTCAGCTCCTCAAAGACAGTGTTAGGGAACTGGAGCTGAAGATGGATGAACTTCGGATCATCCGGGAGGCAGAGGGGGTGATTGAGAAGAGTTACAGGGAGGTAACCACTCCCAAGGTACAGGACAAGAATAGCTGGGTTACAGTCAGGGATCCCTTCTGGCCGTTCCCCTTCAAAACAAGTATACCGTTTTGGATGCTGTTGGGGGGGATGACCTACCGGGGGAAGGCCCTAGTGGCCAGGTCTCTGGCACTGAGTCTGGCTCTGGGGCTCAGAAGGGAAGGGGGGAGAATAGAAAAGCAATAGTTGTAGGAGATTCAATGGTTAGGGGAATGGATAGGAGATTCTGTGGTCGCGAGCGAGACTCCCGGAAGGTATGTTGCCTCCCGGGTGCCAGGGTCAGGGATGTCTCGGATCGTGTCTTCAGGATCCTTAAAGGGGGAGGGTGAGCAGCCAGAAGTCGTGGTGCACATTGGTAACAACGACATAGGTAGGAAAAGGGGCGTGGAGGTAATAAACAAGTTTAGGGAGTTAGGCTGGAAGTTAAAAGCCAGGACAGACAGAGTTGTCATCTCTGGTTTGTTGCCGGTGCCACATGATAGCGAGGCTAGGAATAGGGAGAGAGTGCAGTTGAACACGTGGCTGCAGGAATGGTGAGGGAGGGCTTCAGGTATTTGGATAATTGGAGCGCATTCTGGGGAAGGTGGGACCTGTACAAGCAGGACGGGTTGCATCTGAACCAGAGTGGCACCAATATCCTGGGAGGGAGGTTTTCTAGTACTCTTCGGGAGGGTTTAAACTAATTTGGCAGGGGAATGGGAACCGGATTTGTAGTCCAGCAACTAAGGTAGCCGATATTTAGGACGCCAAAGCGTGTAATGAGGCAGTGGGGAAGGGAACACTGACAAAGGAGAGTACTTGCAGGCACGGAGATGGGTTGAAGTGTGTATACTTCAACGCAAGAAGCATCAGGAATAAGGTGGGTGAACTTAAGGCATGGATCGGTACTTGGGACTACGATGTGGTGGCCATCACGGAAACTTGGATAGAAGAGGGGCAGAAATGGTTGTTGGAGGTCCCTGGTTATAGATGTTTCAATAAGATTAGGGAGGGTGGTAAAAGAGGTGGGGAGTGGCATTGTTAATTAGAGATAGTATAACAGCTGCAGAAAGGCAGTTCGAGGAGTATCACCCTAATGAGTAGTATGGGTTGAAGTCAGAAATAGGAAAGGAGCAGTCACCTTGTTAGGAGTTTTCTATAAGCCCCCCAATAGTAGCAGAGATGTGGAGGAACAGATTGGGAAACAGATTTTGGAAAGGTGCAGAAGTCACAGGGTAGTAGTCATGGGTGACTTTAACTTCCCAAATATTGAGTGGAAACTCTTTAGATCAAATAGTTTGGATGGGGTGGTGTTTGTGCAGTGTGTCCAGGAAGCTTTTCTGACACAGTATGTAGATTGTCCGACCAGAGGAGGGGCAATATTGGATTTAGTACTTGGTAATGAACCAGGGCAAGTGATAGATTTGATAGTGACCACAATTCTATGACTTTCACTTTAGTAACGGAGAGGGATAGGTGCGTGCAACAGGGCAAGGTTGACAATTGGGGGGGGAAGGGTAAATACGATGTTGTCAGACAAGAATTGAAGTGCATAAGTTGGGAACATAGGCTGTCAGGGAAGGACACAAGTGAAATGTGGAACTTGTTCAAGGAACAGGTACTACGTGTCCTTGATATGTATGTCCCTGTCAGGCAGGGAAGAGATGGTCGAGTGAGGGAACCATGGTTGACAAGAGAGGTTGAATGTCTTGTTAAGAGGAAAAAGGAGACTTATGTAAGGCTGAGGAAACAAGGTTCAGACAGGGCATTGGAGGGATACAAGATAGCCAGGAGGGGACTGAAGAAAGGGATTAGGAGAGCTAAGAGAGGGCATGAACAATCTTTGGCGGGTAGGATCAAGGAAAACCCAAAGGCCTTTTACACATATATGTGAGAAATATGAGAATGACGAGAGCGAGGGTAGGTCCGATCAAGGACAGTAGCGGGAGATTGTGTATTGAGTCTGAAGAGATAGGAGAGGTCTTGAACGAGTACTTTTCTTCTGTATTTACAAATGAGAGGGGCGATATTGTTGGAGAGGACAGTGTGAAACAGACTGGTAAGCTCGAGGAAATACTTGTTAGGAAGGAAGATGTGTTGGGCATTTTGAAAAACTTGAGGATAGACAAGTCCCCCGGGCCTGACGGGATATATCCAAGGATTCCATGGGAAGCAAGAGATGAAATTGCAGAGCCGTTGGCAATGATCTTTTTGTCCTCACTGTCAACAGGGATGGTACCAGGGGATTGGAGAGTGGCGAATGTCGTGCCCCTGTTCAAAAAAGGGACTAGGGATAACCCTGGGAATTACAGGCCAGTTAGTCTTACTTCGGTGGTAGGCAAAGTAATGGAAAGGGTACTGAAGGATAGGATTTCTGAGCATCTGGAAAGACACTGCTTGATTAGGGATAGTCAGCACGGATTTGTGAGGGGTAGGTCTTGCCTTACAAATCTTATTGAATTCTTTGAGGAGGTGACCAAGCATGTGGATAAAGGTAAAGCAGTGGATGTAGTGTACATGGATTTTAGTAAGGCATTTGATAAGGTTCCCCATGGTAGGCTTCTGCAGAAAGTAAGGAGGCATGGGATAGTGGGAAATTTGGCCAGTTGGATAACGAACTGGCTAACCGATAGAAGTCAGAGAGTGGTGGTGGATGGCAAATATTCAGCCTGGATCCCAGTTACCAGTGGCGTACCGCAGGGATCAGTTCTGGGTCCTCTGCTGTTTGTGATTTTCATTAATGACTTGGATGAGGGAGTTGAAGGGTGGGTCAGCAAATTTGCAGACGGTACGAAGATTGGTGGAGTTGTGGATAATAAGTAGGGCTGTTGTCGGCTGCAAAGAGACATAGATAGGATGCAGAGCTGGGCTGAGAAGTGGTAGATGGAGTTTAACCCTGAAAAGTGTGAGGTTGTCCATTTTGGAAGGACAAATATGAATGCGGAATACAGGGTTAACGGTAGAGTTCTTGGCAATGTGGAGGAGCAGAGAGATCTTGGGGTCTATGTTCATACATCTTTGAAAGTTGCCACTCAAGTGGATAGAGCTGTGAAGAAGGCCTATGGTGTGCTCGCGTTCATTAACAGAGGGATTGAATTTAAGAGCCGTGAGGTGATGATGCAGCTGTACAAAACTTTGGTAAGGCCACATTTGGAGTACTGTGTACAGTTCTGGTCACCTCATTTTAGGAAGGATGTGGAAGCTTTGGAAAAGGTGCAAAGGAGATTTACCAGGATGTTGCCTGGAATGGAGAGTAGGTCTTACGAGGAAAGGTTGAGGGTGCTAGGCCTTTTCTCATTAGAACGGAGAAGGATGAGGGGCGACTTGATAGAGGTTAATAAGATGATCAGGGGAATAGATAGAGTCGACAGTCAGAGACTTTTTCCCCGGGTGGAACAAACCATTACAAGGGGACATAAATTTAAGGTGAAAGGTGGAAGATATCGGAGGGATATCAGAGGTAGGTTCTTTACCCAGAGAGTAGTGGGGGCATGGAATGCACTGCCTGTGGAAGTAGTTGAGTCAGAAACATTAGGGACCTTCAAGCAGCTATTGGATAGGTACATGGATTATGGTAAAATGATATAGTGTAGATTTATTTGTTCTTAAGGGGAGCACGGTAGCATTGTGGATAGCACAATTGCTTCACAGCTCCAGAGTCCCAGGTTCGATTCCGGCTTGGGTCACTGTCTGTGCGGAGTCTGCACGTCCTCCCCGTGTCTGCGTGGGTTTCCTCCGGGTGCTCCGGTTTCCTCCCACAGTCCAAAGATGTGCAGGGTAGGTGGATTGGCCATGATAAATTGCCCTTAGTGTCCAAAATTGCCCTTGGTGTTGGGTGGAGGTGTTGGGTTTGGGTAGGGTGCTCTTTCCAAGAGCCGGTGCAGACTCAGGGGGCCGAATGGCCTCCTTCTGCACTGTAAATTCAATGATAATCTATGATTAATCTAGGACAAAGGTTCGGCACAACATCGTGGGCTGAAGGGCCTGTTCTGTGCTGTATTTTCTATGTTCTATGTAATAAAGGCTAACATACCATTTGCTTTCCTAATTGCTTGTTGCATCCACCTGCATCAACTCATGAACAAGGAGACTGGGGGAAGCAGTGGCATAGTGGTATTGTCGTTCAGTTAGTAATCCAGAGGCCCAGGGAAATGCTCGGAGGACACAGGTTTGAATCCCACCAGTAGGTGGAATTTGAATTCAATAAAAATCTGGAATTGAAGTCGAATGATGACCATTAAACCAGTGTCATTTTTTGTAAAAACCCATCTGGTTCACTAATGTCCTTTAGGGAAGGAAAACTGTCGTCCTTACCTGGTCTGGTCTCCATGTGATCCCAGACCACAGCAATGTGGTTGATTCTTAAATGCCCTCCGGGATGGGCAATAAATGCTGGCCCAGCCAGCGACGCCCACATCCCATGAACTAATAAAAAACAAAAATCCCAGTCCATTTGGACATCAACACTTGCCAATCTCTCATCCTTTCTGTTTCTCCTTCCAAAGTGGATAACTTCACACTGATTCACATAGTATTCCATCTGCTATGTTCCTACCCACTCACAAAGTCTGTCTAAGTCCCCTTGGAGCCTCTTTGCATCCTCCTCACAACTTACATTCCCACCTAATTTTGTGTCATCAGCAAACTTGGAAATATTACATTTGGTTCGCCCACACCCAAATCATCGGTATATATTGTAAATAGCTGAGACCGAAGCAGTGATCTTTGTGGAATCCACTAGTCACAGTCCGGCTACCTGAAAATTACCTTTTTAATCCTACTCTGTTTTCTGTTCCCCACAACTCATATTTTATGTCTTGCATTTGCAGATCTGGGTGTCCTGGTACATGAATCACAAAATATAGGTGCATTCGACAGGCAAATGGAAAGTTGGTGCTTATTCCCTGCAGAATGGAATATAAAAGTAGGAACATTTTACTCCAGTTATACAGGGCTTTGGTGAAACCACATCTAGAATACTGTGAACAGTTTTGATCTTCTTATTTGAAGAAGGATATAATTGCATTAAAAAACAGTTCAGGTTCACTCCTCTCACCCCTGGGATAAAGAGCTCATCTTATGGAGAAAGGCTGGGTCTATACCCATTGGAGTTTAGATGAATGAGAGGTGATCTTATTGAAACAGATATGATCCTGATTGGACTTGATAAAGTGGGTACCGGGAGGATATTTGCTCTTGGGGAGAGTTAATCGAGGAGACACAGTTTGAAAATAAGAGGTCTCCCTTTTTATTTTCTCTCAGACATGGAACATAGAACATGCAGTGCAGAAGGAGGCCATTCAGCTCATTGGGTCTGCACCGACCCACTTAAGCCCTCACTTCCACCCTATCCCCGTAACCCAATAACCCCTCCTAACCTTTTTGGTCAATAAGGGCAATTTATCATGGCCAATCTACCTAACCTGCACGTCTCTGGTTCGCTGATCTGTGGAATTTTCTTACCTGGAAAGCAATGGTGGCTGGGACACTGAATTTATTCAAGGCCGGGTTACATAGATTTTTAATTGACAAAGGAATAAAGGATTATGGAAGGCAGACAGGCAGGGTTGAGACTTCAACCACTAGGGGCAGCACGGTAGCATTGTGGATAGCACAATTGCTTCACAGCTCCAGGGTCCCAGGTTCGATTCCGGCTTGGGTCACTGTCTGTGCGGAGTCTGCACATCCTCCCCGTGTCTGCGTGGGTTTCCTCCGGGTGCTCCGGTTTCCTCCCACAGTCCAAAGATGTGCACGTTAGATGGATTGGCCATGATAAATTGCCCTTAGTGCCCTAAATTGCCCTTAGTGTTGGGTGGGGTTACTGGGTTATGGGGATAGGGTGGAGGTGTTGACCTTGGGTGGGGTGCTCTTTCCAAGAGCCGGTGCAGACCCGATGGGCCGAATGGCCTCCTTCTGCACTGTAAATTCTATGAAATATCAGCCTTGATCATAATCGAATCGCAAATCAGGCTTGAGCGGTTGGCCTACTCCCATGCCTATGTTCCTTATTTATCTATTTTTATTCTGTCTTCCCTGCCTTCTCCTTTCCATTGGCAGCCGCCACTTCTCTAGGGAAGATATAAAAAGTGCCCAGTTAGTACCTTAGCAGTGCCCTCTGCTTGCACAAGATGTTCTCCCAAGCAAATCCACCCACCCTTTGGCTACATTTTTACCATTTATATCTTTATAAAAAAACTTGTGTTTTTTTCATGGAATCATTGAATTTACAGTGCAGAAGGAGGCCATTCGACCCATCGAGTCTGCACCGGCTCTTGGAAAGGGCACCATACTTAACCCCTCACCTCCACCCTATCCCCATAACCCTGCAACCCCATCTAACCCAAGGGCAATTTGGTATGGCCAATCCACCTAACCTGCACATCTTTGGACTGTGGGAGGAAACCGGAGCACCCGGAGGAAACCCACGCAGACACGGGGGGAACGTGCAGACTCCGCACAGACAGTGACCCAGCGGGGAATCGAACCTGGGACCCTGGTGCTGTGAAGCCACAGTGCTAACCACTGTGCTACCGTGCTGCTGCCAAATAAAAATAATTCCTTTTATGTAAGCCACTAATCTATTCTTATAACCTCTCTCTGTGCCTCTTATTTCCTGTTGAAGCTCCCTGTAGTTTCCATATTATGAACCTCTTTTTCGATCTCATTTTAATCATCCAGAGGGCGCTAGCTTTGGATGACCTTCCTTTCCCCACCATGAGATTATGTTTATTCTGTATTCAAACCATCTGCATCTTTGAAGGTTTCCCATTGTTTTGCCCTACAATTTTTGGTTCTAATCATCCTGATCTAGGACCACTTTTCACCTTACTAAAGTCACCTCTTCTCTCGTTCAATGTTCCAAACTTCGATTGTAGCTAGCCCTTTTCCATAAATATTCTAAAGCTGGTGATATGATCCTGGTTTCCCAAATGCTCTCCCACTGAAACATGTTCCACTGCCTCACTTCACTCCTTAACTTGATCCAGCATTGCTTCCTTTCTCTTGAAAACACACTGATGAGAAAATAACTTTTGTACACATTTCAGGAAATCCTTCCCACTTGGCCCTTTATTACTACCACTACAGCAGTCTATATTAGGGTAACTGAAGTTCACATTATCAGCCCTCTGCAGTTATTACATCGTTCAGGAAATTTTCCTGCAAATGTGCTCCTCTCCAGCCCCTTTCCACTATTTGGTGGCCAGTATCATATATGCAGCAGCATAATAACTCCTCTATTCCTCCTTAATTCCAACTAACGAGATTTTGTCTTTAACCGCTCAGCTATATTACCCCTTTTGAATGCTATAATAGTTTATTTGATCAATACTGTCACTCCACTCCTTTTAATCTTTCCTGAATACATTACAGTCATGAATATTATGTTCCTAATAATCCCCTTCCTGAACAGGTCTATATTATTACCATACATCATTATTTCATATGGTTACTGGAGCCTTCAGCTCACCAACTTTATTTACCATGCTCTGCAGGTTTACACAGGTGCATTTCACCCTAAGCTGCCTCACATGGATGGGCAGCATGGACAAGTTGGGCCGAAGGGCCTGTTTCCATGCTGTAAACATCTATGACTCTATGACATCCAGGGGCTGGTTTAGCACAGGGCTAAAGAGCTGGCTTTTAAAGCAGACCTAGGCAGGCCAGCAGCACGGTTCAATGCCCGTACCAGCCTCCCCGAACAGGTGCCGGAATGTGGTGACTAGGGGCTTTTCACAGTAACTTCATTTGAAGCCTGCTTGTGACAGTAAGCGATTTTCATTTTTCGTTTCAATTACCCTGTTGCATTTCTATTTCTGAATAATTATTTATTCTAGTATTAATAGCCTTTCCCAGTCTTCCATTCACCTCTTTCCTCCATGTCATCATGGTGCCAACTTTCTGCCATATTAATGAGGATACTAGGCCCAGCTATGGAGGTGCAACCTTCCTCATGACCCACCAGCCACAGAACAGGTCCCAATGTCCAAGGAATACAAGATGTTCCCTCTCACTCCATTTCCCTAGCAATGCATTACCTGTCTCATCCTAAACATTTGTACTCATGTGGCACTGGGAGTAACCTGAGATTTCTATCTTTGAGGTCCTGTTTTTCCATTTCAATCTCCTCCCTAACTCCCAACACTCCAGACTGCAGAGCCTCAGCCCTTTTTACTTCCTATGTCATTGGTTCCCACATGAACTACGACTTCTGTCTGCTCCGCGCACCCCTCAAAATGTTCTGCACCCTCTCAGTGAGGTACCTTACCTAGGCACCAGGGAGGAAATATACAATGTGGAACTCATCAGCAGTTACAGAAATGTTTATCTACCCCCCTGAATATCAAGTCCCTATTTTCCCTGCCTTGATACTTCTCAGTGTTCCCCAGCGCAGTTCCTTGCCCTACAGTGTCAGTAATGTTTGCCCAAAGTGTCATCACCCTTGCTGGTATCCAGCACTGAAAATTGGTTTGAAAATGTCACAATCTAAGAGAATGTCGACAATGTCTGCTTTCTCCTCCCTGCTGGTTAGCCATCCATTGTGGCGACTAGGGGCTTTTCACAGTAACTTAATTTGAAGCCTACTGTGACAATAAGCTATTTTCATTTAATTTTTTCATTTCATTTTTCATCCATTAACTATCCTCCCAAAGCCTCTAACTGCAAGAATGTGCCTGCCAAAAAATTCTCAGCCAGTCCTGCAGTGACTCCAGGCACTCCTCCAGGTACTCCTCAAGCTCAGAAACCCCAGGTTTTAGCTTGAACAACTAGAGCAGTGTTGTCCAATAGAAATTGACAATTTGCCACATGTTGCGATGATGGTGCAGTTTTAGGCAAATGCACAAATTTAAGTCAAATGCTTTATGTACCCTCAAATGATAGATAAATGTACTGCATATGTGCAAATATACTTATACATTTGCCAATCAAAACACCCACTATTTTAAGAAATGCACAAGAGTTAATATGAGTGTTGAGAACCCAGTCTCAAATGTCTATCACTAATTTTTAACATATTAACTAGAACTGCAATGAGCCATAGCTGCGTTCCTAATTAACCACATGTGGCCAGTGGCTGACATATTAGACCGACACACTTCCTCAAGTTCCCATATGGTATTGCAATAGGTCTCTGGTATCCAATCATTTCACTTAAAAATGTAACTATTTATGATATTATATACATACACACACACACACACCACGCATTTTAAGTTTAGTATTTCCTTACTCGTATTTATTTTCCAATTATTTAAGTTTACCGGTTTCTATTTAATAATTTGCATCTCTTTAAAGTTGGTATCCCCTTCTTAATTAAAGTTATCCTCTTAAATGTAATTGATTATACTGATTATTTACACTATGGAGTAATAAAGGACCAAAGGGGAACAGTCAGTCCATCAGGGCTTTGTCAACTCTTTTCAAGGGCAATCAGTTAGTCCCACTCCACCTACTCTTTCTCCATAATCGCTGAAATATTCTCTCCATCAAGTATTTATCCAACGCTACGACTGAATCTGTAGCCATCATCCTATCAGGAGGCACATTCCAAATTCTAACCACTTGTTGCGTTCAAGATTTTACACCTGTTACTGCTAGTTATTTTGCCAATTATAATGCCAATTATAATAATAATCTTTATTGTCACAAGTAGGCATACATTAACACTGCAATGAAGTTACTGTGAAATGTCCCTAGTTGCCACATTCCGGTGCGAAAAGAGTTGACAAAGCCCTGATGGACCAACTGTTCCCCTTTGGCCCTTTATTCCGGTGCCTGTTCGGGTACACTGAGCGAGAATTCAGAATGTCCAAATTACCTAACAGCACGACTTTCGGGACTTGTGGGAGGAAACCCACGCAGACACGGGAAGAACGTGCAGACTCCACACAGACAATGACCCAGCCGGGAATCGAACCCGGGACCCTGGTGCTGTGAAGCAACAGTGCTAACCACTGTGCTACTGTGCCAATCATATTCACAATAAACAATATATTTACTGCTGTGCCTTGGATTAAAATTACAAAGCATCTCCTTACCCCTATAGGGGCTGGTTTAGCACAGTGGGCTAAACAGCTGGCTTGTAAAGCAGAACAAGGCCAGCAGCGCAGGTTCAATTCCCGTACCGGCCTCCCCGAACAGGCGCCGGAATGTGGTGACATGGGGCTTTTCACAGTAACTTCATTTGAAGCCTACTTGTGACAATAAACGATTTTCATTTCATTTCATATGCCAAATTCCTTCAATTACCAGAATTATATGCCTCGATAAAATTGTGAATGGACAATTAAATATTTCCAAGCAGCATATCAAACCCAAAAGTGACCCAGCTTGAAGAGTTCTAAACCAACAGCTCCAACTGTATACATCGCACTTTGTTTCTGTTAACTCGTTTCTCTTTCAACCCTCATATTTCCTCAGGTGGAAGCGGGCGGAGGGAGTCCTTACCTTGGCCAAGGTATCACAGCTGGTCAGATTCTCCCAACTCCCGACAATACAGTGTCTCCAGGTATCGGAGCGACCTTTAAAATGACGATAAGTCTAACCGGGAGCTGCCTTGTTTCACTTCTCCTGCTCATGCATCGCTATTCCTTTCCGCCAGCGACAAACCTTTCACAGCACATTAAACACGAAGCTGCAATTCACAGCAATCTCCATTCGAGAAAATGTTACAAATAAATTGCAACAAGTCTGTTTCTTTTGCCCAGAAGAAACGGACACAGTTTTTTAAATCGCGCTGTTCCCACTACAGTACTGAATCAGCTAGAAGGGCAACTTCAAGGTAGGTAAGAGCGCTGTTGCCGAGGAACATGCTGAGATTACACTGCAGCAGCCCCCGCACCCACCCCCGCCGCCTCGCACTTCTCAAAACAAAACGCTGCACAAATTGCGCAGAGAAATTGCAAAACCACAGAGCAGGGGGAGTGGTGCAAAGCTGCGGTTCGGGGAGGGATTCCGTACCGGGGGCTGGGCAGGGTAGGGCTGGCACCTCGGTAAACTGAATGTTGCCCAACTACACAGACACACAAAGAAACCCCCAGACTCCCGGGGGGGGGGGCAGACCTTCACATTCCCTCTCGGATCCCAGCCGTCCGCCTGTCCTTCGCAGCACAAACTTCAGGGTTGAAGAACCAATTCCTGGGTCGGTGACCGGTATTTTAAAAAGGACTTCGGCGGCGACGACACTGATACACACTGCCACCCCCCAGGAATAACAACGAAGTCAGAGATTGTGTTTCTAAGCTACCCTGCCCCCCACCCCGCCCCAAGTACGAAGCAACAAGTTGCAAAATTTGTTCAGTACTGCTGAGGGAGGGGGGAGGGGGGGAAGAGATGAAAAAACTTGGATAGTATATTTCCTTTTCAGCAATACTCAAGTTCTGCACTGCCAAACCAACAAATCAAAATGGGATTGCAAAAGGACACGCGCCAGTTTCACTTCTAATGAACCAGCTCTGAGGAATCGCAATTTTATTATGCCTGGAAACACAGAATAGGAGCAGGAGGGGGTCATTGGGCCCTTCGAGTTTGCTCCTTCATTCATTATGATCATGGCTGATCATCAATAGCCTAATTCCGCTTTCCCCCCCCATACCCTTTAAACCCCTTCGCCCCACATGCTATATCTCCCCCATATCCTTTAAACCCCTTCGCCCCATGTGCGATATCTAACTGCTTGCTGAAGAAATACAGGGCGCAATCCAATGGCCGCGCCACGTCTGAAAGGCAGCTCAAAGCCAGAAGATCCCGCTCCCGGATCTATCCGGCTCGCAACGCTGCAATGTAAATCCCATCCCATTGTGGGCGGGGTCACTTTTTGGTAAATCTGCATATTAAAGCGAGACAGCTAGTCTCACTTTAATGTGCAGATTCGCGAGGTACCCAAGACTTTGGGATCTATCCCCTTTACCTTGGAGACCTCAGGTGAGTGATGTTTGGTACAGGCCTGACCTCATTGCCACGGAACGCTCCAAGTAGTTGGACCGTGCCGTACCACCTGTCTCTCGTGGAAAAGTTTTTGAAGAAAAACACCTTTGACCACAAGGCAATGAAGCAGTGGTCAGCAGAGGCCCTCAGGGAAAAGGAGACTGTGGAGGATGTTGGACAGTTCCCTGAGCAGACTGTCAGAGTCATCTGGCAGAACACCTCATCACCAGAAATTACAAACAAGCACCAAGACCTAGCTTGGCTGGTGGTGAGAAGGGCCCTCCGTCAGATTCTTCATGTACACTCGAAGGCTCAGCGCCGTTGCACGCTGCCCTCGGAGTGGCTGTGGGGGAAATGAGACGGTCACCCACCCCCTTGTGGAATGTGCTTTTGCAAAGAAGGTCTGGAGAGAGATGCAGGGGTATTTGTCAAGGTTCATCCCGAGCAGCTCCTTGACACAGGACTCTGTGCTCTACGGACTGTTTCCAGGGACACACACCGAAACAAACATCAACAGCTGCTGGAAGGTCATCAACCCGGTGAAAGACGCTCTTTGGTCTGCCTGGAACTTGCTGATCTTCCAGTGCAAAGAACTGTCCTCGACCGAGTGTTGCAGACTGGCACATTCCAAGGTCCAGGACTACGTGCTGAGGGACGCACTCATGCTTGGGGCAGCTGCCGCCAAGGCGCAATGGGGAAAGACCACAGTGTACCAGCAAATGTACACCGAGGGGTGGGTAACAGTGAAAACCCCCCCTCGGTCTGGGTCATTAACACTCCAATGTCTAAAAGAAACATGACAATGTAAATGTTTAAGAATGAATTGTAACGTAAAGAGCGATATGTGTGTAAGGTTATCAAAATTGAATAGAAGTCAAGGGAATGTGTAACTGATGGAAATGTACAGTCAAGACAATTCGAAATGTTCTGTAATGTTTATGATAGATTTTATGAATAAAGTATATTTTTTGGAAAAAAAAACTAGTCTCCACAAATGGGGACCAGATAGAATGGTACTCATAGGGATCTTCCAGGGGATTGGAGGTCCCCACATGCATGTCCTTTGGACAGGGTGGTGCTCTGGCAGTGCCAGCCTACCACATTGGCAATGTCATCTGGGTGCTGGCTGACACTGCCAGCTAGTATAGGCACTGCTAAGCTTCAGGAGCCTTGGATGCCATTTAAAAATGGTGTCATGATCTCTTGCTGAACTGGTCCTCAGTGTACAAAACAGGGTTCTGTGTGGCCTCAGCAGCGCATTCCCCACTGAGGTCCTTTATACAATGTGGGCACTATGGGACTTTGTTCCCAATTAACAATTAGTTGTATTGTGCCCACAATGTTTTGACCTGTGATAATTTGGAGTTGGGGGACCAAGTGCAATGTGTCCAAGTTTGCAGTCGACACTAAGATGAGTGGTAAAGCAAAAGGTGCAGAGGATACTGGAAGTCTGCAGAGAGATTTGCATAGTTTAAGTGAATGGGCTAGGGTCTGGCAGATGGAATATAATGTTGACAAATGTGAGGTTATCCATTTTGGTAGGAATAACAGCAAAATGATTATTATTTAAATGATTAAATATTAAAACATGCTGCTGTGCAGAGGGACTTGGGTGTCCGAGTGCATGAGTCGCATAAAGTTGGTTTGCAGGTGCAACAGGTTAAGAAGGCGAATGGAGTTTTGTCCTTCATTGCTCGAGGGATGGAATTCAAAACTAGGGAGGTTATGCTGCAACTGTATACGGTGTCAGTGAGGCCAGACCTGGAATATTGTGTCCAGTTTTGGTCTTCTTACCTGAGAAAGGATGTACTGGCGCTGGAGGGTGTGCAGAGGAGATTCACTAGGTTAATCCCAGAGTTGAGGGGGTTGGAATACAGGAGAGGTTGAGTAGACTGGGACATTGAGTAGACTGGGACTGTACACGTTGGAATTTAGAAGGTTGCAGGGGGATATTATCGAAACATATAAAATTATGAAGGGAATAGATAGGATAGAAGCGGGCAGGTTGTTTCCACTGGCAGGTGAAAGCAGAACGAGGGGGCATAGCCTCAAAATAAGGGGAAGTAGATTTAGGACTGAGCTGAGGAGGAACTTCTTCACTCAAAGGGTTGTGAATCTATGGAATTCCTTGCCCAGTGAAGCAGTTGAGGCTCCTACATTAAATGTTTTTAAGATAAAGATAGATAGTTTTTGAAGAATAAAGGGATTAAGGGTTATGGTGTTCAGGCGGGAAAGTGGAGCTGAGTCTACAAAGGATCAGCCATGATCTCATTGAATGGCGGAGCAGGCTCGAAGGGCCAGATGGCCTACTCCTGCTCCTAGTTCTTATGTTCTTATAATAAATTCCAGTCTCACCACTCTCGGGGTTAAGAAATTTCTCCTCATCTGTCTCACTCTACCCCGCATCCTCAGACTGCGACCCCTGGTTCTGGACACATCCATCTACGCAAACATCCTTCCTGCAACTACCCAGTTTAATCCTGTTAGAATTTTAGAAATTTCGATAACATTCCCCCCGTTCTTCTGAACTCCAGCGAATACAATCCTAACCAATTTAATCTCTCCTCATACGTCAGTCCTGCCATTCCAGGAATCAGACTGGTAAATCTTTGCTGCACTTCCTCTACAGCTAGAACATCCTTCCTCAGAAAAGGAGGCCAAAACAATGGCGGCACGGTGGCGCAGTGGTTAGCACTGCTGCTTACAGCGCTGAGGACCCGGGTTCAATCCCTGCCCCAGGTCACTGTCTGAGTGGAGTTTGCACATTCTCCCCATGCCTGCGTGGAATTTACCCCCACAACCCAAAGACGTGCAGGTTAGGTGGATTGGCCACACTAAATTGTCCCTTAATTGAGAAAAAATAATTGGATATTCTAAATGTATTTATTTTTTAAAAAAGAGACCAAAACTGTGCATAATATTCCAGGTGTGGCCTCACCAATGCTCCCTGTATAATTGCTGCAAGACGTACTCGCTATAAAGGCCAACATACCATTTCCTTCCTTTACCGCCTGCTACACCTGCCTGCTTACATTCAGTGACTGGTGTACGAGGACACCCAGGTCTCGTTGCACGTTCCCCTCTCCTAATTTATGACTAATCAGATAATAGTTTGCATTCTCATTTTTGCTACCAAAGTGGATAGCCTCGCATTTCTCCAAATTATATTGGATCTGCCATTCATTTGCCCACTCACTCAACATGTCCAAATCACACTGAAGGATCTCTGCATCCTCCTCAACTCTCACCCTCCCACCCAATTTGGGGTCATAAGTAAATTTGGAGATATTACATTTTGTCCTCCTCTAAATCATTAATATATATTGTGACTAGCTGAGGTCCCAGCACCGATCCCTGCAGTACTCCATTAATCACTGCCTGCCAATTTATAAAAGACCCGTTAATTCCTGCTCTGTTTCCGGTCTGCCAACCAGTTTTCTATCCATCTCAATAGATAGGATAGAAGCGGGCAGGTTGTTTCCACTGGCAGGTGAAAGCAGAACGAGGGGGCATAGCCTCAAAATAAGGGGCTATTTATACAATCCACCACGGGCAGCACGGTAGCACAGTGGTTAGCACTGTTGCTTCACATTGCCCGGGTCCCAGGTTCGATTCCCGGCTTGGGTCACGGCCTCTGCGGAGTTTGCACATTCTCCCTTGTGTCTGCGTGGGTTTCCTCCGGGTGCTCCGGTTCCCTCCCACAAGTCCCGAAAGACGTGCTGTTAGGTAATTTGGACATTCTGAATTCTCCCTCCGTGAACCCGAACAGGCACCGGAACGTAGTGACGAGAGGGCTTTTCACAGTAACTTCATTGTAGTGTTAATGTAAGCCAACTTGTGACAATAATATTCTTATTAATCCCATGCGCTAATTTTACACGCTAATCACTTATGCGGGACTTTGTCGAAAGCCTTCTGAAAGTCCAAATATACCACATCCACTGGCTCCCATTCATCAACTCTACTAGTTACATCCTTGAAGAATTGCAGTAGATTTGTCAAGCATGATTTACCCTTCATAAATCTATGCTGATTCTGTCTGATCCTGCCACTTGCTATATAACCTTTGATAATAGATTCTAGAATTTTCCCCACTACCGATGTCAGGCTTACTAGTCTATAATTCCCGGTTTTATTTCTCTTGCCCATTTTAAATAGTGGTGTTACATTAGCCACCCTCCAATCTGCAGCAACTGTTCCAGAATCGTGGAAGCTGACCAGCAATGCATCCACTATTTCTAACTTGCTTAAGTTCTCTGGGACGTAGATTATCAGGCCCTGGGCATTGAAAAGGAAAAAGTGGTTGATTTAAAACGTGCAGAATGTTTGTGGTGGAAGCAACTAAAACAGATTTTTAAGTAGTTAAATAAATGATTAATTTTTGCTTCCTGACAGAACGTTAATAGTTGTTTGACTTGATGCACTAAATACTCCACTCAACAATAATAGATTGGTTCCGGGTGCGGCGATGACCAGCTGAGTCGCACGTTTCGGCAGCTCCCGGTGGAACGGACTTTTGGGCTCTTGATAGGAGCCCCAACGGCAATTTTAACGGCTAAAAACACCGTGCGGTAAACCAGAAGGGTGTTCCCCCTGGACACGGATGGAAAAAGGAGAGGAAAGTGGCCGGATTGCAGCGGATCCTTTGGAACAACGGCAAGGAAGGCAAGCAGAAACCAAGATGGCATCGGAAGGTGGCAGTTTCATATGGGGCCCTGAACAACAAGAGTTCTTGAAACGCTGCGTGGAGGAGATAAAAAAGGAAATGAAGAAAGAGTTGTTGGCCCCGATATTACAGGCGATTGAAGGGCTGAAAGAGGAACAAAAGACCCAGGAGCAGGAGCTTCGGGTCGTGAAGGCGAAAGCAGCAGAGAATGAAAACGATATACAGGGCCTGGTGGTGAAGTCGGAGATACAGGAGGCACACCAGAAACGATCTGTGGAGAGGTTGGAGGCACTGGAAAACAACGCAAGGAGGAACAACTTGAGGATTCTTGGCCTTCCTGAAGGTGTGGAGGGGGCGGACGTCGGGGCATATGTGAGCACGATGCTGCACTCGTTAATGGGAGCGGAGGCCCCGACGGGTCCGTTGGAGGTGGAGGGAGCATACCGAGTTATGGTGCGAGGATCGAGAGCAGGAGAAACTCCCAGAGCCATAGTGGTGAGATTCCTCCGTTTTAAGGATAGAGAAATGGTCCTCAGATGGGCGAAGAAAACTCGGTGTAGTAAATGGGAGAACGCGGTGATCCGCGTTTATCAAGATTGGAGTGCGGAGGTGGCGAGAAGGAGGGCGAGCTTTAATCGGGCCAAAGCGGTACTTCACAAAAAGAAGATAAAATTTGGAATGCTGCAACCGGCAAGACTGTGGGTCACATATCAAGGGAGGCACCACTACTTTGAAACGGCGGATGAAGCGTGGACTTTTATTGTAGAAGAAAAATTGGAATGATTGGATTATGAAAATGAACGTTTGGACAAAGTGGTGGGGCGAATGGGGGGGGGCGAAGAGGGGTTTTATGTTTTAATCCTGCGGTATGGTAACTTTTCTTTCTCCCACAGGTGGTGATGGGGGGAGGTGGGGAGGGAGAGGAGATGGGGCGTTGGCCATGGGAGGCGGGGCCGAGGGAGAGGCGCGGGCTTGGTTCCCGCGCTATGATAATTATGGCGGGAATAGAGAAGCAGGAAGGAGGGGGCGTCGCACGGTGCGAGCCGTGATCACGGGTGGAAGCCGAGGTCAGCCAGAGTTTGCTGACTTCTGGGAGCAACATGGGGGGAGTAATTACGCTAGCGGGGGGTCTAGCGGGGGGGGGGGGGGGGGGGGGGGGGGAATTACTGGGTTGCTGCTGCTGGGGAAAGGGGGGAGTGGGTACGGGAAAGGATGGGTGGGGGGGCACCGTCTGGGAGAGATACAGCTGCGTGGGAACTGGGTGAGAAGCTGGAAAAAGATGATGGCTAACCGGCAAGGGGGGGGGGGGGGGGGGGGTGGGAAGCCCCCCAACTCGGCTGATCACGTGGAACGTGAGGGGGCTTAACGGGCCGATAAAGAGGGCACGAGTACTCGCACACCTTAAGAAACTTAAAGCAGATGTGGTTATGCTACAGGAAACGCACCTGAAACTGATAGACCAGGTTAGGTTGCGCAAAGGATGGGTGGGGCAGGTGTTCCATTCGGGGCTGGATGCGAAAAACAGGGGGGTGGCTATATTAGTGGGGAAGCGGGTAATGTTCGAGGCGAAGACTATAGTGGCGGATAACGGGGGCAGATACGTGATGGTGAGTGGCAAATTACAGGGAGAGATGGTGGTTTTGGTAAACGTGTATGCCCCGAACTGGGACGATGCCAACTTTATGAGGCGAATGCTAGGACGCATCCCAGACCTAGAGACCGGAAAGCTGATAATGGGGGGAGACTTTAACACGGTGTTGGAACCAAGGCTGGATAGGTCGAAGTCCAGGACTG
Source organism: Scyliorhinus torazame (assembly GCF_047496885.1). Classification (NCBI taxonomy): domain Eukaryota; kingdom Metazoa; phylum Chordata; class Chondrichthyes; order Carcharhiniformes; family Scyliorhinidae; genus Scyliorhinus; species Scyliorhinus torazame. Next base: position 15,998,612 of record NC_092715.1, read on the forward strand.
GTAGGAGGCCGGCAGCAGCCAAGGTGCTTAAGGATTTTATGGAGCAGATGGGAGGGGTGGACCCGTGGAGATTCAGTAGACCTAGGAGTAAGGAGTTCTCGTTTTTCTCCTATGTCCATAAAGTCTGTTCACGCATAGACTTTTTTGTGTTGGGTAGGGCATTGATCCCGAGGGTGAGGGGAACGGAATATACGGCTATAGCCATTTCGGATCATGCCCCACACTGGGTAGACTTGGAGATAGGGGAGGAAACAAGAGGGCGCCCACCCTGGAGAATGGACATGGGACTAATGGCGGATGAGGGGGTGTGCCTAAGGGTGAGGGGATGCATTGAAAAGTACTTGGAACTCAATGACAATGGGGAGGTTCAGGTGGGAGTGGTCTGGGAGGCGTTGAAGGCGGTGGTTAGGGGGGAGCTGATATCAATAAGGACACATAAAGGGAAGCAGGAGAGTAAGGAACGGGAGCGGTTGCTGCAAGAACTTTTGAGGGTGGATAGACAATATGCGGAAGCACCGGAGGAGGGACTGTACAGGGAAAGGCAAAGGCTGCATGTGGAATTTGACTTGCTGACTACAGGCACTGCAGAGGCACAATGGAGGAAGGCGCAGGGTGTACAGTATGAATATGGAGAGAAGGCGAGCAGATTGCTGGCACACCAATTGAGGAAAAGGGGAGCAGCGAGGGAAATAGGGGGGTGAGGGACGAGGAAGGAGAGACGGAGCGGGGAGCGGAGAGAGTGAACGAAGTGTTCAAGACATTTTATAAAAAATTGTATGAAGCTCAACCCCCGGATGGGAGGGAGAGAATGATGGATTTTTTGGATCGGCTGGAAATTCCCAAGGTGGAAGAGCAGGAAAGGGTGGGACTGGGAGCACAGATCACGGTAGAAGAAGTGGTGAAAGGAATTAGGAACATGCAGACGGGAAAGGCCCCGGGACCGGACGGATTCCCAGTTGAATTTTACAGAAAATATTTGGACTTGCTCGCCCCGCTACTGACGAGGACCTTTAACGAGGCAAAGGAAAGGGGACAACTGCCCCCGACTATGTCAGAAGCAACGATATCGCTTCTCTTAAAGAAGGAAAAGGATCCGCTACAATGCGGGTCCTACAGACCAATTTCCCTCCTCAATGTGGATGCCAAGGTCCTGGCCAAGGTAATGGCAATGAGAATAGAGGAATGTGTCCCGGGGGTGGTTCATGAGGACCAAACTGGGTTTGTGAAGGGGAGACAGCTGAACACGAATATACGGAGGCTGTTAGGGGTAATGATGATGGCCCCACCAGAGGGTGAAACGGAGATAGTAGTGGCGATGGATGCCGAGAAAGCATTTGATAGAGTGGAATGGGATTATCTGTGGGAGGTGTTGAGGAGATTTGGGTTTGGAGAGGGGTATGTTAGATGGGTGCAGCTGTTGTATAGGGCCCCAGTGGCGAGTGTGGTCACGAATGGACGGGGATCGGCATATTTTCGGCTCCATAGAGGGACAAGGCAGGGATGTCCTCTGTCCCCATTACTGTTTGCACTGGCGATTGAGCCCCTGGCGATAGCGCTGAGAGGTTCCAAGAGATGGAGGGGAATACTTAGGGGAGGAGAAGAACACCGGGTATCTTTATATGCGGATGATCTGCTACTATATGTGGCGGATCCAGCGGAGGGGATGCCAGAAATAATGCGGATACTTGGGGAGTTTGGGGATTTTTCAGGGTATAAATTGAACATGGGGAAGAGTGAGCTGTTTGTGGTGCATCCAGGAGAGCAGAGTAGAGAAATAGAAGACCTACCGTTGAGGAAGGTAACAAGAGACTTTCGTTACCTGGGGATCCAGATAGCTAAGAATTGGGGCACATTGCACAGGCTACATTTGACGCGGTTGGTGGAACAGATGGAGGAAGATTTCAAGAGATGGGATATGGTAGCATTGTCAATGGCAGGGAGGGTGCAGGCGGTTAAGATGGTGGTCCTCCCGAGATTCCTCTTTGTGTTTCAGTGCCTCCCGGTGGTGATCACGAAGGCTTTTTTCAAAAGGATAGAAAAGAGTATCATGGGTTTTGTTTGGGCCGGGAAGACTCCGAGAGTGAGGAAGGGATTCTTACAGCGTAGTAGGGATAGAGGGGGGCTGGCACTACCGAGCCTAAGTGAGTATTATTGGGCCGCTAATATTTCAATGGTGAGTAAGTGGATGGGAGAGGAGGAAGGAGCGGCGTGGAAGAGATTAGAGAGGGCGTCCTGTAGGGGGACCAGCCTGTAGGCTATGGTGACAGCCCCATTGCCGTTCTCACCAAGGAACTATACCACGAGTCCGGTGGTGGTAGCTACACTGAAGATTTGGGGACAGTGGAGACGACATAGGGGAAAGACCGGAGCATTGGGGGGGTCCCCGATAAGAAACAACCATAGGTTTGCCCCGGGGGGAATGGATGGGGGATATGGAATGTGGCAAAGAGCAGGTATAACGCAATTGAAAGATCTATTTGTGGATGGGAAGTTCGCGAGTCTGGGAGCGCTGACGGAGAAATATGGGTTGCCCCAAGGGAATGCATTCAGGTACATGCAATTGAGGGCTTTTGCGAGGCAACAGGTGAGGGAATTCCCGCAGCTCCCGACACAAGAGGTGCAGGACAGAGTCATCTCGAAGAAATGGGTGGGGGACGGTAAGGTGTCGGATATATATAGGGAAATGAGGGATGAAGGGGAGACTATGGTGGACGAACTAAAAGGGAAATGGGAAGAAGAGCTAGGGGAGGAGATCGAGGAGGGGCTGTGGGCAGATGCCCTAAACAGGGTAAACTCGTCGTCCTCGTGCGCCAGGCTAAGCCTGATTCAGTTTAAGGTATTACACAGGGCACATATGACTGGAACACGGCTCAGTAAATTTTTTGGGGTGGAGGATAGGTGTGCGAGGTGCTCGAGAAGCCCAGCGAATCATACCCATATGTTTTGGTCATGCCCGGCACTACAGGGGTTTTGGATGGGGGTGACAAAGGTGCTTTAGAAAGTAGTAGGAGTCCGGGTCGAACCAAGCTGGGGGTTGGCTATATTTGGGGTTGCACAAGAGCCGGGAGTGCAGGAGGCGAGAGAGGCCGATGTTTTGGCCTTTGCGTCCCTAGTAGCCCGGCGCAGGATATTGCTAATGTGGAAAGAAGCCAAGCCCCCGGGGGTGGAGACCTGGATAAATGATATGGCGGGGTTCATAAAGTTAGAGCGGATTAAGTTCGTCCTAAGGGGGTCGGCTCAAGGGTTTACCAGGCGGTGGCAACCGTTCGTCGAATATCTTGCGGAAAGATAGATGGGGGAAAAAAGAAGGCAGCAGCAGCAGCCCAGGACTTGGGGGGGGGGGGGGGGTGGCCTGAGACAAGGCAGTTGCCAATTAGGGCTAGTTTTTATTTTTGTTATTTAATATTTATTTATTTGTTGTTGTTTTCTTTTGTTCTTGTTTAAATAAAAAAGGTCATTATTATCTGTATTGTTATAATGTTGTGTAAAGGATGCACAATGTACTGTGTTGGTTGACCAAAAATTTTCAATAAAATATTATTTAAAAAAAAACAATAATAGATTAACAGTTCTGTGGAAACAATGGCAGGGGATGAGGCATCACAGAGTACAACCCAGCGTGCGGTTCGGCCCATTGTTCCTTTGCCAGCTCTTTGAAACAATTTTACAAGCTTTTCCCAGCCTCTTGTCATCTCCCTGTAGAGGTTTCGTTTTGCATTAGATAGCATGCAGAAAGGTTCATGAGAATGGTTGCAGGGTTGAGGGACTTCAGTTATGTAGATTAGAGAAGTGGAGACTTTTTCCTTGGAGAAGAGAAGGTTGAGAGGGGATTTGATAGAGATGTTGAAAATCATGAGGGGTATGGACAGAGTCGATCGTGAGAAACTGTTCCCATTGGTGGAGGGATTGAGAACCAGAGGACACCAATTTAAGATAATGGGCAAAAGATGCAATGACGACAGGCTGAAAACCATTTTCACACGGCAGATTATCTGGAATGGGCAGCTTGAGAACGTACATAGATACATAGTGTTATGGGAGAGGCGTTTTCAGAACCCCAAAATGTATCATAGAGTTCAACCAACCTCCCCCTTTAATGTATTTGTTGCTTTTACGAGCACACGGCTTGTTCTCCAGGTGTGGGATTACAATTATGGACACGTGGGTTTTTAAACACAAAACAATGTTTATTCCATGAACTCAACTTAAATAAACATTGGATCTCTTAACACCCCTTACTTCAAAGATAACCCAGAAAATCTTACAACACTAACTAATCCTTCAGTTATTCCTTTCAACATCCATGAGACTTCACACCTTTAAACAGAAACACATCAGGTTAAAGGCTTCACTATTATGAGTTTAAATCACCCAAATGATCCAGAGATAGTCTTTCATGGCAGAGATCACAGCAGATCCAGCTCACTGCAAACACAGACACAGGCAAGCTCTTTTCAAACTGAAACTAAACAACTGCAAAATGGCTGATCTAAAGCCCAGCTCCACCCACACTCTGACATCACTGCATTTCTTAAAGGTACATTGCTTAAACATCCATTTCTTAAAGGTACCCTCACATGACAATAGAACATACAGTGCAGAAGGAGACTATTCGGCCATCGAGTCTGCACCGACCCACTCAAGCCCTCACTTCCCCCCTATCCCATAACCCAATAACCCCTCCTAACCTTTTTTGGACACACCAAGGGCAATTTAGCATGACCAATCCACCTAACCTGCACGTCTTTGGACTGTGGGAGGAAACCGGAGCACCCGGAGGAAACCCACGCAGACACAGGGAGAACGTGCAGACTCCGCACAGACAGTGACCCAGCAGGGAATCGAACCTGGGACCCTGGCACTGTGAAGCCACAGTGCTAGCCACATGGTGTTGGCAGGTTCAATCGAGGCAATAAAGAGGGAATTGGATTATCTGAAAAGAAAGAATGTTTAGGTTTCCAAGGAGAAGGAAGGGGGACTGGCACCTTTGTAGGGCCAGCACAGACATGGTGGACCAGTTGACCATCTTCTGTGCTGGAACCATTGTTATCCAATTCCTTTTTGAAAGTTTCTATTGAATCTGCTTCCACCATCCTTTCAGGCAGCACGTTACAGACAATAAGAACTCACTGTGTAAGATAAACTCTTATTTCCCCTCTGTTGCTTCACAGCGCCAGGGACCCGGGTTCGATTCCCGGCTTGGGTCACTGTCTGTGCGGAGTCTGCACGTTCTCCCCGTGTGTGTGAGGGTTTCCTCCGGGTGCTCCGGTTTCCTCCCACAAGTCCCGAAAGACGTGTTTGTTAGGCGAGTTGGACGTTCTGAATTCTCCCTCGGTGTACCCGAACAAGCACCGGAGTATGGTGACTAAGGGTTTTTACACAGTAGCTTCATTGCAGTGTTAGCCTACTTGTGACAATAATAAATAAAGATTAAAAAAAGATTGAAAAGAAAAGATTGAAATCGGGTTGTTCACTAACCATGACCTCATAGATAAGATTAAATTAAGATTAACACAGGCTGAATATTTTGTAACGAGTTATAAAAAATGCTTAATTATTTATCATAATAGAACGATCAACTTCAAATGGTAAAAACAAAATAAATATTTATACTTTGGACGCAGAGGGAGCGCGCGGCTCTCACAGTCAATGTTGTGAGCAGTCAGCACGCTCCTCACTTCACTCGCCCTCGCTTTACATGCAAATCACTTCAGTCACACCGATAGGAAAAAACTACATGGACGGATGTGGCAACACTGTGCGTGAGCAACGGTCAGCAAAATGTCTCGTAGGCCGCACTCAGACCCGGATGGGCCACATGTGGCCCTGGGAGCAGGTTGCTCACCACTGGACGAGATGCATTTAGGAAATTTGACCGGGTCAGTCTGTTCACTCAGACCTACAGCAATACTAGATGTTACGCAAAAGACCATTGGGAGCAGGTGACTTTTTTAACAAATACAGGTTGAACCACTTTCATTATTACGAGACAAAGTCTTCACATTGTGTCAAACCATTTTCAGAGAAACAAATTATTTGCCCATGGATACACAGAGTCAAGATCAAGTGTCATTTTCAAGTGAAACTGGGTTCGAAAGCAGGCAATTGAAACCTAATCCTCAATCTAAAGGTATCCATTCTGTCCTTATTTGTATTTTTCCATTATAAATTTCTACATCTACCACAGGTCTTATAAAGAAAAAAGTCAGCAGATGGTTTGCAGGCTAAATGTTTAATATATTATTGGTCAGTATAAAGTAGAAGTGAATTGCTCCACATTATAAAATGATTTGTTCACAGTCATTGCAAGGCCAATGGGAGAAGAGAGGGCACAGTGGGGATAAAATGGGTGTCAGGGAGCGAGAGTCACTGTGAGGCCAGCGGGAGAGGGGAGAGCAGAGTGGGGATAAAATGGGTGGTAGGGAGCGAGAGTCACTGTGAGGCCAGCGGGAGAGGGGAGGGAGCAGAGTGGGGATAAAATGGGTGGCAGGGAGCGAGAGTCATTGTGAGGCCTGCGGGAGAGGGGAGAGAGCAGAGTGGGGATAAAATGGGTGGCAGGGAGCGAGAGTCTTTGTGAGGCCAGTGGGAGGTCAAAAAGAGGTATGACATCATGGGAAATGGTTAAGTGATTGGAGTGTTTTTCTTTTATATTCAAATTAGGAGCTGGGAAATCAGGTTACCATAGAAGTAAATTCTCCCCGTGTCCCTGTTCTCCCTGTGTCTGCGTGGGTTTCCTTCGGGTGCTCTGGTTTTCTCCCACAGTACAAAGATGTGCAGGTTAGGTGGATTGGCCATTATACATTTCTTAGTGTCCAACGGTTAGTTGGGGTTATGGGGTTGCGGGGATAGGGCAGGGGAGTAGGGTGCTCTTTAAGAGGTTCGGTAATGTAGCCATGTAAAATGGCTGCGTTCCGATTAATCTGGCCAAAACCCAGTTTAAAACGGCTAACCCTAAAGACTGCTGGGAAAAGCAGCCAAGAAGACACAAGCAGGCAGCTGCAGACAGTTTTGCATATTCGGCTCTGGGAAGGTAGCCCAGATCGATACTCAGGGCTATCAACAGCCCATCAACCCAGGTATTCGCAGTTGCATTCAGGACTGTTTGCAGCTAATCTATTCAGACATCCACAGTTAAATCGGCTATCCCCGGGAACAATTGCAACATATTAGCAATTGAATACCGGGCCAGACCTGTGGCGCCTGCAGTGGCCGAAACAAAGACAGGTGAACGACCCCCCCCCCCCCCCCCGATCGAGGAATCGCCTCACCATTGGACACATCGACCCCAGAGATTGGGGACAGAATCCAATCACTTGGGACTCAGGGTCAAGGGCCTGAGGGAGGCGAGAAGCCCCTGGGCCCTATAAAAGTGAAGGTCCAAGTTCAGATCTCTCTCTCTCTCCTCTTCGCCTGCTCAAGACCTTCACAAGACCAGCCACCGGCAACTGTAAGTTTGAATCCAACGATCGCTATCCGGTAGAGACACCTAGCCACTGACCTGTAGCAGCCAGATTTGATTGGACAAGCCATTCATTTCCCTGACCTGGTGGGCTGTTCCTAAAGTTAAGTATTGGCCAGTAGTGATAGGTTTATTATATAAATAGTAGTATTAGGGTATTAATATTGCTTGTTGTATATAATAAATGACCGTTGTTTTAATCCTTACTAAGCGGTGTGCTGTGTTATTAATCATAACCTGAACTTGAACCACGTGGCGGTATCAGAAAGATACCTGGCGACTCGTGAGCAAAGGTGACGTAAACAGAGCAAATAGACTAAAGTTAAAAAGAGCAACAGTGCAGACTCGATGGGCTGAATGGCCTCATTCTGCACTGCAGGGATTCTATGCTAAATGAATGGATTAATAGCGGTACAGTTAATTAGCAGCAGTAAAACCTATTAGCAAAAGTAAGGTTTTTTAGTCATACCAAGGTTTATTCATGAAAATTAATGGCAGATTATCAGAACAGGAAGAATGTGCAGGATTACAGGGATACGCTAGGGGAATGGCACTATTGCACCGCTTATTTGGGAAGCCTGCACTTGGGTTGATGCAGACTCGATGGGCCAATTGGCTTCCTTCTGCACTGTTAGAATACTATGGATTCTGTGCTGTAACGGTTCTGTGGTTATGGTGATTGGATTACAAGATTCTTCACACAAAGGGAAGTGGAAATCTGGAACGTACACCCAAAACCGTTATTGAGGCCTGGTGTCAAATTAAAATTTTAAAACTGAGCTACTCTGATCATCGCAGATCCAATAAGGATACTAAAGGACATGGAACCAAAGTAGATAAAGAATGTTTTTTTAAAATAAATTTAAGGTGCTCAATTCTTTTTTTTCCCCAACTAAAAGGGCAATTTGGTGTGGCCAATCCACCTACTCTGCTTATCTTTGGGTTGTGGGGGTGCGACCCACGTAGGCACGGTGAGAATGTGCAAACTCCACACGGACAGTGACCCGGGGCCGGGGTCAAACCCAGGTCCTCGGCGCCGTGAGGCAGCAGTGCTAACCACTGCGCCACCGTGCCGCACCCCCCTCTCCCCCCCGCCCCCCCCCCCCCCCCCCCCCCCCCCCCCGTGTAGATAAAGAATGTTAAGACAGGATTAGCCATGATTTAATTTGAATAGCAGAACAGTACTGAATGATTTACTCTTCTATTCCTAAAATGTATCTTAAGCTTTTAGACATAAAGCCAATATTTGTACCATCATATCAATATTAATTTACCTTCCAGATCAGGTGCTGTCTTGTCCTGTATGCACATTGCATCCATACAAAAGATCTATCAACATTTATAAAGCTGTTTATCTAATCACCTCCCCCTTTACAAGCTGCGACATCATGCAACAACAAACTCAAAACCACCAATCTGTCTGCATTATGGTCTTAATGGATTAATGATAAGGAGATAGCTGTCAGCATTCTCATGTACAGCACCAAACCCAAGTAAAGGCAGCCCATCAGAGTCAATTTTTTTTTAAACTCACATGGCAGAGTGGAAGTATGGCAGAAGTCCAAATCAACATTCATCCAACAGGTACTCAACCTCACTCCTGTGGCTTATTACTCCATTTAACACCATGAAAGGCAGTAGTCAGGCACCAGTACCACTGGGTGCATTTAAAGCTTGCTTGGGAGTTTGACTCACTGCCTCTTGCTGGAATCAGTATCCCGGCTGACCTTCCAGACTAGCTGCCTGCACAGACCAGCAATGTACTTTCACACCAGTAAAGATCAGCACTGTCTTTGTCCTAATTGTGCACGCCATTGTTTTAACAACCTATAAATATACCCCTAATATAAACAGGAGGTTCAGCAACAGGGAAATGTGAATTACATGACCACCTGCATCCGGGATCACCTGGATAACGTCACTTGCTCCCATTAGGTTAAGTGTGCTGTGATCACTCACAGGCCGATTTTCTCTTGAATTGGACATTATACTTTGTGGTGTGAAAAATAAACAATCACAGGGAAGCAGGGAAACAAGAAGAAATACAGAATATAAACAAGTAGCAGAGGGCACACCAGCAAAATCACACCGCACAATCTGAGTAACAACTACATTCATGG